>NC_069500.1:338797545-339132545 GCF_027579735.1 Bombina bombina
ACTCTATGTAGAATTCAATAAAAGACTATGGCCCAGATTACGAGTTTTGCATTAGAGGCTATGCGTTGCTAACGAGCAGTTTTTTCTCACCGCTCACTTACATGCAGCGCTGGTATTACGAGTTTTCAGAAACCCATCGTTAAAAGACAAGAAGTGAGCGTTGAGCAAAATTTTGCTAATTACCGCACTCCAATACCAGCGCTGCTTAAGTCAGCGGTGAGCTGGTCGTACGTGCTCGTGCACGATTTCCCCATTGGAATGAACAGGGAGAGTCGGCTGAAAAAAAGTCTAACACCTGCAAAAAAGCAGCGTAAAACTCCTTAACGCAGCCCCATTGATTCCTATGGGGAAATAAAATTTATGTCTACACCTAACACCCTAACATGAACTCCGAGTCTAAACACCCCTAATCTTACACTTATTAACCCCTACTCTGCCGCCTCCGACATCGCTGATACCGGCATTATATTATTAACCCCTAATCTGCTGCTCCGGACACCGCCGCCACCTACATTATACTTATGAATCCCTAATCTGCTGCCCCCAACATCGCCGGCACCTACATTATATTTATTAACCCCTAATCTGCCGCCCCCAATGTTGCCACAACCTACCTACATTTATTAACCCCTAATCTGCCGCCCCCAACGTTGCCACCACTATATTAAAGTTATTAACCCCTAAACCTAAGTCTAACCCTAACCCTAACACCCCCTAACAAATATAATTACAATAAATCTAAATAAATATTCCTATCATTAAATAAATTATTCCTATTTTAAACTAAATACTTACCTGTAAAATAAACCCTAAGATAGCTACAATATAACTAATAGTTACATTGTATCTAGCTTAGGGTTTATTTTTATTTTACAGGCAAGTTTGTATTTATTTTAACTAGGTAGAATAGTTACTAAATAGTTATTAACTATTTACTAACTACCTAGCTAAAATAAATACACATTTACCTGTAAAATAAAACCTAATCTAAGTTACAATAACATCTAACACTACACTATAATTAAATAAATTAACTAAATTAAATACAATTACCTAAATTAAATTAAATTAGCTAAAGTACAAAACCTCCCCACTAAATTACAGAAAATAATAAACAAATTACAGATATTTAAACTAATTACACCTAATCTAATAGCCCTATTAAAATAAAAAAGTCCCCCCAAAATAAAAAAAAACCCTAGCCTAAACTAAATTACCAGCTCTTTTACCTGTAAAAAATCAGCTCTTTTACCTGTAAAAAAAAATACAAACAACCCCCAAACAGTAAAACCCACCACCCACACAACCAACCCCCCAAATAAAATACTATCTAAAAAAAACTAAGCTCCCCATTGCCCTGAAAAGGGCATTTGGATGGGAATTGCCCTTAAAAGGGCAGTTAGCTCTTTTGCAGGCCCAAAGTCCCTAACCTAAAAATAAAACCCACCCAATACACCCTTAAAAAAACCTAACACTAACCCCCTGAAGATTGACTTACCGGGAGAAGTCTTCATCCAAGCCGGGCTGAAGTCCTCAACGAAGCCTGGAGAAGCCTTCATCCAAGCCGGGCGAAGTGGTCCTCCAGACGGGCAGAAGTCTTCATCCAGACGGCATCTTCTATCTTCATCCAACCGGGCGGAGCGGGTCCATCTTCAAGACATCCGACGCGGAGCATCCTCTTCATCTGACGACTAAAGCTGAATGAAGGTACCTTTAAGTGACGTCATTCAAGATGGCGTCCCTTAGATTCTGATTGGCTGATAGAATTCCATCAGCCGATCGGAATTAAGGTAGAAAAAATCCTATTGGCTGATGCAATCAGCCAATAGGATTGAAGTTCAATCCTATTGGCTGATCCAATCAGCCAAAAGGGATTGAGCTTGCATTCTATTGGCTGTTCCAATCTATCAGCCAATCGGAATCTAAGCGACGCCATCTTGGATGACGTCACGTAAAGGTACCTTTATTCATCTTTATTCGTCGGATGAAGAGGATGCTCCGCGTCAGATGTCTTGAAGATGGACCCGCTCCGTGCCGGATGGATGAAGATAGAAGATGCCGTCTGAATGAAGATTTCTGCCCGTCTGGAGGACCACTTCGCCCGGCTTGGATGAAGACTTCTCCCGGTAAGTCTATTTTCAGGGGGTAAGTGTTAGGTAAGGGTGTATTGGGTGGGTTTTATTTTTAGGTTAGGGACTTTGGGCCTGCAAAAGAGCTAACTGCTCTTTTAAGGGCAATGCCAATCCAAATGCCCTTTTCAGGGCAATGGGGAGCTTAGGTTTTTTTAGATAGTATTTTAATTGCGGGGTTGGTTGTGTTGGTGGTGGGTTTTACTGTTGGGGGTGTTGTTTGTATTTTTTTTACAGGTAAAAGAGCTGATTACTTTCGGGCAATGCCCCGCAAAAGGCCTTTTTGAGCGCTATTGGTAGTTTAGTTTAGGCTAGGGTTTTTTTTTTTATTTTGGGGGGGCTTTTTTATTTTAATAGGGCTATTAGATTAGGTGTAATTAGTTTAAATATCTGTAATTTGCTTATTATTTTCTGTAATTTAGTGTATTTTTGTTTGTACTTTAGCTAATTTAATTTAATTTAGGTAATTGTATTTAATTTAGTTAATTTATTTAATTATAGTGTAGTGTTAGGTGTTATTGTAACTTAGGTTAGGTTTTATTTTACAGGTACTTTTGTATTTATTTTAGCTAGGTAGTTATTAAATAGTTAATAACTATTAACTATTCTACCTAGTTAAAATAAATACAAACTTGCCTGTAAAATAAAAATAAACCCTAAATATCTACAATGTAACTATTAGTTATATTGTAGCTAGCTTAGGTTTTATTTTATAGGTAAGTATTTAGCTTTAAATAGGAATTATTTAGCTAATGATAGGAATATTTATTTAGATTTATTTAAATTATATTTAAGTTAGGGGGTGTTAGGGTTAGACTTAGGTTTAGGGGTTAATACATTTAGTATAGTGGCTGCGACATTGGGGGAAGCAGATTAGGGGTTAATAAATGTAGGTAGGTGGCGGTGATGTTAGGGATGGCAGATTAGGGGTTAATAATATTTAACTAATGTTTGCGAGGCGGGAGTGTGGCGGTTTAGGGGTTAATATGTTTATTATAGTGGCGGCGACATTGGGGCAGCAGATTAGGGGTTAAAAAGTGTAGGTAGGTGCGGCGACATTGGGGGCAGCAGATTAGTGGTTAATAAATATAATGTAGGTGTCAGCGATGTTGGGGGCAGCAGATTAGGGGTTCATAAATATAATGTAGGTGGCGGCGATGTCCGGAGCGGCAGATTAGGGGTTAATAATTTTATTATAGTATTTGTGATGCGGGAGAGCCCCGGTTAAGGGGTTAATAGGTAGTTTATGGGTGTTAATGTACTTTTTAGCACTTTAGTTATGAGTTTTATGTTACGGCGTTGTACCATAAAACTCATAACTACTGACTTTTAAATGCGTTAGGACTATTGACAGGGTAAGGTGTACCACTCACTTTTTGGCCTCCCAGGACAGACTCGTAATATCGTCTATGGAAGTCCCATATAAAAAAGATTTTACAAAGTTTACGTAAGTCGTTTTGCGGTAAGGCCAAAGAAGTGGTCTGTGCCCCTAAACCTTCAAGACTCGTAATAGCAGCGGGCGTAAAAAAGCAGCGTTAGGACCTCTTAACGCTTCTTTTTTACCCTAACACACAACTCATAATCTAGCCGTTAAGTTTAAAAAAAGATTTATTGCTGTTCATGCCTAATAACACAAAATATATTATACAATGTCTGTTAAATGCTTGCATCATTTAACACAGCAAAGGAGGAGAGTATATTTAAACAAAGGAAAACTACCACAACAAAAGGTCATAGTCTTAAATTATAGGGGCAAAGGTTTAAAAGTAATATTAAGAAATTTCACTTTATTGAGAGGATAGTGAATGCATGGATTAGCCTTTCAGCAGAAGTGTTAGAGGTTAATACAGTTAAGGAATATAAGCATGCATGGGATAGGCATAAGGCTATCCTAGGTATCAGAGGCCAGGGACTAATAAAATGATTAAAAAATTGGGCAGACTATGGGCTCCATGTACGAAGCAGCGTAAGCTGCTCCGGAGCCTTTGCGGGGCAGGTTCGCATATGCGAGCCTGCTTCCCGCAATGTAAGAAGCAGCGGTCATTAGACCGCTGCTTCCTACACCCTACGCCACCTCTTAGGTGGCGAAGCAAAATCACCGAGAGCTCGCTCGCTCTCGGTGATTGACAGCCCCTTCAGTCGCGTGATTGGTCGCGCGACTGAAGGGGCGGGCATTACACACTCCGCTGAGTGTGTAATGATACATACGGGCAAGCGGATCAATAGATCCGCTGCCCGTGTGTAGCGGAGGGGGCGGACAGCTTCGCGAGTTAAGAAGCTGTCCGCCCGCCTCTTAATACATGGAGCCATATATGGGCTGAATGGTTCTTATCTGCTGACACATTCTATGTTTCTATGTAGTACATATTTATATAACTATATTGTCTTAAGGAAAAGTCCTATGACCAAAGGCATTGTGACCAAAAGCCATGGACAAAAAGCACTTATGACCAAAGTTTTTTTCAGGCATATGCACATATCCTGTGAGGGTCTGTGCACAAGTGTTTAAGCTCAGAGATCTGGTGATGGTGTGTATTGCTTTTGTGTGTTATAGAAGCCACCATGGACTCTCTGAGAAGGAGTAGTGACTGAATACTGGTACACGGTCCACAACATTTACTAGAAGCATTTTTACAAATGGAAGAATATTTAAAAAATACTTCTATTTCACATAGACATACACACATGTACCTTTCAATTTTGACCTTTTTATCCCTTTAAACGGTGGCGAGCTTTTATCAAAATACTCAAAACACTAATTACTCTGAAAGGAAAACCTTTGTATACAAAAATAACTATAAGGTACAGTGCACTGAAAACAGTATATTTTCATTTGTATTAGGTGTAATATTTAAGTTCATACATACGGCAGTTTCTTCCTGTGTTCTTCATCCTCCATTTTTACAAAGCAGAGAGCTTATATTATTTTTATGGGCGACATCTTGCTACTCACAGGGACAGCCCTTTTCTTTGATAATTGCACAGTCCCTACAAGACTAAACCTGTTTTTCACGTCTGTTTGTGAACTTTTGATCATCATGCCCTTAACATTTTACAATTAAAATGTCTCATTATAGAAAAATATTCTGATGTCTTTACACATTACATCAAAAGCAGGCATGAACTTTTCAAATACTCTTCCCAATTCATTGACAAAGAAACAAACAAACAAAAAATTTAAATTATCATACAATAGTATTAGCAGCTAAGAATGAGGAGTTATAAATTATAATATATATATAAATTTAGCATAGTAAAGGATTAGTTAGGATTTAGCTAGTAATGAGTTAATAAAAAATTATGTATCCATCAAGGACATTTACAGTTGCTAATGTCAATCAAAGCAATAATTAGATTTGTAGTTAAAAAAACGTTTATTTTAACTTCTTATTATGTAATGCCATTGAACTACATATGAGTAAAGTTAAAATATAATTATCTATACCTCATGCAAATTGGTGAAAACTTTATGAGGAACCTAAAGGTATAGATTTAGCCTTTTGCATTTAAAGGAACACTAAACCCATTTTTTTCTTTACTGATTCTGATAGAGCATGTAATTTTAAGCAACTTTCTAATTTACTCCTATTATAATTTTGTCTTCGTTCTCTTGCTATCTCTTTTTTAAAAAGCAGGAATGTAAAGCTTAAAAAACAGCCCATTTTTGGTCGAGAACCTGGGTTATGCTTGCTTATTGGTTTGTTAAATGTAGCCACCAATAAACAAGCGCTATCCAGGGTGCTGAAACTAAGATGGGCTGGCTCCAAAGCTTTAAATTCCAGCTTTTGAAATAAAGATAGCAAGAGAACAAAGAAAAATTGATAGTAAGAGTAAATTAGAAAGTTGCTTAAAATTGCATGCTCTATCTGAATCATTAAAGAAAAAAAAATGGGTTTAGTATCCCTTTAAGGTATAGAAGAATCTAATTGGTTTGGGATGGGTATAAATTCAGTAAGTCCTTAGCTAAAGTTGTTACCGGATGGTTCCAGGATCTTGAGGTATTGGGGCATATCTATCAAGCTCCCCGTGTTTCTGGCGAGCCTGCAGGATCGCCAGAAATAGCAGTTATGAAGCAGCGGTCACAAAGACCGCTGCTCCATAACCCTGTCCTCCTGCTCTGAGCAGGCGGACAGACATCGCCGCAATTCAACCCGATCAAGTATGATCGGGTTGATTGACACCCCCCTGCTGGAGGCCGATTGGCCGCGAGTCTGCAGGGGGCGGCGTTGCACCAGCAGCTCTTGTGAGCTGCTGGTGCAATGCTGAATACGGAGAGCATATTGCTCTCCATATTCAGCGAGGTCTGGCGGCCCTGATCTGCACTGTCGGATTAGGTCCGCCAGACTTTCATAAATAGGGGCCATTGTATTAATTGTTATATCTGTTGTTATAATTAATAAATCAAACATGGCATGATTAAGGGTACACTACCTGAAACGTTGCTTTCTTGTTTTCTGGATACTATTCCTGAATAAAAGTGAATATTAAGTAAGTGCTGTGGGCATACTGTTTGTTTGATGGATTCTATGGAGAGCTGGCAGTGAGCTCTTGTTTGAACTTGCACTATTATTTGGACATTGCTGGTTTCCATTCATTTGAGTAATAATTAATAAATACATTCATGTCAACTAATATTTTATAGAAGTGGATATTGTTTAATCTTTTAGGTAACCCAGATTAATCTTTCTCCATAGTTAGAATTTAGCCGGGGCATAAAATGCCTAAACAAGCTCTCTCTTTGAGCGGAATCATACTTCTGTTACTAATCACTCATCAAGTGACAACTCTAGACGAAGAGTGGATATTTATTACAATCTACAACACGACAGGAAGTGCTTACCAGCTATTAGAAAACAACAATACATCATCATATATTTCATACATTGCTGTACTTAAGACTAGGTAAATTAACAGCATTTTAATTGCGTAGTTGGGTTGGCGCAGAGAGTGATAAATGTCAAATATAAGTTTAATAATTAAATAAATGTATAAAAAGGTTTATTAAAGGGATATGGTATTTCACAAGGCATTTGACTGGAATTGGCTCAAAGGTATACAAGATTTTGATGATATCTCAACTAGAGCAGAAATAATTAGCTGAAAGGTGACAGCTGGTTAGTGACCATGGTTACTGTCCGATCAGATGATTATTTAACCTATGCTCCAATTCACATATCATCAAAATCTGGGGTACTTGAGGGCTGGAGTTGAGAAACACTGCCTAGTGCACTTTTGGGTTAGCACTCAAGAGAAAGTCAAAACATGGTTTTTGTAGCACACCCCAGAGAAGTTTATGGGGATAGGGACAGCAAGGCTGCGCTATCCAACCTCCAGTTCCTTAGGCTTTTGCTCAAGTGACAACTTTTTACTTTCAACTTGTAATATGAGCGCAAGAATAGGAATACTGATGATTTAACTTTTGAGGTGTTAGTGCTCAATAGCGGTAATACTTTTGCACCCTTCTTGTATTCTAGCCCATTATAGGTCCAACAGATACTTCCCATTGCTTACATAATAAAGGTAACCTTCAACGGAGGGCACTGTAAAACTGGTATCTTAGTTCAACAAAGGTACACTCAGTTATGGATCTGGTCTACTTATGACACCAGGTTATATACACCACCTTGTGATAGAGAAGCAGGATACTTGAATTAAAAATGTAATTGATAAAACTATTGCATTCATTTGACACATGCAAATAAAAAATAATAAATTATGGTAGTTAGCATCGCGTTGATTTTTCTCTAGCCATTTATAAATAGAAACAAACTGGATGAGAAGCATTTTCATATTATTATTATTTTATGGGCATGTAATAACTTGTATATAATGGTACAATTTACAACAATGGTGAAAATATAATTAAATGTATCTTATAAAAGTTAATTTTCTCTGCAGGGGTTAATAGCTAATGTATGCTGTGAAGAGGGAAATATTAGATTTACAGTAATGTAGCTTTAGTTGTAAATCCAGCCAGAATCCATTCAGAGCTTGATAGGCCCCTGTGTCACTGACTCACTATATACAGTACTGGTGGGTTAAACAGTGTCACTATATACAGTAATAGGGGGTCAGACCATCTCACAGACTGTGGGCACAGGGTACCTCCTTTTGCAGACATGTAATCCGATTCACATTTTTTTCTGTGTTAAATGTTTAAAAAAAAAAAAAGATATGTATCAAATTCACTTTTTTTTTTTGGAGGGGTGGGGGGTTGGGGGGCCTGTCTTAGATTCTTGCACCTGGGCCCTGTGGTTTCTAGTTACGCCTCTGCTTGTATCTAAGCTTCTGCTGACTGCCCCATTATCTCAGATTATTTGACAGACTTGCATTTAAGCCAATTAGTGCTGACCAATATAATAACTCCACGTGCGTGAGCACAATGTTATTTATATGAAACACATGGACTAACGCCCTCTAGCTGTGAAAAATTGTCAGGTGCATTCAGATAAGAGGCAGCCTTCAAGTGCTTAGAAATTAGCATATGAGCCTACCTAGGTTTAGCCTTCAACTATCAATACCAAGGGAACAAAGCAAATTTGATGCTAAAAGTAAATTAGAAAGTTGTTTAAAATTACATGCCCTATCTGAATCATAAAAGTTTAATTTGGACTTTACTATCCCTTTAACCCCTTAATGACCGAGGACGTGCAGGGTACGTCCTCAAAAAAAAGGCAGTTAATGCCTGAGGACGTACCCTGCACGTCCTCGGTGTGGAAAGCAGCTGGAAGCGATCCTGCTCGCTTCCAGCTGCTTTCCGGTTATTGCAGTGATGCCTCGATATGGAGGCATCCTGCAATAACACTGTCTGGCCATCCGATGCAGAGAGAGCCACTCTGTGGCCCTCTCTGCACCGGACATCGATGGCCGGTATCGTTGGTGGGTGGGAGCCGACTTGGGAGGCGGGTGGGCGGCCATCGATGGGCCGGGTAATGTAGAGGGGGGCGGGATCGGGGGCAGGGCTGATGGGGGCGCGCACGGGCGCGCGCGCGTGCACGGGGGGCGGCGGGCGGGCGCGTGCACGGGGCGGGAGCGGGTGGGAACGCTACACTACAGAAACTATAACTTGTTAAAAATTTGAAAAATGCTGTATTAAAATTATAATATATATAAATCGGAGGTATCTAGGAGGGGGTGGGGGGTTGGTCTTTGCTGGGGCAGGGAGCTACACTACAGAAAAGGGGAAAAAATAAAAAATATCAGTCATTTTATTCTAAACTGGGTACTGGCAGACAGCTGCCAGTACCCAAGATGGCGGCCATTAAGGCAGAGGGGGAGAGTTAGAGAGCTGTTTGGTGGGGGATCAGTCAGGTTGGGGGCTAAAGGGGGGGTCCTACAGAGCAGCATATGTAAATATGCCTTTTCTTAAAAAAAAAAGCCCAAATATAGCTTTTATTTTAGTACTGGCAGAGTTTCTGCCAGTACTTAAGATGGCGGGGACAATTGTGGGGTGGGGGAGGGAAGAGAGCTGTTTGGGAGGGATCAGGGGGTCTGATGTTTCAGGTGGGAGGCTAAGCTCTACACTAAAGCTAAAATTAACCCTGCAAGCTCCCTACAAGCTACCTAATTAACCCCTTCACTGCTAGCCATAATACGCGTGATGCGCATTTAGCGGCCTAAGTACCAAAAAGCAACGCCAAAGCCATATGTGTCTGCTATTTCTGAACAAAGGGGATAACAGAGAAAAATTTACAACCATTTATGCCATAATTGCACAAGCTGTTTGTAAATAATTTCAGTGAGAAACAAAAAGTTTGTGAAAAAGGGAACTTTTTTTTTTATTTGATCGCATTTGGCGGTGAAATGGTGGCATGCAATATACCAAAATGGGCCTAGATCAATACTTTGGGTTGTCTGCTACACTACACTAAAGCTAAAATTAACCCTACAAGCTCCCTACAAGCTCCCTAATTAACCCCTGCACTGCTGGGCATAATACACGTGTGGTGCACAGCGGCATTTAGCGGCCTTCTATTTACCAAAAAGCAATGCCAAAGCCATATATGTCTGCTATTTCTGAACAATGGGGATCCCAGAGAAAAATTTACAACCATTTATGCCATAATTGCACAAGCTGTTTGTAAATAATTTCAGTGAGAAACCGAAAGTTTGTGAAAAAGTGAACGATTTTTTGTATTTGATCGCATTTGGCGGTGAAATGGCGGCATGAAATATACCAAAATTGGCCTAGATCAATACTTTGGGATGTCTTCTAAAAAAAAATATATACATGTCAAGGGATATTCAGGGATTCCTGAAAGATATCAGTGTCCCAATGTAACTAGCGCTAATCTTGAATAAAATGGTTTGGAAATAGCAAAGTGCTACTTGTATTTATGGCCCTATAACTTGCAAAAAAAGCAAAGAACATGTAGACATTGGGTATTTCTAAACTCAGGACAAAATTTAGAAACTATTTAGCATGGGTGTTTTTTGGTGGTTGTAGATGTGTTACAGATTTTGGGGGTCAAAGTTAGAAAAAGTGTTTTTTTTTCCATTTTTTTCTCATATTTTATAATTTTTTTTACAATAAATTATAAGATATGATGAAAATAATGGTATCTCTGGAAAGTCCATTTAATGGCGAGAAAAACGGTATATAATATGTGTGGGTACAGTAAATGAGCAAGAGGAAAATTACAGCTAAACACAAACACCGCAAAAATGTAAAAATAGCCTTGGTCCCAAACGGACAGAAAATGGAAAAGTGCTGTGGTCATTAAGGGGTTAAATAGGCTACAGCACTGCAATGCACTGCTATGAGCTGCTGACAGACTTCAAAACTTTGCCAATTAGTGCTGGACAGTCTCAATTTCTGAAGTATGTTTCGCAGTCCTGCTTAAACAGCTTTCAGTGCAATATTGATTTCTACCATGTGCTTGCACCTTTAAGGGCTTAGACATACACTGTCACATTTTTTTTATGTAGCTGCACACAGTTGTTTTTTGCTGTGCACAGCTGCTTATACAATTACCTGCTTTACACATTAGACATTAGCCTTGTCCTGTGTACGGTGGCCCTCCCTACTAATGCAGGATTCTTCTAATACAGTCTGACAGGGTCTGTGTTTAACGAAAACAGCAATCCCTTATGGAAGTGGAGGGCCCTCTAGTGGGCCTGTAGCAAAATTAAGGGATAGCTGACTTGAAGTCTGGAGGATTCTAGAAGTGTGTGTATGCTACAATGTTGCAAATGTGTGGGAGGGTGTACCTCTTGCCTTTATAGGGTCCTGTTCCAGTGGATTCGGCCTCTTCCTGCCTCCAGACTTCGAGGAGAACTTTCTTCTGTGCTGGATATCTTGAACTTTAGGCCCCAGGGATCATGAAGCGTGCCAGGCGTACTTCTTTGCCTCCCAGGAGGTACAGGGATGCGGTGGTGGAGCCTTCAAGAAGAAAGAGACCTGCAGGAGAAAATGAGGAGTCAGACCTGGATGATGTGGTACCCCCTACCCCCCAAGTTAGGGTTCCCAGTAGGCCCTCCATTGCTACTAGACAGAGGGTTAGGAGGGAGCTCAGTTACACCCCTTCTAGCAGGGCGGGGGCCGGGGCAAGCACCAGGGCTAGGGGAAGAGGAGCAGGGAGAGCGGTTCCCAGTGTTGATTCTGCCCAGGTTTCTGCTAGGACTGGGCCTGAGGTAGGGGGAGCTGGGGAGCATGGAGCAGACATTGGGGCCCTTATGCAGCAGCTCCCGGCGCTTCCGCCGGGCGCTCTGGCCACTGTCTTGGCCCTTGCCCAGTCTCTGGCCTCTGGCCGGGGGTCGGGCGGCATAGTGCAGGGCCTGGATGGTGCCGGAGGGTCTGGGGTTATTGCCGGTGGCTGCCGCGGCCGGGCGGGCTTGAGGCCTTCTAGCAGCGTGGGGCGTGGCCACGCCCCCACACGTAACGTGCGTCGCGTCTCCTCCCCCTCTGACGGATCTTCTTCTGGGGAGGAGCGCGGTCGCACGCGCACACAACGCCGCCCTGCTGACCAGCCGGAGGAGCCTTCCGGAGCAGCCCCTAGTAAGTTGGGGAGACTCCGGGTGGCGACGACGGCCGCAGGGGGCAGGGGGGCGGGTACCGGGCAGGTGGTGAGTGTGGCTGCAGGCGAGGAGCATAGGCGGCAGGTGAGCGGCTCATGTGTTAGAGGCGCAGATGACGCCATCACGGCAGATGGGGACCCCATGGGTCACAGGCAGCAGGTTATACCTCCAATAGAAGCGGAGGTTGTGGTGCTGAGGGGTAGTGGCTCGAATGGTGCTGTTGCCGGTATGAACAGGGATCTTATCATGAGAGATCAGCCACAGAGTCAGGAGCAAAGTGTGAGAGTTTGCAGGGGACAAAGTTTAGGTGCAAATGATGCCCCCTACTTTCAAGAAGCGGTACGTCCGCAACAGGCCCCTGAGCAGCAGAGGGAGCAGATAGCTAATAGACAAGGCAATGAAAATGTGACTCTTGGGTCAGGTACTATAGGTAATGTAGATGCTTCTAGGCAGGGCCAGTTGAGGGGTGTGAATGCACGTGTGGACAGTGCGCAGATCGCTGCTGAGGTACAGCGCGAGGTGAGAGAATGCGTTAGTCAGGCATTGGGTGTTCAGGAGGATTTGATTAGAAGGGCGGTGGCTGCAGCACTTGGGGTGCAAGAGAGGGCTAGGGGTGTCGAAAAGGAGGGTGCGGCCCCATCTGGGGCCCTCTTCGTCACTCAGAGTACTCCCCAGTCTGTTTTGTCTCCTCAGGTGTCATCAGGTGCTGAACGCAGAATGGAGGCTGGTACAAGCGGCCATTGCATGGCAAATGGAGGAGCTGTGGGACTTGCTAGCATTTCAGAAGGCGGACAACCACAGCCATCGGAAGGAGTGTCGCAGCAGCTGTCTCAAGCTGGTGAGTGCACAATCACTGATATTACACACACTAACATGGGGTCTTCCTCTAGTGACTCAGGTTCTGATAGCGAGGCAGGGCTGGGTTTAGTGGGAAAGGGCCAACAACAAATGTTTAGAATGATTAAAAAATTAGTGGCAGCGCAGGTGCAGGCGAAGGCAGGCACGCAGGGCGTCGTGGAGAACAATTCCTTAGCGCAAGCGGGAGTTGCGCCGGCGGGGCAGGTGGCATCAAGAAAAGTGGCGGTGCATGGGGATTCCTACCCATGCCTAGTCCACTCACTTTACGGCCATTTGAAGGCTAAAGTGATTAAAAAGATCCAAGAGGGTAGATATGTGAATATCTACGAACTCACTCCGGAAGCCTGTAGAGCTAAGGAGAGGGCGGCCGAGGGCTCGGGCCCCAAGAAAGTTAGGCGCCAGGAAACTTATGAGGAATGGCAGGCTGGATATAGGGTGTTGGCGTCCTGCTATGTTGATAGGTGGCCGACTCAGGGGCATAACCTTTTTAAATATCAAGACACTATTGGTGATATTTACAAAAGGTTCAGGGAAGGTGCTTGGCGGGACTACGATGTGGCGTTTCGCAAGAAAATGGTGGGTAACCCCATCTTACACTTCGGGACGCAAGATATGCACCTGTGGTCTAAGTTGGGGCGCGAGAGGTCTACTTCGCCAACCGGGGCGGCGAAGCCTGGGACGCAGCGGTCCTTTCCGCGCCTGAAGAGGCGGGGGAGGGAGTGCTGGAAATTCCAGGACAAGCAGTGTGACAGGGGAGCAAATTGCTCCTTTCGGCACATCTGCAAGTTTTGCAGCGGACCCCACCCGGGTGCAGAATGCGCGAATAGAAGGGGAGCCGGTGCACCCTCCCCGATTAGTAGAGGGGGACCTGGGGGCAAGGGCCCCAACTCCACTTAGGTACGAGAGGATGGCGCCGTGGCTGGCGCTGTATCCTGACGGCGAGGCAGCGGCAGTCCTGTCGTCGGGATTGAGGGTGGGGTTTAGGATACCGATTACATCGCAAGTAACTGGGTCCTCCGTCCACCGTAACCTAAAGTCAGCTTATGAGTTCCCGCACGTAGTGAGGGAGAAGCTGGATAAGGAACTGAGGCTGGGGAGGGTGGTCGGCCCATTTCGGGAACGACCAATCGCGGATCTAGTAGTCTCTCCACTGGGGGTAGTTCCCAAGCGGGAGAAGGGGAAGTACAGGCTCATTCACCACTTGTCTTATCCCAAGGGGGCGTCAGTGAACGATGCGATAGATCCGGACCTCAGTTCCGTGCATTATCAGTCCTTTGACGAGGCACTGGAGGTGGTTCGCTCTCGGGGTCGCGGGGCCTTGATGGCCAAGCTGGACATTGAGTCCGCCTTCCGCTTGCTCCCACTTCATCCTTCCTCATTCCGGCTGATGGGGATGAAGTTCGAGGGTGAATTTTTTGTTGACAGGTGTTTGCCCATGGGCTGCTCCTTGTCATGTGCCCTTTTTGAATGCTTCAGCTCCTTCCTGCACTGGGTAGTGCAGAGGGCGTCTGGGGGCGGGGCCGTGGCTCACTACCTGGATGATTTCCTGCTGGTAGGGGGTCCAGATACTGACGAATGTGCGGCATTGATGCGGGTGATGCAGGATATTACAGCAGAGTTTGGAGTGCCGCTCGCGCACGAAAAAAACGCAGGGACCATGTACCTGCCTGACGTTCCTAGGCATAGAGATCGACACTGTTGCCTCCCTATGCCGGCTCCCAAAAGATAAAGTCGACCGCCTACTTGGGGCGGTTCAATCAGCATGTCGCGCGGAGCATATCTCCATTACTGAGCTGCAATCCCTTCTGGGGTTGCTTAACTTTGCGGGGAGGGCGATCCCCATGGGGAGGGTCTTCAACCGCAGGTTAGAAGCTCAATTGAAGGGGCCTCGGACGCTTAGCCACAAGCGTCGGGTGACAGAGGAGATGAAGGACGACCTGAGAGTTTGGGAGAGGTTCCTTGTTCATTTTAACGGGGTCTGCCTTTGGAGAGACGGGCCCATTTCCAATCAAGCCTTGCATCTGTTCACGGATGCCGCGGGCGGGTTTGGCTATGGAGCCTATTTAGACGGAGACTGGAGTGCGGAGCCATGGCCAGAGGGCTGGGCTGCCGCGGGTCTCATGCGTAACCTTACAATGCTAGAACTCTTCCCTATTGTGGTAGCAATAGAACTATGGGGAGAGAGGCTGTCAAATCGGTCAGTAATCTTCTGGTCAGACAATATGAGCGTGGTATATGCCATAAACAGGTTGTCAGCAACCTCACCGGTGGTGGTGACCTACCTACGGCACCTCGTCTTGCGGTGTTTGCAGCGTAATGTTCGCTTCACAGCACGGCACGTCCCAGGGGTGAGCAATGTGATAGCAGATGCCCTTTCCAGATTTCAATGGGATCAGTTTAGAAGGGTAGCCCCGAGGGCGGCAGCTGAGGGTCTAACGTGCCCTCTTTTCCTTTGGCAGCTGGTGGGGGTTGGGAGTCCATCCTCCCCATGATCAGGGCATCGCTGGCTCCTAAGACGTGTGCTGCGTATTTGGCGCATTGGAGGGCATGGGAGCGTTTCAGCTTGCAGAAGGGCTTCTTGTTGTGTCAGGCGTCTCAGGTACACGTTCTAGAATGGCTTGCGTGCTTGAAGCTTGAGGGTATGTCCAGATTGTCAGCTTTGAGCAGGTTAGCGGCATTGTCCTTTTTCAATAAAGCCTTAGGTTTCAGGGATTATACAGGTACTTTTCTAGTAAGGCAGATCTTGAAGGGATGGGGCCGGTTGGCCCCACCCCCAAAGGATCGGAGGGAGCCGATCACGACGGAAAGATTGCGCTCGTTGGTGGTAAATCTGGGGGCAGTGTGCAGTTCAGCCTACGAGGCGGTCTTGTTTCGGGCTGCTTTCGCGCTGGCATTTGCGGGGGCGCTGAGGATAGGCAAAGTGGTCGCCTCCTCCACAAGAGGGGAGGTAGGCGGTATTAAAGTGGGGCACGTAAGGACCACGGACGATTGCGTGCTCTTGCTCATTCCCAGATCCAAAACTGATCAGGATGGGAAAGGGGCCTGGTTGCCTTTAGCCAGACACGAATACACAGAGTGCTGCCCGGTATCGAGCGTGGCGGATTATTGCCGTGTACGGCCGGTCGGAGGACTACAGTTTCTCGTGCACGAGGACGGTAGTTCACTTTCAGCTTTCCAGTTCCGCAAAGTGCTTGCCAAAGTGGCAGCGGCAGTGGGATTGGATCCATCTAAGATTGCGCCGCATTCATTCCGCATCGGGACAGCGACTAGTGCTGCGGCCTTGGGGTCGTCGCAGGCGGTCATTAAGAAAATGGGGCGTTGGAAGTCTGAGCGATATAGGGGCTATATTCGCCCATTGCATGCTTAGTGATGAGGGTGTGTAAGGTGTGTAACCTCTTGATTCCTTCCCGACTTGGTGGGGAGTGGGGGGGGTGAGAAAGGGGTATTGCCAGTGGTTTGTCACCATTTCATTGTCCCCATCCATGTTGTTATAGGTACAGGAAAGACCCCGGTGCGCGTGTGGATTATTGGGCACTCCTTTATCCACTGGGCGGCTATCAGGGCGCATCATTCCCCGGGAGGGCAGCAGCTAGGATTGGCAGCATCCAGGGCTAACATTCGCTGGCTCGGGCGCAGGGGTCTTAATTGGAGGGAGCTTCCCGCTCTGTTACAGGATGCACATAGGAGGTGGGGAAAGCCTCAAGTGATTGTTGTGCATCTGGGCGGAAATGACTTGGGATCCATTCCCGTGTTGGATTTAATACGGATTATGGTTGCGGACATTAAGTGGGTGTGCACATGGCTTCAGGATGTGCGGATAGGTTGGTCTAACGTGGTTGCACGGCTGCGTTGGCGTCACATTGTGACACAGAGGGCAGCGTACAATGTCCGCAAGAAAGTTAATAGGGAAGTGGGGAGAGCGGTCGCGGCCGTGGGAGGTTTCGTCATTAGGCATGACACTATTACGGCCGACAAGAAGGCCCTTTACCGACCGGATGGGGTTCACCTGGCGGACGTCGGGTTGGACATTTTCCTGGCTAACCTTAAGACCGCCATCTCATCGGTTGTTTAAAATGAACATTTATTAGGGCATTAGTTAGTTTCAAAGTTCTGTGCTATGGTTGGCATCCGACCGTTGTTAACACAGCGTTATTTATATATAAAAAAAAAAAAAAAAAAAGTTGAATTTGGTTGTATGTTATATTGTTATACTGTTATTTAAGGGCTATGTTGGTTAAGTGTGGCGGCAAGAGGCGTCTTTTGTGGCGGTCGGGCAAGGCCCTGGGAGCGGGCGCAGTGTGAGCAGAGTGACGGCCCGAACACAGGGAGAGGTGTCGCCCACTAAGTGCCGGCTTAGGGGTTCCTCTCCCCCCTTTTAAAGAGCTGCAGGCCGAAGAGCTCTACATAACAAAATCTCTCTCACTGTGCCAATGAGCGTGCGCAACCCCTGTGCCACGCTGCAGACATCGGAGGGGCCTTGTCCGTCAATAAGTAGGGGTTAGTTAGCTAGAAGAAGATGCCGCCACCAACTGGAATGAACTTGCTACAAGTTCAGGGATAGGTTGATTTGAGCTGCCTAATTATTGGCTAGATTAGGCAGAATTCAATTTGTTTAATAAACGCGACCGTGACCGGTCTTTTCCCCAAAGCAGTTGTGTTGTGTTTTTATTGAAAACGTAGGACGTAATAGGAGGTTTATCCCTTATGGAAGTGGAGGGCCCTCTAGTGGGCCTGTAGCAAAATTAAGGGATAGCTGACTTGAAGTCTGGAGGATTCTAGAAGTGTGTGTATGCTACAATGTTGCAAATGTGTGGGAGGGTGTACCTCTTGCCTTTATAGGGTCCTGTTCCAGTGGATTCGGCCTCTTCCTGCCTCCAGACTTCGAGGAGAACTTTCCCCGCCCGCCCGTCCCTGGATGAAGGTATGTGGCGGCAAGTTAGGTTAAGGGTAAGTCAGTCCTCGGCGGGGGTAGGTTTAGTTGAACCAGCCCCATAAGCCCGAGGTTGTAATTTAGTCATCCACCTCTCTCATACGTGTTGGACGATTCGTTTGGAGAGGATGCCTTACTGGGTTGGTGAAATTGTGCCCTAGCTGGCGGTCGGGCAAGGCCCTGGGAGCGGGCGCAGTGTGAGCAGAGTGACGGCCCGAACACAGGGAGAGGTGTCGCCCACTAAGTGCCGGCTTAGGGGTTCCTCTCCCCCCTTTTAAAGAGCTGCAGGCCGAAGAGCTCTACATAACAAAATCTCTCTCACTGTGCCAATGAGCGTGCGCAACCCCTGTGCCACGCTGCAGACATCGGAGGGGCCTTGTCCGTCAATAAGTAGGGGTTAGTTAGCTAGAAGAAGATGCCGCCACCAACTGGAATGAACTTGCTACAAGTTCAGGGATAGGTTGATTTGAGCTGCCTAATTATTGGCTAGATTAGGCAGAATTCAATTTGTTTAATAAACGCGACCGTGACCGGTCTTTTCCCCAAAGCAGTTGTGTTGTGTTTTTATTGAAAACGTAGGACGTAATAGGAGGTTTATCCCTTAAGAAAGCCAGTTAGTTGCAGTTGATTGTCATAGTAATGGGAGAGCTTTGAAGAATAGATGCAGTAAATGTTGTATATTTTATCTTAACCCCTTCGCTACCGGGGAATTTCAGAGAAAAATGCACAAAATACTGAAGAATTTCTAGCATTTTTGCTATCACTCCATTTAAACAGAAGTAGAACCTTGTTTTTTATTTACCTATCAAAACTATATCTATATATAGGACATACTTGAAAACGAGAGAAATCTCAATGTATCCTTCCTGGTAAAATATTTTATAAATAAATAAATATATATATATATATATATATTTAGTAGACAAGCCAAGGTATTGATCTAGGCCCATTTTAGTATATTTCATGCCACGGTTTTGCCACCAAATACATACATCATATTAAAAAAAATATTTTGTATTAGACTTTTTTTTTTTTTTTAATTAAAGAAAACTGCACTAGACAGTTTTGGGGCTTTAAAGTTGGTGGGAGTGGGTTGTTAAGAAAAAAAAACGCAGTGAAATGTGCCTTTACATTGCTGTCTATGGGAACTATGTGTTCTCATAGACCGCAATGTAAATATATATACAAATGCTTATATACATATATGTTTGAAAATGCTGCCCATCACTGTGCTACTTACTCCATTCACTTGGAGCCTATGGAGGGACATTCTCAACAGCACAATGTTTCCTAACAATGCAGAATCGCGTTCGCATTGTGATTTACTTATAATACCAGCACACATTGTTGTGCACTGGTATTACAAAAGTGGAGCGCTAATATCGCTTGCACACAAGCGATATTTAGTGCTCCACTTGTAATCAGCCAATGGAGAGATCAGTCTGTGTGAAATGGTGTCCAACTGGGATGCAGTATTTGTTTTCATTGTGGTTTTTAATAGGGTGTATTTGCAGATTCATCCTTAGGTGCAGTTTTTGTCCAGTTTTTCCTATGTAGCTTCTCAAGTCACAATCTACCAAATAAATATATATATATATATATATATATATATATATATATATATAGTATTGGAAGAAAGAGAAACGAGGAACTGCAGGCTCTGTTTTCCAAAGTGGTTAGTTTAATGAACAGTTTAGTGAGATACACAGTCACAGTGTGCAGGCTGTGTATATATATACTGTATATATATATATATATAAATATATATATATATATATATATATATATATATTTAAACATTAAAAGAAAAAGAAAAGTCTATTTGAAGAACAACTTCGGGTTGCCCACTTTAGGTCTAATAAGGTTTTAGGTTAGCATACATGAAGAATTAGTTATTCTAAGGCATGTTATGTAAATATTAAATATAAAATATTGGAAAAAATATTAATAAAATGTATTACTAATTGTTATAGTTACTGTAAAATATATTCTAATGATTTTTAGTACATATCAAATGATTTTTAGTACATCTATAATAATTATTTACATTAATTACTAATATTTTTGAATATTTTTTATTTAATAAAAACATAACGCACCTTAATATAATTTATGTCAGGTTAGGGCACATTAAGAACTAGTGTATGCATGTCAGGTTTGCGCACATAACTCAGACAGGACTACGCTAACTTTTTATGAGCTCTAACCCAAAATGAGTTATATTAAGGTGTGTTATGTATTTGTTAAATATAAAATGTATTTATTAAATATAAAATATGCACTCACCCGACACTGTGTTAAACCTAAGTTGTATAACCAGAACGTTACGCACATTTTGCATTCCAATGTTCTTCACATAGAATTTTTTTAGATTTTTAAATATAAATTTCTATTTATATCTTATAATGTTAATGTAAAATCTACTGTATATCTATACCTATATATTTATATGAATATATACAGGTGTAGATATATGTAGATATACAACCCCAATTCCCAGTTGGGACAGTATGGAAAATGCAAAAAACTAACAAAAAGAGTATTTTGAAATTCAGTTCACCCTGTATTGTGATCAGGGCCGCCATCAGGGGGTGACAGGGGTGACTCCTGTCAGGGGCCCAATGGGCCAGGGGGCCCAATGATGCAAGAACAACTTATGTAAAAAAAAAAATGTACAGTGTGTGCCTAAATCAGATGGCAGATTACTTTGATTTACAGAGGAGGTAGGACTTAGTAAATGTTTTTTATTTCTTTGTGCAATTTCAGTTTGTAACTTCAGTGTGGTAGTAGTTGTATGGTGGGGCCAGGGGTCCATAAAACCACATTTTTTAGCAATATGCAGCAGTGTATTTATGATTATTTGACAATGCTGTAGAAATTCTATATTTAAAGCCTTGCAGAAATGTTTCCTCCTCAATACACAAACGGTAGGTGGTCTTTTGCCAGATATTCGTTTTTTTTAATAAAAATATATATTTTAATTACATTCCAGTTTACTGCCCTTTATGCAAGGACTTTCCAGCTGCAAAGAGGCATTTTATCTAAGATTTTTACATCTGCATAAAATGTTATACTCTCAGACTAAGATTGCTCAGTGTTTGAAATGAGACAGGTTAATTTAACACTGTTCAGTTTACACTACAGCTGACTTAATTTTGAAATACATACAAACAAGCCTAAATCCTGCATTTAACCAGATCTAATGGTATGAGACTGACTACCACAGCTTATGGTTCCACCAAGACCATATAGAGTAAAGCATTTTCAAAATCCATAAGTACAGCTGACAGATGGGAACATTTGTACACCATATTTGAAGTGGTGCTCTTGGTTGGGGAAAATGGGGGGGAAAAAGCAAACAAAGTACTTTTTTTCATCTAGTCATCTACCCAGATCATTAATGTACAATTTTGAATTCACAGAATTATTTTTGTTTGTACATTTACAAATATGATTCTTTAAAAAGTGATCTCTTAATTTCTGCAATTTTTTTATCATGCATGTCACACACTGTTGATTTAGGGGATGCAATGTGCAGAAATGTTACCTCCTATGAGTGTTTCTGTGGGTGTTTGTGTTTATGTCTTTGTGCATTTGTTTGTGTCTCTATGAGTATGCATGTATTTTTTTTCTGTGGGTCTCTCTGTGAGGGTAGGTGTGTATGTCCTTGTGCATTTTCTGTGGATGTCTGTGAGGGTGTGTGCATATGTATTTGTGCTTTTTTTATGGGTGTCTCTGTGAGAGTGTGTATGTATGTATGTCTTTGTGTATTTTCTCTGGATGCCTCTCTGAGGGTGGGTGTGTATGTCTTTGTTTGTTTTCTGTGGATGTCTCTATGAGGGTGGGTGTATTTATTTGTATGTATGTCTGTGTTTTCTGTGGATGTCTCTGTGAGGGTGTGTGTGTATGTCTGTGTGTTTTCTGTGGGTGTCTCTGTGAAGGTGTGTGTATGTCTGTGCATTTTCTGTGGGTGACTCTGTGAGACTGTGTGTATACCTTTGTGTGTTTTCTGCGGATGTCTCAGTGAGGGTGTGTGTGTATGTATGTCTTTGTGTGTTTTATGTGGTTGTCTCTGTGTGTGTGTATATCTTTGTGTGTTTTCTGTGTGTGTGTGTGTGTGTGTATGTCTTTGTGTGTTTTCTGAGGCTATCTCTGTCTGTGTTTCCTTGGGTCTATGTGCAAGTTTGTTTTTGAGTTTTTGTGTTAGTATGTCTATTGTCTGGTTTTTTTAGGACATTTTGACCTTACTACTGATTATTCACATCTTCCTACAGACTTTGAGACTAATGATACCTTTCCGGAAGTCACCAATCCACCATTAAACCTTTCAATTATTGTTTAGGCAGTTCAGGGCCCTTCCTTTCAGCGTCATCATTTAGTTGTCATTTTCCTTGACAAAAAGATAATCAGAACTCCATATTTTGTTTTGTAAATCTCCTTTTTTGACAAAACTGTAGTCTACCTCATTACTTGTCAGGTCAATGACAAAAAAAAAAGTCTGTGTCTGAGTGTGTTTGTGTGTTTCTTTGCGTGTCTGCTAGAGTGTCTATATGTGAATCCTTATGTGTGATTATGTGTTTCAGTGTATGTGTGTGTCTGTGTGTTTCTGTGTTTGTGGGTTACTACCTTTACAACATTTCCAAGTTTGTCTACACTTAAGAATAAAGTGCATATACGTTATAGTCACTTGATCAAAAATTGGACATGTCAAAGGGGGGGGGGGGCTGATCAATGGTTAAGTCAGGGGCCCCAAAATTTCTGGTGTCGGCCCTAATTGTGATATTCACGTCTTTAACTGAAGTACATAAATTAACAAACCTCAACTGCAGGAAGAAATACTAACTAAAATGCTGCTAAAGACTGTTTACAGTGAAGTACTGTCACTTTAAATCTAACAGTGAATATTTGATGTAGCTAGTTTGAATGCATTCCAGGAACAACAACATGTTAATGGAATTAAGATGGTGAAACAATAAGGAAATGGTGGAAGTATGAACCAGCATTTTATTATGAGGAGAAACTTGTTCCTAAATTACATAAGTAGCGCAAAAAATTGTGAATAAGAAAGCCAGTGGATCCGTTTACATTAATGTAAATAACTGGTAATAGGAGAGCTCAATTGATATAACATATTTCTAGAAGCAATATCAGTAGTATAGTATGGGAAACATTTGCATACAAAACGTTAGATGAGAGATTAAGCGTTACCTTAGAGAGCTAGAGTACAAGCAGCAGTACACAGCGTGTCAGAACAGTATGCAGCCGAACGGAGCTCCGTGTGATGCAGGGGAATGACGTCACTGCTTAGTCGGATGGCGCATAGGAAGCGTAGAAGGATCCTCAACCGGAGGGAAGGAAAAAACGAAGCAGTTGTAAAGGATACGTTGGAGACTCTGTGCAATATTAGTAGAGGCATTTGCAGGATCCAAAGCGAATGTAAGTAAGGAACCTATACAAGGCACCAAGCTTGCTTTAATATCAAGCAAGGAAGAGAGGATGTGTCTGCCACTTATACTTAAGGTAATCCCTCCTCTTTTTAAGGGAATATGCAGCAAATATGACAACTATATTGAAAACACATTATTAACACATTATTTGATATTTTACTTTATGAATTTAATGTATTTTTGAAAATATACACTTATTTTGAATCTGATGCAAAACTTTCCAAAAAAGTTGGGACAGGGGCAATTTAGGACTAAAAGTGATGTGACAAGTTGAAATAAGAAGGGGAAGTGAAATAGGTGAGGCAATTGTGTAATCATAGTATATAAGGAGCCTCCAAAAAAGGCCTAGTCCATCAAGAGCAAGGATGGGTCGAGGCTCACCAATCTGCCAACAGATGCGTCAGCGAATAATCCGACACTTTGGGAACAACATTCCCCAAAGACACATCGGTAGTATTTTGGGCATTTCACCTTCTACATGGCACAATATACTAAATATATTCAAGGAATCTGTTTAAATCTCAGTGCGTAAAGGGCAAGGCTGAAAACCGCTTCTGAATGTGTATGAATTCCGATCCCTTCCACACCACTGTCTCAAAAACTGTCATGAGTCTTTAATGGATATCCTGACATGGGCTCAGGAATACTTTGGTAAACCTTTTGTCAGACAACACCATTCACTGTTGCATCCAGAGATGCAAGTTAAAAAGCAAAAGCCATATATCAACACTGTCCAGAAGGACTGCCGACTTCTCTGGGCTCTGTCTCATCTGAGATGGAGAGTAGCATAGTGGAATCGCGTTTTGCGATCTGACGAGTCAACATTTCAAATAGTTTTTGAAAAAAACAGCTGTCATGTTCTCCGGGCCAAAGAGGAAAAGGACCATCCAAGCTGTTATCAGTGTCAGTTCCAAAATCTAGTGTCTGTCATGGTATGGGGGGTGGTGTCAGTGCCATGGAATGGGTAACTTTCAAATCTGTGAGGACACCATTAATGCAGAAAGATATGTATACATTTTGGAACAACATATGCTGCCATCCAGATGTTGGCCAAATGGCCCTGAATACACTAAATAAAGTTTGTTAGTTTTCGTACACCTAAATAAAGTTATTAACCCCTAATCTGCCGCTACCAACATCACCGCCACTAATAAAAGCCAACATTTAAGCCGACACCTAAAGTTATTAACCCCTAATCTGCCATTCCCGACATCACCGCCACTAATAAAAGTTATTTATCCCTATTCCGCCACCCCCCGACATCGCCGCCACTATAATAAAGTTATTAACCCTTATTCTCCCGCACCCCAACATCGCCCCCACTATAATAAAGGTATTAACCCCTATTCTGCCGCTCCCCGACATCGCCACCACTAAATAAAGTTATTAATCCCTAAACATCTGGCCTCCCACATCACTGCCACTTAATAAACCTATTAAGTCCTAAACCGACAGCACCCCAACATTGCCCACACTATAATAAAGATAATAACCCCTATTCCGCCGCTCCCCGACATCGCCACCACTAAATAAAGTTATTAACCCCTAAACCTCGGGCCTCCCACATCACTGCCAATAAATAAACCTATTAACCCCTAAACTGACAGACCCCCACATTGCAAAAAACTAAATTAAACTAATAACCCCTAAACCTAACAACCCCCTAGCTTTAAATTAAAATTTACAAGATCCCTATCTTAAAATAAATACCAACTTACCTGGGAAATTAAAAAACCTAAGTTCAAACTATAAATTAAATTTGTGTTGTTTTAAAAGATAGATATTCCCTTAATTACCCATTCCCCAGTTTTGCATAACCAAAACAGTTATAGTAATACACTTTTTACCTCTGTGATTACCTTGTATCTAAGCTTCTGCAGACTGCCCCCTTATTTCAGTTCTTTTAACAGATTTGCATTTTAGCCAGTCAGTGCTCACTCCTCTGTAAATTGACGTGCATGAGCTCAATGTTATCTATATGAAACACATGAACTAATGCCCTCTAGTGGTGAAAAACTGTCAAACTGCATTTAGATTAGAGGAGGCCTTCAAGGTCTAAGAAATTAGCACATGAACCTCCTAGGTTTAGATTTCAACTAAGAATACCAAAAGAACAAAGCAAAATTGTTGATAAAAGTAAATTGGAAAGTTGTTTGAAATTGCATGCTCTATTTGAATCATGAAAGTTTTTTTTGGACTTGACTGTCCCTTTAAACTAACATTACTATTATACTAAAATTAAAAGAACTATCAATTAATTAAATTATTAAACACATTAAAAAAAACTAACACTACTAAATAAATTTAAATCTGCAATTACAAAAAACAAAAAATACTAAATTACAAAAAATAACAAACACTTAATTACGAAAAATAACAAATGAAATTATCCAAAATAAAAACAATTACACCTAATCTAATAGCCCTATAAAAATAAAAAGCCCCCACCCCCCCAAAAAAAAACGAAATCTTCATCCAGGCGGCGAGGTCTTCATCCATTGTCTTCTATCTTCATCCCGGCGGCACCAAGCGGGTCCATCCTGAAGACATCCAGCGCGGAGCAACCTCTTCATACGGTCGCCATCATATACTGAATCTTCAATGCAAGGGAGCCTTTTCAAAATGGTGTCCCTTGCATTCCTATAGGCTGATTTGATTTTTACTACTGAAGTCCTATTGGCTGTTCAAATCAGCCAATTGGATGACAGCTACTGAAATTCTATTGGCTTATCAAATCAGCGAATAGAATTTCAGTAGCTCTCATCCTATTGGCTGATTTGAACAGCCAATAGGATTTCAGCAGCTCTCATCCTATTGGCTGATTTGAACAGCCAATAGGATTTCAGTAGCTCTCATTCTATTGGATAATTTGAATTTCAAAAATCAAATCAGCCAATAGGAATGCAAGGGACGCCATTTTGAAAAGGCTCCAATGCATTGAAGATTCAATATAAGGCAGTGACCGTATGAAGAAGATGCTCTGCGCTGGATGTCTTCAGGATGGATGAAGATAGAAGATGCCGCCTGGATGAAGATAGAAGACCCCGCCTGGCTGGATGAAGACCTTGCCGTCTGGATGAAGACTTTGTCTGGATGTCCGGACTTCAGAAACTGTGAGTGGATCTTCGGGGGTTAGTGTTAGTTTTTTTTTAGTTTTTTTGGATGTTTTTTTTTTTTTAGATTAGGGTTTGGGCGTTCTTAAAAGAGCTAAATGTCATTTTCAGGAAAAAAAAAAGAGCTGAATGCCCTTTTAAGGACAATGCCCGTACAAATGCCCTTTTCAGGGCAATGGGTAGCTTAGGTTTTTGTTAGAGTTAGGTTTTTTATTTTGGGTGGTTGGTTGGGTAGTGGGTTTTACTGTTGGGGGAGTCTTTGTATTTTTTTCAGGTAAAAGAACTGATTTCCTTAGGGCAATGCCCTACAAAGGCCCTTTTAAGGGCTATTGGTAGTTTATTGTAGGCTAGGGCTATTTTTATTTTGGGGGGGCTTTTTTATTTTTTTAGGACTATTAGATTAGGTGTTATTGTTTTTATTTTGGATAATTTTGTTAGTTATTTTTCGTAAATTAATGTTTGTTATTTTTTGTAATTTATTATTTTTTTATTTTTTGTAATTTAGTATTTATTATTTTTTGTATTTGTAGATTTAATTTTTTTTAGTAGTGTTAGGTTTCTTTAATGTGTAATTTAATTTATTTAATTGATAGTTATTTTAATTTTAGTATAATAGTAGTGTTAGTTAATTTATAGTTTAAACTTAGTTTTTTTTTAATTTCCCAGGTAAGTTTTTATTTATTTTAAGATAGGGATCTTGTAATTTTAATTTAAAGTTAGGGGGTTGTTAGGTTTAGGGGTTAATAGTTTAATTTATTTTTTTGCGAGTTGGGGGGCTGATTGTTTAGGAGTTAATAAGTTTATTTAGTGGCAGTGATGTGGGAGGCCCGAGGTTTAGGGGTTAATAACTTTATTTAGTGGTGGCGATGTCGGGGAGCGGCGGAATAGGGGTTAATATCTTTATTATAGTGTGGGCAATGTTGGGGTGCGGGGGAATAGGGGTTAATAACTTTATTATAGTGACGGCGATGTTGGGGGGTGGCGAAATAGGGGTTAATAACTTTTATTAGTGGCGGTGATGTTGGGAGCGGCAGATTAGGGGTTATTAACTTTATTTAGGTGTCAGCGATGTTGGGGGCGGCAGATTAGCGGTGTTTAGACTTGGGGTTTATGTTAGGGTGGCAGATTAGCGGTGTTTAGACTTGGGGTTTATGTTAGGGTGTTAGGTTTAAATGTAATGACAGTGGAGGGCCCTCTAATGGGACTGTAACAAAACTAAGGGTTAACAATTTAGAAGTCTGGAGTTTGCAGGGGAAATGTGTTACTTTGTTGCAATATGAGGGGCGGAGAGTGTGCTTACCTTTATAGGTCCATGCTGCAGTGATCCCGGCCTCTTTTCCTGCTTCCAGACTTCGAGAGGATTTTCCTGTCTGAGATGGAGCGTGCTAGGAGAACTTCAGCTAGGCCCAGGAGGTTCAGGGAGGAAGAATCTGGTCCAGCAGATGTCCGGAGGCCTGCAGGAGAGAGCAGGGACAGTTCTGAGGAGGTTGTACCGCCTACCCCCCAATCCAGGTCCCCAGTTTCCCATATCATTAATGCTAGGGGTGGGAGAGGGAAAGGCAAAGGCCCTGCTAGGCCCAAAAAAGTTGATCCCCCATCTGTCTTAGATGCGGGGGGCTGTCAGGGGTCTAATAGGGCTGAGGAGGTAGGGCAGGGCAGTAATTTAGGCCCCAGTCAGGTTACAGGGGCTAAGGAAATACCAGGGCCCGGTAGGGCTGGCACCGAGGGGAGTGGGGCCTGTACGGGCCTCGCCCGCACCTCAAGGGCATTAGGCAACATGCAGGTGCCACAGGTGGGGGTCGTCGTTACCCCGCAGGAGTTGCCGGAGGAGTCCGGCCTAGCGCGATTAGCGGTGCTACCCCCGGACACCATTAACGCCCTCCTGGCACTGGCTCGGTCACTGTCGCCCCAGGCGGCGGGGGCAGGGCCCGTTCCGGAGGGCCGTGTTTGCGGGGCTGAGGCGCGAGGGCTTGAAGGCCTAAGGGCAAGTAGGCCCGGTCCGGGGCACGCCTCCTTTGATGACGCGTCACGCACGACGTCATCATCGGAGGCGGACTCGGACGTTGCTAGAGGGAGGTGCAGGACCAGAAGCAGGAGCGCTTACCAGCATGGAGCCCCCAGTAAGTTGGGGAGGCTCCGGGGGGAGGATGCGGCCTCAGGAAGGTCACCGGGTGGGCCTGTGGATAGCGGTGTGTGCTTGAGTGGCAGAGCGGAGGTTCCGGGTGGGTCACAGCAGACGCATGGTACAGGCGTTGTTTCAAACAGGATCAGGAGGTCATCGGGTGGGCCTGGGAGCAGCAGGGTGTGCTTAAGTGGCGGATCTGTGGTTCCGGGGGGTCACAACAGGCGCATAATGCGGGCACAGGCCTGAGCAGCAACACTCAACAGCAGCAGGCAATGGGTCATGGTGCGGGCGCAGCTGCGCAGCGATCCTCTGAGTATGTGAATGAATAGCAGCAGAGGGGGCACAATGCTAGTGTGAGTGTGGCTAATTTTGCTGGGCCTCAAATGGCTGGTAATCAAACGAGGGCACAGTATGTGGCGCAAAGGGGGGGCATAGTCTCCACAAGCCAGATTGGTGCGACATCTTCCCCAATTATGTCAGTGGGAGGTATGTTAAGCGCTGTTCCTATAGAACAGCATGGGCAGACATCCTTTTCTATTACCATGGGGGCTGGGGGCACAGGTTTAACCCCTAGTGATCCTGTGAGGGGTGTTCAAACTGAGAATGTGAGCTGGCAGAGGGCGGTCTCCACGGCGCTAGGCGTTAGCCTGGGTGGGAGCACGGGGGTGAATGACTGGGGGGGCCTCACTGGGGCTCCATCCTTTTCCCAGAGTACTCCCCATCTTTCTGTTTCTTCACAGGGAAATATGGCTGCCAGGGCCTCCAGCTCTGCAGGGAGGCAAGGAGCTTCACAACCGCAGGTGGAGATTCAGCAGGCTCCAGTACCAGCAACAGCGCAGGTCGAGATGCCATAAACTTCAGCGGCAGGATTTCAGCAAACAGGAATAGGTGAGCCCTTATTTCCTGTACACACACATGCTGATTTAGGTTCTTCATCCAGTGGGTCTGACTCAGATAGTGGGAAAGCTTTAGGACTAGTGGGTAAAGGACAGCAGCGTATGTTTAGGATGATCAAGAAGATGTTTGCTGCACAGGAGAAAGCAAAGCTGGGGGTGGTAGAGATGCCTGTGGTGCTGGCTAACAACCAGCTGCCTATGGTGGACGCGGGGCAGCCGGGTCTCACTATGTCGCGTAAAGTGGCTATGCAAGGGGATACTTACCCGTACTTAGTACACTCCCTCTATGGACACTTGAAAACTAAGGTTATCAAGAAGATCCAGGAAGGGAGATATGTTAATATTTTCGAGCTATCTGCTGAGGCATATAGGGAGAAAGAGAAGGCGGAGGACGGTACCGGACCTAAAAGGGTCCGGCGGCCCGAGACCTTCGAGGAGTGGCAGAAGTGTTTTAGGGTCTTAGCCACTTGGTATGTGGATAAGTGGCCGGCCCAGGGGCATAACTTGTTTAAGTATGCCGATACCATTCAGTATGTGCATGAGCACTTTAAGGAAGGAGCATGGAGGGAGTATGATATGGCTTTCCGAAGAAAAATGGTGGGTAACCCGCTGCTGCACTTTGGCACGCAGGAGATGCACTTGTGGTCTAAGTTGCTGGCGGATAGATCTCCATCCCCACCTGCTGGCAGAAGGTTAAGGAGTGGAAGGTCAGTTCAGAGGGCAAGGAAACGAGGCAGGGAATGCTGGAAGTTTCAAGATAAGCAGTGTGACAGGGGGGCAAGTTGCTCCTTTCGTCACGTCTGCAAGTTTTGCGGTGGACCACATTCAGGGATTGATTGCGCAAAGCGAAAGGAGCACGGGGGTGACAAGGGAGCCCCTAGAGGTGGCCCTGGTGGAAAGGGCCCCAACGCCTCTTAAGGCGGGGGGCTATCATCCCATGGCTGGGGCGCTATCCTAACCAGGAAGCAGCTGGGGTGCTGTGGGAGGGGCTGACGCAGGGGTTCAGAATACCTGTACAACAGTTTGTGAAGGGTTCTACAGTGCATCGCAACCTTAAGTCAGCATACGAATTCCCAGGGGTAGTGCGAGAGAAGCTAAATAAAGAGGTGGCTTTAGGGAGGGTGGTCGGCCCATTTTTGCGCCAACCTTTCACTCATATGGCGGTCTCCCCATTGGGGGTAGTCCCCAAAAAAGAAGCTGGGAAATATAGACTGATACACCACCTTTCGTATCCGAAAGGGGGATCAGTTAATGATGCAATAGACCCAGGAATGAGCTCCGTACATTATCAGTCATTTGACGATGCGGTAGAGCTTGTTAAGGCGGCAGGGAGAGGGGCAAGTTTGGCAAAACTGGATATCGAATCCGCTTTCAGGTTGCTCCCTCTGCACCCGTCTGCCTTCAAGCTGATGGGCTTGAAGTTTGATGGGGGATTTTATGTTGACCGATGCCTGCCCATGGGCTGCTCTCTGTCCTGCGCATTGTTTGAATGCTTTAGCTCCTTCTTACACTGGGTGGTGCAAGAGGCTGCGGGCACGGGTAGAATTGCTCACTACCTGGATGATTTCTTGCTGATAGGACGTGCAGGGTCAGGGGAATGCGAGCACCTCATGAGAGTTATGCGAGCGGTGACTTCAGAATTTGGTGTCCCGCTTGCCGAGGACAAAACTCAAGGCCCATGTACATGCTTAACTTTTCTGGGAATTGAGATTGACACCGTTGCAGCGGAATGTCGGCTTCCACAGGAGAAAGTTGTCAACTTGCTGGCAATAGTCAGGACAGTTGCCAGCTCATTTAGCATTACTTTGAAGCAATTGCAATCGCTCTTAGGTCTGCTTAACTTTGCAGGAAGGGCGATCCCTATGGGCCGCGTCTTCAATAGAAAATTGGAGGAGCAGTTAAGCGGACAGGGGGCAAAAGCAAAGAGGTTTAAAGTAATTAGTGAGATGAGGGACGATCTCAAAGTTTGGGAGGAGTTCCTCTCTCATTTCAATGGAGTCTGCTTATGGAGAAGAGAACCATTGTCGAACCTCGCGCTGCATCTCTTTACAGATGCGGCTGGGGGCTTTGGTTACGGGGCGTACCTTGATGGGGAATGGAGCGCGGGTGCGTGGCCTGTTTCGTGGGTTGAGACTGGACTCACAAAAAACTTGACTTTATTGGAATTATTTCCAATTGTTGTGGCTGTTGAATTATGGGGGAACAAGCTAGCAAACAGGGAGGTAGTGTTCTGGACTGACAACATGAGCGTTGTGTACGCTATCAACAGGTTATCTGCTGCTTCCCCTGTGGTGGTCAGGTACCTGAGGTACCTTGTACTACGTTGTTTGAGGCTTAACGTGGTTTTCACGGCACGCCATGTGCCGGGAGTAAACAATAGCTTGGCCGACGCATTGTCTAGATTCAAGTGGGTGGAGTTTAGGAGGCTGGCGCCGAGGGCAGCATCCCAGGGTTTAATTTGCCCATTGTTTCTCTGGCAGCTAGCGACAAGTGGGCATCAATCTTTCAGTTACTGAAGGTGTCCTTAGCACCAAAGACCTGGTCGGCATATGAGAATCATTGGAAGGCTTGGGTGGCATTCTGCACCGAGAAGGGCTTTGGGCCACATCAGGTCAATCAGGTACATGTGTTGGAATGGCTGGGTTGCTTGAAGGAAAGAGGGTTGTCCCGGCCAGCGGCACAAAGCCGCTTGGCGGCAGTGGCATTTTTTAGTAAAACCTTGTCATTACCGGAGTTTTCAAACTCCTTTTTGTTGAGGCAGGTGTTGAAAGGATGGGGCAGGTCTGAGCCCAAGACGATGGATAAAAGGGAACCTATCACGCCTCAGCGTTTGAGGCTATTGGTTGGGGCACTCAAGGACGTGTGCACAGGCACCTATGAGGTGTTACTGTTTCGTGCAGCGTTTGCGCTGGCTTTTGCGGGTGTGTTAAGAGTAAGCGAGCTGGTATCTTCGGCGAGAGTTAACGGAACGGGAGGTGTTCGAGTAGAACATGTAAGATGGGCGGAAGGAAGCTTGTTGCTGTTCATTCCGCGATCAAAGATGGATCAGGCAGCCAGGGGGGCCTGGCTTCCTTTGAAAAGCTGTGACATACCAGAATGTTGCCCGGTAGCTAATGTAGGGAACTACATGGAAGTGCGACCGTCGGGTGCAGCGCTGTTTCTAGTGCACGAAGACTCGTCCGCTTTGTCAATCTACCAGTTTCGAAAAGTGCTTGCTGCGGCAGCTGCCGCATGCGGTTTAGATCCAGACAGGATCGCGTCACATTCCTTTAGGATTGGGGCTGCGACAAGCGCGGTATCAAAAGGGGCACAAGTTGAGGAGGTTAAGCGTTTGGGGCGTTGGAAATCAAATAGGTACAAACTGTACGTAAGGCCATTGAAGGCTCCTAAGTAGGTTGGTTAATTTGATGGAAATGTAAGGGCCGGGGGGCAATGGTCTCTTGGGGTTGTGTGCATTGATTTCGATATAGTTCTGTGTTTTTCCTGTGCTGAGTGTCCACATGCTGTTGTTTTAGGTAAGGGAAAGGCACCGGTGCGCATTTGGATTGTGGGGCACTCATTTGTGCATTGGGCGGCTATCAGGGCTCTACGCTCACCAGGAGGCCAGCAGTTGGGCTTTGCGGCATCGAGGGCCAGTGTTCGCTGGCTCGGCCGTCGAGGTTTATCCTGGAACGACTTACCCTCCCTTTTGCAGGATGCCTACAGGAGGTGGGGTTTGCCAAAAATAGTGGTTCTGCATGTAGGGGGGAATGACCTGGGCTCTGTACCTGCCTTAGACCTGATCAGACGTATGGTTTCCGATGTGAATTGGTTGTGTGCTTGGCTGCAAGGCGTCAAAGTGGGGTGGTCATTTGTGGTCGCACGACTGCAGTGGAGATTTATGGTGTCGCAAAGAGCGGCCTATAATGTCAGGAAAAAAGTGAACAGAGAGTTGGGAAGAGCGGTCATGGCAGCGTCGGGGTTCATGATCAGACATGAGAGCATTACGGCTGACAGGAAGGAACTATATCGCCCGGACGGGGTGCATTTAACGGATGAAGGGCTGGATATATTCTTAGCAGACATTAGGAGAGCATTGTTGGCTCAAATGTAAAATTTAAAAAAAATTATAAATAAATTTGGTTAGGGTAATGCAAGTTTGTTTAACAATCTTGTGGTTGGGGGGTCTGTTATGTCAGTTGGGTTGGCGACAAGAGTGTTCGTTCTCTTGTGGCGGTCGGTCATTGCCCTGGAGCGAGCAGTCCGAATGATGAGTGACGGCCTAGGGGAATGGGGAGGGGTGACGCCCGCTAGGTGCCGGCCTAGGGGTTCCCCTCCTCAATGTTCGGCCGAAGAGCTCAAATATTACATCCATTCCATGCAAATGAGCGTCAGCAATCCGTGCTACGCTGTAGGTACCGTATGGGGCTTTGACCGGCTGTTGGTAGGGGATAGTTAGTTAGGGATATATGCCGCCAAGAGTTATGGAACTTTTACAAAGTTCAGGTTTTATAGTTGCTATGAAACTATAGAATAGTTTCATAAAGTTTTACGTTTTAATAAACGTGACCGTGACCGGTATTTTTCCCAACTCAGTTGTTGTGTCTTTATTGGGGGAAAAAGGGGGGGGGGAGGGTATGGGATATGCTTGAAAACTAGATGACGGATTAAGAAGTTTAACCCCTTATGACAGTGGAGGGCCCTCTAATGGGACTGTAACAAAACTAAGGGTTAACAATTTAGAAGTCTGGAGTTTGCAGGGGAAATGTGTTACTTTGTTGCAATATGAGGGGCGGAGAGTGTGTTTACCTTTATAGGTCCATGCTGCAGTGATCCCGGCCTCTTTTCCTGCTTCCAGACTTCGAGAGGATTTTCCCCGCCCACCCGTCCCTGTTGAAGTAGTGGTTGGCGGCAGGTGAGTACTGGTGGCAGAGAGCAGGGCCCTTCCCCTGGCCTGGGTTGGTTTAGTTGAATTAGCCCTGTAAGCCCAGGTTGCAATTTAGTCCATCACCCTTTACCGGCGGGTTGTATGACAAGCTGGAGGGGGTCGCCCTTCCGGGCTGATGGTGGTGCCCCAGCTGGCGGTCGGTCATTGCCTTGGAGCGAGCAGTCCGAATGATGAGTGACGGCCTAGGGGAATGGGGAGGGGTGACGCCCGCTAGGTGCCGGCCTAGGGGTTCCCCTCCTCAATGTTCGGCCGAAGAGCTCAAATATTACATCCATTCCATGCAAATGAGCGTCAGCAATCCATGCTACGCTGTAGGTACCGTATGGGGCTTTGACCGGCTGTTGGTAGGGGATAGTTAGTTAGGGATATATGCCGCCAAGAGTTATGGAACTTTTACAAAGTTCAGGTTTTATAGTTGCTATGAAACTATAGAATAGTTTCATAAAGTTTTACGTTTTAATAAACGTGACCGTGACCGGTCTTTTTCCCAACTCAGTTGTTGTGTCTTTATTGGGGGAAAAAGGGGGGGGGGGGAGGGGGGGAGGGTATGGGATATGCTTGAAAACTAGATGACGGATTAAGAAGTTTAACCCCTTACTTTTTTTTTCCCATAGACATCAATGGGGCTGCGTTACGGAGCTTTTTATTCCGTGATCGCAGGTGTTAGTTTTTTTTCTAACACTCTCTCCCCATTGATGTCTATGGGGGAAGTGTGCACAAGCATGCAATGCACGCACAAGGTGGCTTTTCAAACATTTGTAATGGTAGCGCTATGGAGGGTGAAATAACGCAACCTTTGTTGCATTCATTACGCACCCTCTATAGCGCAAAAATTGTAATCTAGGTGATTATTAAATATTATTATAGAATTATTATTTAGACACACACACACATATTTTTTAGCCCTTTGCAGACAAGTACATGGCCATATAACTTTGAATATAACTTGAAAAGGAAGCTGCTTCTATATATGTCTATATTATTACATTGAGTTTTATATATATGCACATATATATGCAAATAATCACGGTATGAATATAATATTGTGGTAATCCAATATTAATTTGGGGTCTACTATATAATACCTGAACATATCGTTTAGAGAGACCGGTGTGTGACAGAATAATAGTATATTGAAATTATCATAGTTCATTATGTATTAAGTGACACTATTAATCTGCTGTACCACATCTTTGTATTTCTATTGTATGTGTACATTTTACTTATTTTCTATTTATACTGATGTTAGTGATATATTATGCAATGTATGAGATGTTTTATCCATTATATTTTTCTAATATGATATATCTATGTAGGGCAGTGCCACTTTTCAATAGGCGGTGTGTGTGCTTTTTTACTAACTGTGAATGGTCAGTTTCATGGAGGCGGTTTAAATGTTTTAACCTATTAATTTGTTTAAATGGTTTTTAAGCAGGTGTGTGGGTCAGAACTATAGGCTGTGACTATGGATATCATCCGAAATGCGTAAGCCTGTCAGTGCTGCGCCTGTGATGACCATTCACACACTTGTTTGCTGTGTTAATTTTTATGCTTACTATGAATAAAGGATTGGTTTTATTTTCATCATACTGGTGTCGGATTCCTTTTCAAGTTATATTCAGTTCCAGTACATCCGACTCAGTGGCTGGTGCAACGTTTGGAGTGGATCCTTTTCCTCTATAGCTCTGGGGATATGCCTATTGCGCTGGAGGTGTATGAGTGACGTGAGCACTCCGTGCAACCATAGGAGCCTATCAGAGAGATCCTGTGAGCCGCGAGATTTGAAGTGAGAGGCTTTGTTCCGACTTCGTTAGCGGCACAGGTTGGCTACAATTGATGTGGTGACTCTGGTTTTCAGAAGTAAAGGCCTTGACTGTGGTCAGGTGAGTGGCTCTTAATCAATATTTACTCCCTGGAGGGGTACACGGATCCCTGGTATAACTTTGGTGTACCGTTATTTTATTAAGTATTGGTCTGAATTGTTGGGTTTTCTGACTGTTTTGCATATAACTTTGAACCCTTATAACAAAAAAAAAGTATTGATATTTGTATATTTTTTTTTTCCAGATATTGTTTATATGAGTGTAACTGTGAAACTTTAATTTTATTCCTAATTCTTCAGTTGTGCTAACTTGATGCTAATTTAACATTTATTGTGCTTGATTAAACGCATTTATTTTTAACGGGACAGTCAAGTCCAAAAAAATTTTTCAATTTACTTTTATCACCAATTTTGCTTTGTTCTCTTGGTATTCTTAGTTAAACGCTAAACCTAGGAGCTTCATATGCTAATTTCTTAGACCTTGAAGGCCGCCTCTAATCTAAATGCATTTTTATAGTTTTTCACCACTAGAGGGCATTAGTTCACATATTTCATATAGATAACATTGAGCTCATGCACATGAATTTACCATGGAGACAGCTCTGATTGGCTAAACTGCAAGTCTGTCCAAAGAACTGAAATAAGGGGGCAGTCTGTTGAGGCTTAGATACAAGGTAATTACAGAGGTAAAATGTGTATAATTATAACTGTGTTGGTTATGCAAAACTTAGGAATTGGTAATTAAGGGATTATCTATCTTTTAAAACAACAAAAATTCTGGTGTTGTCTGTCCCTTTAACTGTTAAAACGTGTGCAAATTAACATTAGTGCACCACATGTAATCTAGCCCAGTATCTTTATAACTAAGCAAGAATTGTTCTTAATAAGGCCGGGAGTTAATGCACTTACTAAATAAAGAAATATGATATCATAAGAGGAAAGTGGGATTATCTTGGATATTTTTGGTATACTGTCTGTAGAATTCCCAACCATCCAAATTTGTGCAGGACATTCTGGAATTCTAAAGGCTGTGACACACTGCAAGCGATGCGGCGCGCTCCACGGCGCATCGCTTCTGAAGTTCAAATATTTAATCTCTGAGCGCTCAGCTACGCGTCCTGACGCAGCAGAGTGCTCAGAGATGAAAAGGCAGGACACACTGAGCGCACACAGCTGCATGTACACGCTGCTCATCGCTCCGCTTGCAGTGTGTCACAGCCTTGAGGCTCTCCCTCCTTTACTATCTGTCCTCTTTCACTCTTTACCTCTCTCACTTTCTCTCTTCTCCTCTCCCTCTCTCTCCATCTATCTCCCCTACTCCTCTCTGTGCCCTCTCCCTCTGCTTTCTTTCTCTCACTCCACTTCTCTCCCATTTCTCTACCTCTAACAATATCTCACTCTGTCTTTATTTTTCTCTCTGTCACCCATTCACTCACCTGTGGGATGGGACTGTGTTTGGGTTGGCTGTGGGGGAAAAGAGTGAGTGTGGAGATGTGTGTGTGTGGCTGTGTGGTATGGAAGTGTTTATGGGTTTATCTGTGTGGAGGTGAATGTGTGTGTGTGGCTGTCTGGGATGGGAGTATGTATGGGGTTGGCTTTGTGGTATGAGAGTGAGTGGATTTGTGTGTTTCTGTGTGGTTGTTTTGGATGGAAATCTTCCATTTGTAATGTGTTTATCTTGTATATTTTTGTATATATTAAGGGTTAGATTAAATGTGTCTTGCTAAGGTTTTGATTGCAAGTGATATCAGGTTTCTTCTTCATTTTACAAGTTGAAAGTAAATGTTATCGCAAGAGCGCAATCGCATTTTATTATCGTCGGGTTAGCGCGTCTGAATACCTCACATCTGAGTTATGGAAGGGCTTTCCCGAAAGTGTTCATCTTGCTTTTGCTGAAAAGAATAGGACCAGTGAGTACCATCTCTTTGCCTTGTTTATGTTATTCTCTCTGGCACCCTGGCAGGTGTATACTAGAGGTAAGAGTGTTTAATTATTGGACTGTATATTTATAAATATGTAGATATTTATATTAAAAAATAAAAATAAAACGTTTTTCTAAGTGAAAAACAAAGGCATTTAAAGTATATAAAAAAAGCATGTTCACTTTGTTGAAAAGACTCATGCTGTATTTCAAGGTGTTTGACTAGGAAGGGCTCAAAGGTGTATATACAGTATATATATATATATATATATATATATATATATATATTTGTCTATGTATATATAGTATATACAGTATAGGGCAGAAATGATATTCCAGCGCACAAAATTTACGGCTAGATTATGAGTCTTGCGTTAGGGTTAAAAAGCAGCGTTGAGAGGTCCCAACGCTGCTTTTTGACGACCGCTGGTATTACGAGCCTTGCAGGTACAGGTGTACCGCTCACTTTTTTGGTGCAACTCTAAAATACCGCAAATCCACTTACGTCAATTGCGTATCCTATATTTTCAATGGGATTTTCCATACGCTGGTATTACGAGTCTTCCTAAAAGTGAGCGGTACAGCCTCTCCTGTCAAGACTGATACCGCATTTAAAAGTCAGTAGTTAAGAGTTTTATGGGATAACGCCGTAACATAAAACTCTTAACTAAAGTGCTAAAAAGTAGACTAACACCCATAAACTACCTATTAACCCCTAAACCAAGGCCCCCCGAACTCGCAAACACTTTAATACATTTTTAACCCCTAATCTGCCAAACCGGAGATCGCCACCACTATAATAAATATATTAACCCCTAAACCACCGTACTCCCGCATCGCAAACACTAGTTAAATTTTATTAACCCATAATCTGCCATCCCTAACATCGCCGCCACCTACCTACATTTATTAACCCCTAATCTGCCGCCCCCAACGTCGCCGCCACTATATTAAATGTATTAACCCCTAAATCTAACTCTAACCCTAACACCCCCTAACAAATATAATTTTAAAAAATCTAAATAAAATGACTATAATTAACTGAATTAATCCTATTTAAAACTAAATACTTACCTATAAAATAAACCCTAAGATAGCTACAATATAACTAATAGTTACATTGTAGCTAGTTTAGAGTTTATTTTTATTTTTCAGGCAACTTTGTATTTATTTTAACTAGGTAGAATAGTTATTAAATAGTTATTAACTATTTAATAGCTACCTAGTTAAAATAAAGTAAAATTTACCTGTAAAATAAATCCTAACCTAAGTTACAATTACACCTAACACTACACTATAATTAAATTAATTCACTAAACTAACTAAAGACGGGCAGAAGTCTTCATCCAAGCTGGGCGAAGTGGTCCTCCAGACGGGCAGAAGTCTTCATCCAGATGGCATCTTCTATCTTCATCCATCCGGAGCGGAGCGGGTCCATCTTCAAGACATCCGACGTGGAGCATCCTCTTCTGTCTTCATCCGACGACTAAATGACGGTACCTTTAAGTGACGTCATCCAAGATGGCATCCCTTCAATTCCGATTGTCTGATAGAATTCTATCAGCCAATCGGAATTAAGGTAGAAAAAATGCTATTGGCTGATCCAATCAGCCAATAGGATTGAGCTCGCATTATATTGGCTTTTCCAATCAGCCAATAGAATGCAAGCTCAATCCTATTGGCTGATTGGATCAGCCAATAGGATTTTTTCTACCTTAATTCCGATTGGCTGATAGAATTCTATTAGCCAATCGGAATTGAAGGGACGCCATCTTGGATGACGTCACTTAAAGGTACCGTCATTTAGTTGTCGGATGAAGGCAGAAGAGGATGCTCCGCGTCGGATGTCTTGAAGATGGACCCGCTCCGCTCCGGATGGATGAAGATAGAAAATGCCGTCTGGATGAAGATTTCTGCCCATCTGGAGGACCTCTTCTTCCCGGCTTGGATGAAGACTTCTGCCCGTCTGGAGGACCACTTCTGCCCGGTTGGGTGAAGACGTCTCAAGGTAGGGTGATCTTCAAGGGGTTAGTGTTAGGTTTTATTAAGGGGGGATTGGGTGGGCTTTAGAGTAGGGTTGGGTGTGGTGGTGGGTTTTAATGTTGGGGGGTATTGTATTTTTTTTTACAGGTAAAAGAGCTGAATACTTTGGGGCAATGGCCTGCAAAAAGCCCTTTTAAGTGCTATTTGTAATTTAGTATAGGGTAGGGATTTTTATTATTTTGGGGGGCTTTTTTATTTTATTAGGGGGATTAGATTAGGTGTAATTAGTTTAAAAAACTTGTAATTATTTTATTCTTTTCTGTAATTTAGTGTTGTAGTTTATTTTATTCAATTGTAATTAATTTAATTTAATGTAGGGAATTAATTTAATTATAGTGTAGTGTTAGGTGTAATTGTAACTTAGGATAGGTTTTATTTTACAGGTACTTTTGTATTTATTTTAGCTAGGTATCTATTAAATAGTTAATAACTATTTAATAACTATTGTACCTAGTTAAAATAAATACAAACTTGCCTGTAAAATAAAAATAAATCCTAAGCTAGATACAATGTAACTATTAGTTTATTTTAGGGTTTAGGGTTTATTTTATAGGTAAGTATTTAGTTTTAAATAGGAATTATGTAGTTAATTGTAGTAATTTTATTTAGATTTTTTTAAATTATATTTAACTTAGGGGGGGTTAGGGTTAGGGTTAGACTTAGGTTTAGGGGTTAATAACTTTATTATAGTGGTGGCGATGTTGGGGGTGGCAGATTAGGGGTTAATAAGTGTAGTTAGGTTGCGGCGACATTGGGGGCGGCAGATTAGGGGTTAATAAATATAATGTAGGTTGCAGCGATGTTGGGGGCAGCAGATTAGGGGTTCATAAGTATAATGTAGGTGGCGGCTGTGTCTGGAGTGTCAGATTAGGGGTTAATAATATAATGTAGGTGTCAGCGATAGAGGGGGGCAGAAGATTAGGGGTTAATACATGTAAGATTAGGGGTGTTTAGTCTCGGGGTTCATGTTAGGGTGTTAGGTGGAAACGTAAATTTTCTTTCCCCATAGGAATCAATGGGGCTGCGTTAGGAGCTGAACGCTGCTTTTTTGCAGGTGTTAGTTTTTTTTTCAGCCGGCTCTGCCCCATTGATTTCTATGGGGAAACCGTGCACGAGCACGTTTAGCCAGCTCACCGCTACTATAAGCAGCGCTGGTATTGAGGTGAGCTGTGGAGCAAAATTTTGCTCTTCGCTCACTTTTCTGCGGCTAACGCCGGGTTTAAAAAAACCTGTAATACCAGCGTTGTCTGTAGGTGAGCGGTGAGCATAAACTGCTCATTAGCACCACACACCATTACCGACAAAACTCGTAATCTAGCCATTAAACTTTAATCACTAGAACAGAACAAGTGAGCAATGGTATTAAAGTTGTAATAATAAAAAAATAAATTAGTAACAAAAAATCAGTTATTAAAATCTTCACACTCCGTATTAGGGCTGTATACCAAATGTAAATAAGAACTATATATATATATATATATATATATATATATATATATATATATATATATATATATATGAGAAGTACTATAGGAAAGCGCCGTAAACAATTCTCACCTCTTTCCTCGGGGTTGTCCATTGTGAACTTTGACCCCAACAGTCGGCACAATGGAGAGTGAGTCCTCAGCATGATAGGAAAATATTGATCAGCTATCCAGTGTGTCTGCTTAACACACTAAAAACAAATATAATACAAGGTAGGAATAGCGCACTCAATCCAAAAACGCTTTTGATAGGTAAAAAAATCTAAAATTTTATTGATCCAAGTTAAAACCATAACCATAGCACGGTGTAAAAAAGTAGCAAAAGTGAATCACGTCACATTAAGCAGGGAATTTTAACAGGAGCACTAGCAAACATGTTTTGTGCATGCGCACTTGATCACTGCATAGGTATCTACCTGTGCACACCTTCTATTTATTGGGAAAATCCTTACATTTTTAAAGCTACAGAAACATTTACTCTATGTGTATCTACAATCAACTCTAAACATTAAAAGGCCTAAAAGTTCATGTCAATATATATTTCATAAAATTGTATAAAGAATATGTGTATTCATAGATATATAAAATTATAAATCTCATAACAGAACTAATTAAAATTATAAATCTCATATCAGAACTAATTAATATTGTACCTAAAAATGTATATATATGATACAGAGGACTACAGAGAAAAGTACTAGGTTCACTATAACTTATTTACAAAGACTAGATTAACTCATAAAAAGAGACTAGTATATACAGTATATATATATATATATCTATATATATCTATATATATATATATATATATATATATATATATACAGTCGGGGAAAAAAGTATTTAGTCAGCCACCAATTGTGCAAGTTCTCCCACTTAAGAAGATGAAAGAGGCCTGTAATTTTCATCATAGGTATACCTCAACTATGAGAGACAAAATGTGGAAACAAATCCAGACAATCCCATTGTCTGATTTGGAAAGAATTTATTTGCAAATTATGGTGGAAAATAAGTATTTGGTCACCTACAAACAAGCAAGATTTCTGGCTCTCACATACCTGTATCTTCTTCTTTAAGAGGCTCCTCTGTCCTCCACTCATTACCTGTATTAATGGCACCTGTTTGAACTTGTTATCAGTATAAAAGACACCTGTCCACAACCTCAAACAGTCACACTCCAAACTCCACTATGGTGAAGACCATAGAGCTGTCGAAGGACACCAGAAACAAAATTGTAGACCTGCACCAGGCTGGGAAGACTGAATCTGCAATAGGCAAGCAGCTTGGTGTGAAGAAATCAACTGTGGGAGCAATAATTAGAAAATGGAAGACATACAAGACCAATAATCTCCCTCGATCTGGGGCTCCACGCAAGATCTCACCCCGTGGGGTCAAAATGATCACAAGAACGGTGAGCAAACATCCCAGAACCACACGGGGGGACTTAGTGAATGACCTGCAGAGAGCTGGACCAACGTAACAGAGGCTACCATTAGTAACACACTATGCTGCCAGGGACTCAGATCCTGCAGTGCCAGACGTGTCCCCCTGCTTAAGCCAGTACATGTCCGGGCCAGTCTTAAGTATGCTAGAGAGCATTTGGATGATCCAGAAGCGGATTGGGAGAATGTCATATGGTCAGATGAAACCAAAGTAGAACTGTTTGGTAGAAACACAACTTGTGATGTTTGGAGGAGAGAGAACACCAAACCTACTGTGAAGCATGGGGTGGCAACATCATGCTTTGGGGCTGTTTCTCTGCAAAGGGAACAGGACAACTGATCCGTGTACATGAAAGAATGAATGGGGCCATGTATCGTGAGGTGTTGAGTGCAAACCTCCTTCCATCAGCAAGGGCATTGAAGATGAAATGTGGCTGGGTCTTTCAGCATGACAATGATCCCAAACACACCACCCGGGCAATAAAGGAGTGGCTTCGTAAGAAGCATTTCAAGGTCCTGGAGTGGCCTAGCCAGTCTCCAGATCTCAACCCCATAGAAAACCTTTGGAGGGAGTTGAAAGTCTGTGTTGCCCAGCGACAGCCCCAAAACATCACTGCTCTAGAGAAGATCTGCAATCAGGAATGGGCCAACATACCAGCAACAGTGTGTGACAACCTTGTGAAGACTTACAGAAAACGTTTGACCTCTGTCATTGCCAACAAAGGATATATAACAAAGTATTGAGATGAACTTTTGATATTGACCAAATACTTATTTTCCACCATAATTTGCAAATAAATTCTTTCCAAATCAGACAATGGGATTGTCTGGATTTGTTTCCACATTTTGTCTCTCATAGTTGAGGTATACCTATGATGAAAATTACAGGCCTCTCTCATCTTCTTAAGTGGGAGAACTTGCACAATTGGTGGCTGACTAAATACTTTTTTTCCCCACTGTATATATATATAGCATAAAAGCAGTCCAGGCTAAATAGAAGATTCCAAACCGGGTTCAGAACAGAATAAGAAGGTAATCTCCCACTGCAGGAAATAAAAAAAGAAAATAAACACTGAAATGGCCACAATGCCTACTCACAGATAGTAACCTCAATCCTATGAGGTAAGAGTACAGGAAAAGTGGAGGTGGGGAGGAAAACGTCATCCCCTGGCCCAGTAGGGATATCGCCTCTAGATGTCGTCACTCTTAGAGTGTTAAGTGCTGAAGTTTGGGTAGTAGGTAGAGACTGGTCACAATTCTATATGGTAATAGCTGTGTCAAGAAGGGAGTGCCGCCCGCTATCAGAGCTGCCACACCTTGTTGTTCCTCATGCCACGGTCTTGATACCCTTTGCATAAGCAGATCCACTGTGTCTGTGTTGTATTACCTATCTAACACCTAGATTACAAGTTTTGTGTTATGATTTTAACGCTGAAAAAATGGCCATTTCAGCGTAAAAACTGTAACAAAGCCATTACGAGTCGTGTCGATATAGCTGTACCGCAAGCATTTTAGCCTGTAACACAACGTCAATCCCACACTCAAAAAAATGACATTTTTACGTGGGATTTCCATAGAACCGGTATTGCAGGTTGTGCGGTGAGGCTAAAAATGCTTGCGTTACAGCCTATACCGACACAATCCATACCGCCATGTGAGAGCAGTAGTTATGGATTTTGTGTAACTAAAATGTTTCACAAAACTCATAACTAAAGTGTTACAAAGTAGACTAACACCCATAAACTACCTATTAACTCCTGAACCGCCTCCCTCCTGCTTTGCAAACACTATTTAAAATTTATTAACCCCTAATCTGCCGCCCGGCCAACATCCCTGCCACTATACTAAGCCTATTACCGACTAAACCACCAACCCCCCACATCACCACTACTAAATAAACCTATTAACCCCTAAACCGCCAGCCCCCCACATCACCACTAATAAATTTAACTATTAACCCCTAAACCTAATAACCCCTAACTTTATATTAAATATACAATATCCCTATCTTAAAATAAATAAAAACTTACCTGTGAAATAAAAAAAAACTAAGTTAAACTAACAATTAACCTAACATAACTAGTTTACTAAACTATTATACTAAAATTAAATTATAGATTACTAAATTACACATTACAAAAAACCTAACACTTCTAAAAAATTTGTCTAAAATTACAAAAATGTATAAATACTAAATTACGAAAAATAACAAACGAAATTATCAAAAATAAAAACAATTACACCTAATCTAATAGCCCTATAAAAATAAAAAAGTCCCCCCCCAAAAAAACTCCCCCTAGCCTACAATAAACTACCAATAGCCCTTAAAAGTGCCTTTTGTAGTGCATTGCCCTAAAGAAATCATCTCTTTTACCTTGAAAAAAATACAAAGACCCTCCCAACAGTAAAAAACATCCTGAAGACATCCAGCGCGGAGCATCCTCTTCATACGGTCGCCGCTGTATACTGAATCTTCAATGCAAGGGTGCCTTTTCAAAATGGCGTCCCTTACATTCCTATGGGCTGATTTGATTCTTGAAATTCAAATCAGCCAATAGGATGAGAACTACTTAAATCCTATCAGCTGTTCAAAACAGCCAATAGGATGAGAGCTAATGAAATTCTATTGACTATTGAAATCAGCCAATAGAATTTCAGTAGCTCTCATCCTATTGGTTGATTTGAACAGCCAATAGGATTTCAGTAGTTGTCATCCTATTGGCTGATTTGAATGTCAAGAATCAAATCAGCCAATAGGAATGTAAGGGACGCCATTTTAAAAAGGCTCCTTTACATTGAAGATCCAGTGTACGGGGGTGACCATATGAAGAGGACACTCTGCGCTGGATGTCTTCAAAGATTGATCTGCTCCACGCCACTGGGATGAAGATAGAAGACGCCGCCTGGATGAAGACTTCTCACTGCCTGGATGAAGACTTCTCGCCTCCTGGATGAGGATGGATGTCCGGACTTCAGAATCTGTGAGTGGATTTTCGGGGGTTAGTGTTAGGTTTTTTTTAACTTTTTTTGGGTGGGTTTTTATTTTAGATTAGGGTTTGGGCTTTTTTAAAAGAGCTGAATGCCCTTTTCAGGGCAATGTAAAAGAGCTGAATGCCCTTTTAAGGGCAATGACCATACAAATGCCCTTTTCAGGGCAATGGGTAGCTTAGGTTTTTGTTAGTTAGGTTTTTTTTATTTTGGGGGGTTGGTTTGGTAGTGGGTTTTACTGTTGGGGGGTCTTTGTATTTTTTTCAATGTAAAAGAGCTGATTTATTTAGGGCAATGCTCTACAAAAAGCCCTTTTAAGGGCTATTGGTAGTTTATTGTAGGCTGGGGGGGGGTATTTGGGGGGGCTTTTTTATTTTTATAGGGCTATTAGATTAGATGTAATTGTTTTTATTTTTGATAATTTCATTTGTTATTTCTCATAATTTTGTATTTTTTGTAATTTTAGACTTAATTTTTTTAGTAGTGTTAGGTTTTTTTAATGTGTAATTTAGTTTTTTTAATTTTAGTATAATAGTTTAGTATAATAGTTATATTAGGTTGATTGTTAGTTTAAACTTAGGTTTTTTAATTTCACAAGTAAGTTTTTATTTATTTTAAGATAAGGATATTGTAATTTTAATATAAAGTTAGGGGTTGTTAGGTTTAGGGGTTAAGTGGCGGTGATGTGGGAGGCCAGAGGTTTAGGGGTTAATAACTTTATTATAGTGGCGGCGTTGTCGGGGAGTGGCGGTATAGGGGTTAATAACTTTTATTAGTGGCATGGATGTCTGGAGCGGCAGATTAGGGGTTAATAACTTTATTTTGGTGTCGGCGATGTCAGGACGGCAGATTAGGGGTGTTTAGACTAGGGGTTTATTTTAGGGTGCTAGGTTTAAACGTAACTTTTTTTTCCCCATAGTCATCAATGGGGTTGCGTTATGGAGCTTTCATTCCGCGCTTCAGGTGTTAGTTTTTTTCCTAACACTCTCTCCCCATTGATGTCTATGGAGAACGTGTGCACGAGCACGTATTCTCAGTCCTTGGATTTTGTGCGGTATGGAGCTTATCGCCACCATTTTGCACACTCAAGGAGGCTTTTCAGAAACTTGTAATGGCAGCACTATGGAGGGTGAAATAACACCACTTTTGTTACGTTCGTTTTGGACCATCTATAGCACAAAACTCATAATCTAAATATATATTTATTTATCTATGTGTGTGTGCACATACATATAGTATGTAAAAGCACACACATGCACACATATATAAATATTAGCTGTTGCCTGTGGCTTTGCTCAAGTAGATTTTGTGATTTGTAAAAAATAGCTCAAAGACATGTGCCCTCATGTGTGTGCCTGTTCGGGTTGCACATTTACTGACATGAATTTCTTGAGTTTTCATTAATTCTCGATGTTTCTCGTAATCTAAATACCAATTTTCCTGTCTGTAACATCTTTGGTTTTTAAGATATAGTCAACCTCATAAATCGCCCCCCCCCCCCTTTTGATCCCCCTTAAGTGGATTTTTGGGAAATGGTAAAACACATTTCTTTATTGTTAAAGGAGAATGCAAATACCAATTTTCACATCAGTAACATCTTTGTTTTTTGAGATAGGTATCCTCATAGATCACACGTATTTATTTTTAAAGGAGAATCTAAATAACAATTTTCATGTCTTTAACATAGTCGGTTTTTATAATAAAGGTATCCTCATAAATCAGCCCAACCGTGTTTCTTTATTCTTCAAGGAGAATCTAAATACAAATTTTCACGTCTGTAACATTGTCGGTTTTTGAGATATAGGTATCCTCATAAATCAGCCCCCCCTTTTGACTCCCCCTTAAAGGGACACTAAACCCAAACATTTTCTTTCAGGATTCAGGAAGAGAATACAATTTTAAATAACATTCCAATTTACTTATATTATCTAATTTGCTTCATTCTTTAGATATGTTTTTTTGAACAAATAGCAATGCACATGGGTGAGCCAATCACACAAGGCATCTATGTGCATCTACCAATCAGCAACTACTGAACATATCTAGATATGCTTTTCAGCAAAGAATATCAAGAAAATGAAGCAAATTAGATAATAGAAGTAAATTAGAAAGTTGTTTACAATTGCATGCTCTTTCTAAATCATGAAAGAAAAAAATTGGGTTTCATGTCCCTTTAAGTATATTTTGGGGAAATGGTAAAACGCGTGTTTCTTTTTTTTCACGTCTGTAACAGCTTCGGTTTTTGAGATATCAGTATCCTCATAAGTTGGCCCCCCCCTCTTTTGACCCCTCTTAAGGGGATTTTGGGGAAATGGTAAAACATGCGTTTCTTTATTTTTCAAGGAGAATCTAAATACTAATTTTCATGTCTAAAACATTGTCGTTTTTTGAGATATAGGTATCCTCATAAAAGAGATCACCCCCCTTTTTCACCCCCTTAGGGACGTAATTTCCAAAAATCCTTCTATAGTGGGTGCCTCTTTTGCTCTATCTACCCCCCTCTTTTGCTCTCTCCCCCTCTCTTTTGCTGTCTCTCTCCCTCTCTTTTGCTGTCTCTCTCCCTCTCTTTTGCTCTCTCTCTCCCACTCTCTTTTGCTCTCTCTCCCCCTCTCTTTGCTCTCTCTCCCTCTCTTTTGCTCTCTCTCCCCCCTCTCTTTCCCCCTCTCTATTGCACGTTTTTCTCTCCCCTCTTTTGCGCTCTCCCCCCTCCCTTGGTTTTTGAGATATAGGTATCCTCATAAATCATCTTAAGTGAATGTTTGGGAAATGGTAAAACACGTGTTTTTTTATTTTTAAAGGAGAATGTAAATATCAATTTTCACATCAGTAACATCTTTGTTTTTTGAGATATAGGTATCCTCATAGATCACCCCCCTTTTGACCCCCCTTAAGTGGATTTTTGAGAAATGTTAAAACACGTATTTATTTTTAAAGGAGAATCTAAATAACAATTTTCATGTCTTTAACATAGTCGGTTTTTATAATAAAGGTATCCTCATAAATCAGCCCAACCGTGTTTCTTTATTCTTCAAGGAGAATCTAAATACAAATTTTCACGTCTGTAACATTGTCGGTTTTTGAGATATAGGTATCCTCATAAATCAGCCCCCCCCTTTTGACTCCCCCTTAAAGGGACACTAAACCCAAACATTTTCTTTCAGGATTCAGGAAGAGAATACAATTTTAAATAACATTCCAATTTACTTATATTATCTAATTTTCTTCATTCTTTAGATATGTTCTTTTGAAGAAATAGCAATGCACATGGGTGAGCCAATCACACAAGGCATCTATGTGCATCTACCAATCAGCAACTACTGAGCATATCTAGATATGCTTTTCAGCAAAGAATATCAAGAAAATGAAGCAAATTAGATAATAGAAGTAAATTAGAAAGTTGTTTACAATTGCATGCTCTTTCTAAATCATGAAAGAAAAAAAATTGGGTTTCATGTCCCTTTAAGTATATTTTGGGGGAAATGGTAAAACGCGTGTTTCTTTTTTTTCACGTCTGTAACAGCTTCGGTTTTTGAGATATCAGTATCCTCATAAGTTGGCCCCCCCCTCTTTTGACCCCTCTTAAGGGGATTTTGGGGAAATGGTAAAACATGCATTTCTTTATTTTTCAAGGAGAATCTAAATACTAATTTTCATGTCTAAAACATTGTCGTTTTTTGAGATATAGGTATCCTCATAAAAGAGATCACCCCCCTTTTTCACCCCCTTAGGGACGTAATTTCCAAAAATCCTTCTATAGTGGGTGCCTCTTTTGCTCTATCTACCCCCCTCTTTTGCTCTCTCCCCCCCTCTCTTTTGCTGTCTCTCTCCCTCTCTTTTGCTGTCTCTCTCCCTCTCTTTTGCTCTCTCTCTCCCCCTCTCTTTTGCTCTCTCTCCCCTCCTCTCTTTGCTCTCTCTCCCCTCTCTTTTGCTCTCTCTCCCCCCTCTCTTTCCCCCTCTCTATTGCACGTTTTTCTCTCCCCTCTTTTGCGCTCTCCCCCCCTCTCTTTTGCTCCCTCTCCCCTCTCTCTTACCTCTTTCTCCCTCTCTATTTTGCTGTCTCTCTCCTCTCTTTTGCTCTCTCTCCCCTCTCTTTTGCTCTCTCTCCCCTCTCTTTGGTTCTCTCTCTCTCCCTCTCTTTTGCTCTCTCTGTCTCTCTCTCTCTCTCCCTCCTCTCTTATGCTCTCTCCCCCTCTCTTTTGCTCTCTCTCTTCCCCCCTCTTTCCCCCCCTCTCTTTTGTGCTGTCTCTCCCCTCTCTTTTGCTCTCTCTCTCCCCCCTCTCTTTTGCACATTTTCTCTCTCCCCTCTTTTGCGCTCTCCCCCTCTCTTTTGCTCTCTCTCCCCTATCTTTCCCCCCTTTCTCCCCCACTCTTTTGCTGTCTCTCTCCTCTCTTTTGCTCTCTTTCTCTCCTCTCTTTTGCTCTCTCTCCCCTCTCTTTTGTTTTCTCTCTCCTCCTCTCTTTTGCTCTCTCTCTCCCTCCTCTCTTATGCTCTCTTCCCTTTTCTTTTGCTCTCTCTCTTCCCCCCTCTCCTTTGCACTGTCTCTCCCCTCTCTTTTGCGCTCTCCCCCTTCTCTTTTGCTCTCTCTCTCCCCCTCTCTTTTGCTCTCTCTCCCCTCTATTTTGCTCTCTCTCTCCCCCCTCTCTTTCCCCCCTCTCTTTTGCACGCTCTCTCTCTCCCCTCTTTTGCGCTCTCCCCCCTCTTTTTTGCTCTCTCTCCCCCTCTCTTTTGCTGTCTTTAGCCCCTCTTTTTTGCTCTCTCACCCCTCTCTTTTGCTCTCTCTTTCCCCCTCTCTTTTCCTCCCTCTCTTTTGCGCTCCCACTTCCACTCTCTTTTGTTCTCTCCCCCTCTCTTTTGTGCTCTCCCCCTCTCTTTTGCTCTCTCTCTCCCCTCTTTTTTGCTGTCTCTCTCCCTCTCTTTTGCTCTCTCTCTCCCTCTCTTTTGCTCTCTATATCCCCCCTCTTTTGCTCTCTCTCCCCTCCTCTCTTTTGCTCTCTCCCCCCTCTCTTTTGCTGTCTCTTTCTTTCTCTTTTGCTGTTCTCTCTCTATCCCCCCTCTTTTGAGCTCTCTCACGGCCCACTCGGCCCCACCCACAGCACATCCGGCCCCGCCCGCATCACGCCCGGTCCCGTATGTTTCGCGCCCCGCCCGCATCTCACACCTGGTCCAGATGCCAGGAGGTCAGTTTGTAGAAGGCCAGGTGTGTTTGTCCTTGCGCAGTCTCTACTGCACATGACAGCTTCGGACAAACACACTTGGCCTTTTATGTTATAGGATAAATAAACACATAGAAAGTCTGGCTCTCTTGCAAACAAGCAACCAGATTAAAAGCAAAATAGAAGAATTAGTTACAGCATTTGGCCAAATGGGGATAGGCTCAGGACTATGTCAAGGAAGGTATCTTTCTGCAATACGTAAATAAATAAATAGATGACATTTACAGCTGCTGTTCCCTGCACCACCACTGGTCTTGAAAAAGCCTTGAGAGGAGGTGAAACGTGTTGAAGGGAATAACAAATCTCTATAGGATAAGGCAAAGACATCCTTGATATTTCTCTGTGCAGAGAGACATTTGTTTCATCCCCTGCGGGTGTATTTGCAGTAGCCATTTTTCAACAGTAGCAATTGGCAGGATCCATACATGTGAAGTGTTTTATGCCCACTCTACAATCAGCTGTATCCAGCGTTAGCCTGGCAAGCCCCGAAGAGAGGCTCTTTGGTATAAACATTTCTTCTCCAGCTGCAAGTGTGGCGGTCCTGATAAGCTTGTAAATGTTAAGTTTGATTTAAAGGGCCACTAAACCCAAAATCTTTCTTTCATGATTCAGATAGAACATACAAATTTAAACAACATTACAATTTACTTCTATTATTTAGTTTGCGTCATTTTTTAGATATCCTTATTTGAAGAAAAAGCAATGCACATGGGTGAGCCAATCACATGAGGCTTCTATGTGCAGCAACCTATCAGCAGCTACTGAGCATATCTAGATATGCTTTCCAGCAAAGAAATTAGATAATAGAAGTAAATTAGAAAGATGTTTAAACATGCATTATCTTTCTAAATCATGAAAGAAAAAATGTGGGTATCATGGCCCTTTAAGACTGAGGAGAAGATTTCTGGGCATAAGGTAACGCCTAAAGGATTTGAATCTTTGAATTTTACAATAACTTGAACTAAAGTGGATATGTGACTTGTTTCTTCTATTGCTTCTTCTGTTTACATAAGGTGGAAGATACAGATTATATACCAGATATTCCGCTTAAAGAGACATGAAACCCAAAAATGTTCTTTCATGATTCAGATAGACTCTGGTTTCTAACTGAACACATGGGTGAGCCAATCGCAATCAATTTAGATATGCAGCCACCAATCAACAGCTAGACCCTAGGTTCTCTGCTGCACATGAACTTGCCTAGATAAACATTTCAGCAAAGGATAACAAGAAAAAGAAGCAAATTAAATAATAGAAGTAAATTGAAAAGTTGTTTGAAATTGTATTCTCTATCTGAATCAAGAAATATTTTTTGGGGGTTTCATGTTCCTTTAAGGTGGTTTTTATATAAGCTTATGTGTGGACATTTCACATTATTCCTCACACCCTTTTTACATATTTTAGATATTGGAGTTTTTATGTGTGACCGGTCACATTTTAGTTATTATTATTTTTTAGCTATTGCATAAGTGTCAATTTATGTTATTATAAATAAATATTAGATTGTATATACATACTACATATTTTTAAGTGTTTCTTACCTTCTACTGGCTTGTATGTTTGCTTTTTTTAGCGCTGTTCTAGTCTCTTTTTGGTGTACATGAGTGTGTAAGTCTTTCTGTACATGTATCTGTGTGTGTGTGTGTGTGTGTGTGTCTGTCTGTATGCTTCCCCTGCATATATGTATATGTGTTCGCCTGCTCCTACATATATGTGTGTACATCTATCCATGTGTGTCTGTCTGACCCTATATACATGTGTGTATGTTTATGTGAGTAAATGTCTATCCCTGTGTGTGTATATACATTAATTTATGCATATATGTTTGTTTATGTCTATCCTTGTGCGTGTGTGTAAGAGTGTGCCCATACATGTGTCTGTCTGAATGCTTCTCCTACATATATGTGGATTTGCATGTCCTTGCATGGTTGTCTATCCCTGTGTATGTCTTGTCTGCCCCTACATGTATATATGTATTAATGTGTGTGTGTCTAGTCCTTCATGTGTGCGTGTGCTTATCCTTGCATGTATTTGTGGGTCCCACTGGTTTACAGTTTGTTTACATTACATTCAAGTCACCCAAAGTGATTGGTGGCCCACAGCATCAGTCTATACATAGTAGTGTGCCTATATGGTTATTATCTTTGTTTATATATTCATCATCATTGTACTGTGCAGCCTATTCATCAGTGTACAGAAAAGCATGTGTATTATTACTATTGCTTACTAATTAGTTACCTTCTAAGGGGGGCCAAAATTTTTCATCAGAGACCTCTGCTGAGTAGTTTGGCTGCTAAAATGTGTGATGTTAGGATACTTATATGTTTCTATTGGACTATTTACACAGTTCTCAGAATTAGCCACTGTTTTACATTTTTACCAATTAAAATAAACATGTGAACTAGACTCTGTAGACGTTTTTCTGCTCTTTATCAATTACTAAATAACCTAGTTTAAAACTAATCACATGTAGTACTTATATTATTTGATTTGTTTATACAGTACAATAATGAGCATACAATAAAAACAACTCTAATTTATAAGCAATGTTATGAAAATATTAGATAAACTAAGAAAATTAGATAGTAATAAACAATGCTCTAAAATAAAATATCAACATAAAATGAAATAACATGACATCTTCTGCCCTGGCTTCCACAGTAGCAGGTAGGGCTACCAGGTGGGTTGGACCTGAGGCTTAAAAGAGGCAGCAGTCATAGCAGTTTTTTTGTAGAGTGAGAATAAAACAATGATATACCGGGGGCGTGTCCGGGCGGTGACCATCTCTGGTCGCATTTTCAGAAGCTCCCAGAGAAACGAGGATAATCTGCAGATTATCGTATAACTAATATATGATCCTACCTCAGTAAGAACAGATACAACACCTTTATGACCGGCTGATTTGGTTGATACCAAACTCGAAATATATGTAAAGACTGGGACTTGATCCGGACCATTGAGGACTTGGGTGGCTGCCTATTTATAAGACCTCGGCACCCCCCCCCCCTCGTTTATCAGGGGTGAACAGCTACTGGTCTGTTATCGAAACTATATATTCACCACCTACCTAATATGAAGATTGTCACTCTACTAAATGGACTAAGCGACTTGCTGGATAATCACTACAAAGCCTTTCTTCAAACTATCCATGAGACATTTGGCTCCTCCTATGATAACGGCCCCACGGAGAGCCTCATCATTGGCCATAGTGATGCACAGACTACGGATAATGACGCTGAAGGGTCTCGACATTTGATATCAGCTTTGACTCCGGCTTGCTACTCACTAGATGTGGACAGTCCAACTAAACATAGACCCCCTCACGATTCACTCAAGATCCTACTTCAACAAGATGGAGCCCATCCAATAAGAATTGGAAGCACATTGCAAGCATTTTCGCCAGATACATTGCACCTGAATAGATGGCTGATAACAGGTACATTGGACCTATTGGAATCCAACTGAGGCTTGCACAGATTGGAGTTATGCTGCAATCAATTCACACAGTGGATCAGGCTGTCGGAAAGCTCACTGGACTGCATTGTACCCCAGAAAGTACGACATGGAGTCGGATAAGTATGCAGTGAGAACCAGGACTAATATTCTTGAGCCCTGGATAGTGATACTAGGCTTGTGAGGTCTACAGGGAGATGCCACTCCTGCTCAGGGATATCCTTGTTAGTATGAGTCCTGAAATAGATAGGTAAGGTTCTGGGTCCGTGAAGATTTTCAGTCTGAGACTTTATTACTTGTTATGGACCATTCTTGCTTACACTGCATTACATTTTCTTCTTGTGTATACCCTATGTTATTAGTTCTAGCAGAGTGAAGAGACTTGCAATGCACATATGTTTTGTGTTTTGTTTTGTTTTGCTGTGTGTTTTAACTAAGTTGCTTCTCATAGGTTGATGTGTTTTACTGTTCAATCGATACTATACCTGTTATGGGCAATAGACATCTGGATGCCAAGTCCCTTTAACTGAAAGCCCCCTTTTTATATTAGTAAGGAAACATGTAGTCAGGTACAGTATTGCTCATTCCCAATAGATGCAGTCTAGTTAATGTTTGAACCCTATCTGGACACAAACTTTTGATAGATCAATGCCTATCTGAGGGACAAGTAATATCGAACTATGCCTTATTAACACATATTGCCTGCTTTAACTTAGCCCTCTTCTTAATAGCATATATTGCTGACAGCTCTTTTTTTGAATGAAGGTTGGTCACCCTAACCTATCCTATACTGATGAATGTGTTATCTGCGCCCGGGATAGCACATCTCAAAAAGGATGACCACTAATTTTAATATTTTAATACTTCTGCAATTATATCTTTAATAAGCGGGCAATATCACACTAGTAAAAATGTATACTGAGCTTAACTTTGTCGCTCCATAGTCTCTCCACAAATGCTCTTAGAGATATGATATAGGTTAGAAACATAATCTAGTGCATCTGTACATGTGTTAAAAATCGGGATGCATTACTATAACTTTAAAATTCATCTGGCACCTCACTAGAGTATTATGGTCAAATTTCTGCTTCATCTGTTGACGATCGCCTACCGATTGTGCCTATTAATTTCTGAAAGTAAACCCACAAGCAACCTTTCTATTTATGGCCCCTCACAATCCCCTTTCTAATTAAATTCAGCAGCTAGTATCCCTTACATGGGTAGTAAATTTTAACAAGGGGAAACTTATATTTGCTAAGATTTAATATATATGGGGATATGGCACACAATATAAAAATGTGATTAAAAGGTTGCTGAATGCTTTATCTATTATATCAATATATTAATGCTGGCCTAAGATTCATTGTAATGTGTTTATATTTCTTCATGCTAAGTCACCATGCCCAAAAGTGGCTCTGTATCATTATAATTAACCTCCAATGACTCAAACTATTATGTATAGGTCCAAGAATGGCTTATAGTCAATTTGGGAGGTTTATATAAAAAAATATGAGGTTCAATTGGTATATGATTTGTCTGAAATATTGTTGAACTTGAAAATCTTTCTTTTGCGTCTGTTATTTTTATTGAGACTCAAAGCCTGAATGTGTGATATCTAGCAGATAGGCCTCCATCTTTTGGAAGTCTCATAAACTTGTAATTTTTACATTTTTAATTGTTTAATTCCTGAGGCATGGAGTCTAGTATTGATATACACATAGTTACTATTTGACCTTTTGGCTAACGTTTGGTTTTCTATGTTCCAAACTGTAATATTATGATGTCTACTCATGCAATTGTTATCTTTGTGAAAGAACTTATATATATTTATGTTTTGTTATTATTTATAACAACCTCAATAATTTTTTATTTTTAAAAAAAACAAGGATATACCTTTACAATGTGTCTGTGTCTAACCATTTGTGTGTCTGTATGCCCCTTTATTTATGTATGTGTGGATATGTCTATCCCTGTGTATGTCTGTCTGATCCTATGTGTATCTATGTGTGTCCTGGCCCTACAGGTGTGTGTATGTCTGTCCCCTGTGTAGGTGTCTGTCTGTCTACCCTTTCATGTGTGTGTCTATCCTTGTGATGCGTCTGTCTATCTGTCCCTACATATATGTATGTGTGTCTATCGCAGTGCTTGCCTTTTTTTGTGTGTATGTCTAGTACTTCATGTGTATGCATGTTTATCCTTGCATCTATGTGTGTTTCCCTCTATCATTTCATGGGTGGATATTCATGTCTAATGCCAAATTAATGAATCTGAAACATGAAGGCTTGCAAGTGCAGAGTTTATTGGCCGTGCCAATCAAACATAAGGGGTTACAGACAAGAATGCCTGATGCGTTTCGCTCATGCGTACATGTTAACTATTGTATGATTTCTATACACATTTATTTCCAAATTATTATTGTCTATTCATGTATATGTGTGGTCATGCCTATCCCTGATTTTGTCTTAAGGTATGAGCATCCTTGTCAAAGTGTGTTTGTTTGTCAATATGGCCCCTTCTAGTGTGTATTTCTGAACCGTGTATCTAGCCTCTATCTGCTGCCATTTCAACTGTGTGTCCATCCTCTGCCTACTGTCATATGAACTATGAGTTCAGCCTTTATCGGTATTCCAGAATCCTCTCATGTTTATATAAGTCCATTGAGATCTGGCATCTGAAGACAAACTTGTCTTTTTAGGTAAAATAATAAGTTAATATTATTTATAAGTTTTTAAGTAAATATGAATAGTGTATTATTCTTAAGGCAAATGTATATTCTAAATTAAAAATGGCTTACTAAATTTTACACACGCTGCTGCACAAATATTTAGTGGAAATATGGGCTACTAAGAATTGTCATGGGGCTAGCTTTTTCCAATATATCTATATCTATCTCATCTATATAATGATAATCTTTATCATCTATATCTATAAAATCTATACCATCTATATAATCTATAACCATGATCTATATTTATATCATCTATAGCTTATCATCTATATCAATATCATCTATTTAATCTATTATATATATATATATGTATATCATTTATATCATCTATATCTATATGATATATATTTATATCACCTATAGCTATACCATTTATATCTATATCATTTATATCTATAAAATCTATATCTATTTCAATGTCATCTGTATGTATATTATGAGTGATAGCGTTCCCAGCAACTTCTGCGGACTGGCGTGATAACCGGAAGTGACGCCGGCTACTTTGCAATATTCCCATAGAGAGCCAACGGAGTGCCGTAGCAGTGGCGAAACCGAGGCACCATACAGATACGAAGAGAGGAAGTGAAGCAGGCACTACTCAGGAGGGTACCGTAAAAATAAATCCTTTATTTCAACATGTTTAAAAGGTTAACAGGCTTGGCGCTGAAAGTAGCGTTCCAGAAAAAAGTGCAAGAAGATAATGACAAGTACAAGGCAGGGGTAGTGAGACACAGAGAGTCTGACTAGTTTCGAGTCCTCACAGGACTCTTATTCATAGACATGAGAAGGAAGAGGGGAAGCCACATTTAAAGGAAAGCAGCTGGTTCCAATCTAAAATTAATTAGGTACCAGGATATGGTTAACCTCTAAATGTTCGGGCACCTCCTGATCCTAAACAAAAAAGTTAAAAAACAAAATAATGAGTATCCCCAGTAACATGCTTTTAAATTTGACAGTGATAATCTCGTTTACACATATTTGACACTATTTAACTAGAAAAAAGTGCACATAAACAATCACTGTGTACAATGTATATACAAAGATTGCAATTCTTTTAAGAAATCCTTAATTTTGCAAAACAATGACATTGCAAACTGTTATCTTGACATTGGATATCATAATGTGATTTTGAGACTATATATATATTATTATCCTAATTTTTATTTTTTATTTTTTGACTTTTGACAAAGGATTCTATATGAGGCAGAAAGCATATCTATATGAATACATTAATATGCAAGATAATTATTATACACATCCTTAGATGAAGATAGACATTTTTAAATGAGATAAGCATTCTATGATGAAGATAAACATACTATGATGAAGATGAACATACTAAATAAAGAAAGAAAACCATTTATACATTAAGTGTCAATAAAAGCCAAGCTGTTAACTTTTAAACATGTTGAAATAAAGGATTTATTTTTTACGGTACCCTCCCTGAGTAGTGCCTGCTTCACTTCCTCTCTTCGTATCTGTATGTATATTATCTATAGCTATATCATCTATATATCATCTATATAATCTATTTCATCTATCTACATAATTTATATCTATCTATCTATCTATCTATCTATCTATCTATCTATCATCTCTCTCTCTCTCTATATATATATATCTATCTATATATATATATATATATATATATACAGTGTATCATCTTCATCATCTATAGCTATTTCATTCATACTTATATCATCTATAGATCATCTACATCATCTAATCTATAATTATCTATACCTATATCTATATCATCTATATCATATACATAAGTTTTGCTTATGATGATGTAATGCAGACCCAAGCAACACAATGTATATGGAGTGTTTACATGAGCCAAATGTGTTGGAAAATTATTAGAAAAATGGATTACTGCAGTGTCAAAATATGGCTTAGAACAGGTGGCTATTTGGGTTAACTGGAACCCAGTATTGGACAAATGGATTAACCACTTTATGGATATTCTGTTTTTCCAGTAGATGAATTTTTGTTAAAAGTTATCTTCCTATGCTAAAATAAACGCTAGCTTTTAAATGTTAAACTAAATATATCTAAAGTCAAAGTTATAATTGCATGTCAATCTACTGCCTATTAAAAGAAGATTCAAGAAAAAAAAATAAGATTAGAAAATCCAGAGTTGCTCAAAGATGACACAAGAAGTTTGTAAAAATCATGAAATTAATTAGCAGATACTGTCCTTGGGGATGAATAATGTATGAAAAGACAATGCAATGGAGACTTGTAAGAGCCTCTCGTGTGTTACGGCTCTCTCTTTATGTCAACTAATGGTTTCAAACTAGAATTTCTTTGCTTTTGTATTATAATTTTTCATAGAAAAATGAATGAAAAAATATACTTTGGTTTGATGCTTTAATAATTAATTCCTCTGTTAATTAAATCAGAAATTCACTTCAAGAAGCAAGCAAAGCTATATTATGGTGCAGCCATGCTCCCAAGCTTTCATGTTGTAATAAATAATTCTAAATAGCTAGAAAATGATCTTTTTTTTTAACTTGGGCTTCTATGATTCTTAGGCTGTCATTTAATTTTCTGAAATCTCATTTTGTTTTAAAGCCTGCTTCTCGGTATCTCAGGAACACAACTTGCAATTAAGATAACCATTAATTTTAAAACAAGCAAAGCTACATCATCGTACATCTAATTGCACATAAATATTTTTTCAGGTCTCTCATTATATCTTTACAGGCAGCAGTACAAACACAGCAGACTTATTTGTATTTCTATCAATGCTTAGCCTATGCAGAACCCATTTTCCTTTCAAACATGTGACCATGTATTACACAGCAGGTAATTTAGTTCTGGTTAACCGTAAAGGGTCTACAAATTAATGACCCACATTTATTACTGAAATTAGCCCAGATTACAAGTGGAGCACTAATGATAATATCAAAATCACTAGACTGCGCTAAAATTAGCACGCAAATAGATATTACAAGTCCATGGTAAAACCGATTTACCATAGAAGGTTTACCTGGGCCAACATCCCTTTTAATGGATATCACATCCATGCTCGCATTACAAGTTGAAAGTAATGGCAGCTCTAGACCAAGAGCTAAAATAGAGCAAGAAGAAATAGCGTGACTGAGGCCTGAGCTAAAATGTTGAAAGGGTTAGGATTAAAATAAAAGTTTCACAGAACACAAGCAAAACATATTAAAATAAAGTATTACACTCATATATAAACATTTTAAATAAAAATATATTTAATATTGATAACAAATTTTTTAAAAAGGGTTAAAAATGGTTATGGTATATGACAATGTGTTTGACTGTGAAGGGCTGTATACTGTATATATAGATGTCTAAATATTGTATGTGTGTATGTATAAATGTGTGTATATTGCAAGCCCTGAAGAAATGCCTATTTTGGAAAGGGCATTTGACCCAGAGCAGGGCAAGTGTGAGGATGATGGGGTGAGAGAGAGAGGTTAAGGGGTGGGGCCCATAGGGGAGTCCTTAAGAGACAGTGAGCAGGAAGTAGGCTCATCTTCTATCCGGACCTGACGGTGAGAAGAAGCTCTTGCATCTTTTCACCTGCATCAAGCCCAGAGAGAACGTGGGGGTACTTACTTGCTCACCCATGACGGACTTCCAGGAGCTGTTTACTGCAGCTGCTGCCAGGGAGAGAGGTCCTCAGTGGCTGCTGGCGCCTTACCTGGAGGCGGCGAGGATCTGGTGCAGGCTGCGGGGGAGGAGCCATTCTCTAAGGCCAGGCCGGTGCGGTGGTCACAGCCGCCGGAGCGCCTCAGTTCAGAGGCGGACGCGAAGAGGACGGTCGGCGGGGAATACATCTGGAGCCTGCAGGAGAGGGAGCAGATGATGGCCAGCTGGGAGGAGGAGCAACCCACAGACGAGAGGATGTCTGGAACTGGCAGTGCGGGAAGAAGATGGCGGTCATGTGGGTGTCCTGTAGGTAAGCCGCTGAGCTTTCGAAGAGAGGGGTGCAGTGGGGCGGTAGATGGATGCCAACGGGGGATTGGAGATAGGCCTTGGGGGGGTCCATAGTCAGACCAGGAAGTCTCTGGGGGGGCCTGCATGAGGCCGGGGGGGGAATTGTGAGGCATGCATGGTTGAAAGGAGGGCTGGATTGGATGGGGGATGACGTGGGGCAGGCTTGCCCATATGAGGCCCGGGGGCTTGAGGATGGTACGTGGTGGGGCCCAAAATGAGGCCGAGGGGGGCAACTAGGTACAGGTGGGCCCAGATGAACCAGATGAGGCCGGGGGGGACACACAAAGGAAAATAAAAAAATGATTAAGCAGACCGTTGGACCCAAATGAGGCATGGGTAGGAACTTGGTGTTGGTGGGCCCAGATGAGGATGGGGTGGGCCACAAATTTTAGCAAAGGGCGGAGCAGGGAGGCCCATATGACGCCAGAGACCAGAGATGGCAGGGTTATGGGGGCCCAAATGAGGCATGTTGGGGCCCAGCAGTTAAGGCTTATGCAGGGGCAGCTTTAGCCCTCCCCAGATGGACCTCGAGGGGCGGGGCATTAGGTTGGTTAGCAACAGGCAGCCTGCAGGGGGTTTAGCCGAATGGGGAGGCCAATGGGAAGGGACAGGGACCAAAGGCTTTAGGAACTTGTAGGTGAGGCATAGTTTGCAATGTGAGCCAGGAGTCTGTGGGGGATGGCTCCATACTTCTTTAGTATAGCGTGGAGTGTTGATGTCTGTCCCCTCCCCCCCCTTTTCTTCCCCCCTCCCTTTTTGAGGTGGTGGGTGGGGGGTGCCTTGTGGTGGGGGTGCTATTAACTGCCCCCCTTTCTTCTGTACTAGTGCCGCTGGCATCAACCCCAGAGAGATGTCAGAGGATGAAACTCAGCGGGACCCGGGAGATTCCCTCACCATCGAGGATATCCCTAGGATTTTGATGGCGAAGGGTTGCAGGAGGCGGACGGTCTTGGAGAGGTTGACAGGCTGGCCAGGTGGGGGAGCTGGATGCCTTGGCCACAGCTCTTGGGGTCTATTTCCCCTCCTAGGGGTTTCGGGGACAGGGGGAGGGGCAGGCGCAATGCTAAGGCTGTTTTGGGGGAGGTGGGTAGGGGGGGCTTTGGATGATGTCTTCGGTATGCGTTTTCAGGTGGGGAGTGCCCCAGAGGAGAGAGCGGTCCCCCTAGTGGTCTCCTGGAGGCAATTCTGAGGTGGGGGAGGTCTCGATCACCTATCGGGAGCAGACCCAGCAGGGACAGGAGGATGTTGCCCACATGGGCGTGCATTGAGCAGACGGACAGAGGACGGAGTGGTGATAGGAGGAGATCCAGGAGGAGATCCCCAGAAAGGCGCCGAGAGTCACCGGCGAGGAAAGGAGATGGTCAGGCAGGGCCAGAGCTACAAGGGATTCAGGAGCAGAGATGGCACGCAGGACTTCAGCAGAGGCGCCAAGAGGTACCAGTTCAATTCTTACAAAGAGTGGGAGTTTGAGTGAGGTGCAGAATGTGTAGTTGAAAGGTCTGAGGGAGTTGATCGTGAGGGTAGAGCAGTCTTGTGGGAATGAGGATCGGGGGAGCATGGCGGGGGCATGGGGAGCTAGTGCCCCAGACGCAGCTATCCCGGGAGTTGGGGCAGCAGTGACGGTGGTACCTGGGTCAGGTCCAGTTGATACCTCGGTAGCAGGGGCAGGGGCCCGTAGGAGCCCTTGTTGGGGATGCGGCAAAGGGGTAGTGGGAGCGGGTGGTTCAGTGGGAAGTTCGGGGGTGTTGACGCTGAAAGTGTCAGACGAAGCCCTGCATAGGCCGTGCTTATGTTCCATAGGCCCCTTAGGGTTGCATTTGGCGGCTGAAGTTAAGGAGAGGATATGGAAGAGGGAGTTCTTAGAGTTGTTTTCCCTCCTCCCCCTGGATCAGTTTGTTGGAGTTAAAGAGGACCCGAAAGGGAGCAGGGGAAGAAGGAGGAGGAGGAACGGTATCGGAAGATTCCGAAGACCTTCGCTAATTGGTCTAGGGCTTTCTGTATTTTGGCTAGCGTGATTACACAGATGTTTCCCGAACAGGGTTCAGCCCTGTTTTGCTATTTAGATGAGGTCTCCTCGGCCTACCCTACATGTGGGGGTATGGCATGGTGGAGATATGACAAGCAGTTTCCTCAAAAGATAGTAGTTTGTCCCGAAATGAGGTGGGACGACAGGGACATGGGGATTTGACTGGAGATAATGACTCCATTACGCGTGGCCAGTCCTTTTGGTCGGTGGGGAGTTTCCCCCCTGGAACAGCCCTGTAATGGATCAGCAGTGGCCCCCCGAAAAAGGCCTATGCTTCCAGTTTAACAACAGGCAATGTCGGTTTGGGGCATAGTGCAAGTATAAGCATGAATGTTTGGGATGTGGGGGAGTCCACCCTTATGTCAAATGCTTCAGAAAAGGAAAAGCTGGGGCTAGACTGAGGGAGGTGGGTGTTCAGGGCATGGACGCCGGTGAACATCAGAAGGATGGTCCCATGTCTAAAGCGGTATGCTAAGGTTAGGGGTAAATGGGGGGATGCCGAGCTGCTCTTAACAGGTTTTAGCTTGGGTTTCCACCTCCCCTTTCAGGAAGTTAAAGGGGGCAGGGGGGACAGGGAACTTGAAGTCCACCAAGGAATTTACTGGAGTGCACTGGAAAAAATTGGGGAAGGAGGTTGCCTTGGGGCAAATGGCAGGTCCCTTTATGGCTTTTCCATTGCCTAACTTGAGGCTGTCTCCCCTGGGGGTAGTCCCAAAGAAGGCACAGGTTCAGTTTCGAATGAACCACAACATGTCATACCCGAAGGGATTTTTGGTGAACGATGGTATCGACCCAGGCTTGGCGGCGGTTTGATACGCATCATTTGACGATGCAATGGCTTTGGTCAGGAAGGCAGGCCGGGGGGCCCTCCTGGCGAAGGTTGACATTGAGGCGGCTTTCCGGTTTCTGCCAGTCCACCCGGCTTGTCACCATTTGTTGGGTTGTTAGTTTGAGGGGAAGTTTTTTGTTTATTAATGCTTTCCCATGGGTTGTTCTATCTCATGCTCCAATTTTGAGAAATGTAGCTGTTTCGTGGAATGGGTTGTTAAGTGTGTTTTGGGGTTGAGTTCTGTGGTCCATTATTTGGATGACTTCCTGTTTGTGGGCCCTCCTGGCAGTGATACATGCCTGCTATTGATGAACACATTTGAAGCAGTAGCGGGGATTTCAGTATCCCAGTTGCGGGGGACAAATCTAAGGGCCCTTGTGTTGCACTGAGTTTCTTAGGAATACACATTGATTCTGTTAAAATGGAATGTATTTTGCCTGATGACAAGTTAACCGACTTGTTTGGTGTATTACAGCAGGCCTTGGAGTGGAGCAAGTTGACTTTGAGAGAGATGCAATCGTTGCTGGGGAAGCTAAATTTTGCTTGCAGGATCATCCCGGTGGGGAGGGTGTTCTGCCGATGGTTATCCCTGGCTACAGTTGGGGTGAAGGAGCCTTTTCATTATGTATGCTTGACAAAAGCGTTAAAGAGGATCTGATATTCTGGATGAGATTCCTAGAGGAATTTAACGGAAGGTCCTTAATCCAGCATGAGTGGGAGGACCCGGATATACACTTGTTTACAGATGCTTCGGGGCTCAGGGTTTTGGAGCATAGCTCGGGGGTTAGTGGTGCTCGTATTCGTGGCCGCAAGGGTGGCAGGTGGGAGGCATGACTAAAAATTTGGTGTTCTTAAAATTGTTCCCGTTACTGGTGGCCTTGAATATTTGGCTGGGTTTACTGCATGACAGGAAGGTTTTGTTTCATTCAGATAATATGGGAGTGGTGTTGGCGGTTAACTCCTTGTCGGCATCCTCCCCCCTGGTGGTGGTTCTCCTCCGTTTGTTTGTGCTGAAGTGCCTGAGATGTAACGTGCTTTTCAAGGCTGTGTATGTGCCTGGTAAGTCTAATGGAATTGCTGATTCTCTTTCCCATTTTCAGTGAGACAGATTCCGGGAGCTGGCTCCATTGGTGGAGGAGGAGGGGACGCAGTGCCCGGGGCACTTGTGGAAGGTGGACTTCTTGGCTTGTTGAAGATGGTACAAGGGGTCCACAGGGAAGGCTTATTCGCAGGTATGGAGGGAATGGTGTGTGGTGCTAAAAGGGGCTGGGGGGCCCTTATGGCCCGGAGCTGGTTGTCGGTACTATTGGGATGGATGGCGGATTGGGAAAGACATAAGGTGTCGAGGTCTATGATGAAAAGTAGGCTGGCAGCAATCGCCTTTTTTGCCAATATTTGGGCTGGGAGGATGTTACTGAATCTTTTGTTGTGCGAATGGCAGCCAGGGGTTTGTGTAGGGGAGGAAGAGTGCCAGACTCAAGGAGACCGGTCATTTTCTTGTTGTTACAAAGGGTAGTGGGAACGCTGGCCACAGTGTGCTTGGATAGGTACGAGGTTATGCTTTTCTGTGCTGCGTTTGTTATAGCCTTTTTAGCGGCCTTCAGGGTGATGTGTGGATTCAAGGTGTCATGTCCATTCCACCTTTAGAGGCTCACTAACATCCTTTTACATGTCCACCTTAACAGTTTACTATCTTAGTTCCGGTTTTGGTATAAAACAACTCCACCTCCTCTGCTTCAACGCTGGTTTATTGAAGAAGTTACCCTAACCTCTTTCTCCAGCTCTGAAGCAGTTGTCTAAAGTATTCCGGATAGCAGTTTGTGGATTGCTATCTTCCATGTATCTCACTACATGCCACTACCGCTGACGTCATCTGTTTCCGTCCTGCAGAATTTGCTCTTTGTTTCCGGCTGTGTCTCCTTCAAGCCGCTCAGCTCTCGAAGCCCTGGTAATGCTTGTCGGCAACCAACTGACCTGTGTTAAGGTGTTGACACTTACTGTTGATTCTGGAATTCACTGTGCTTACTCTGCCAATTGTCATCTGAACCGGTAAAGTGTGTTCTCTTAAATTCAAGCTGTGCCTAATGTTTACACCTCGCTGATATATCTGTGTGTGACTGTCTATCAACTGCTCTCTGTCAGCATTAACTTTCATCTCATGCTGTAACTTACATGCTTGCTGTACTTATCTGTTTGTGTTGCCTCTAACTAAAACTCAAATCTCTGCCAGTACATCGGATCTCTTACAAGTATTATTGCTCAAAAGTTCCAACAGAGTATTTTGCCTAAAGTGCTGGGGAATATATTTCTTGTATATAACTCCAAACATTTCTTTGAGGCTACAGTTCAACCATTTCTTGCTCTTAACACCTACTCAGCAAAACCGTCATTCTTAATACAAGTAAATCCATATTTAAAGGGACAGTTACGCGCAACTCACCTGCACAGATGTACAAACAGACATCCTCTAACATTAGCCTGACACAAGGTCGGGCACTTTACATATGGCTGAGGTGGTCTAAGACCAATCAGTGTGGACAAGGGAGAGATATTAGCCTTAGGGCAATAGGGGGGGCATGTTGCCCAGTGGAGTCGGTGGCTGCTTTCCTGCAGGTGCGACCTGTGGGAGATACTTTATCTCGTTTCCAATTTATATCAGTTTTTAGGAAGGTGTTAGGGCTGCTGGGGCTTCCATAACTTGACTTTGGGTCTCACTCTTTCCGAATTGGGGCTGCAACAGAGGCGAGAATGTTTGGTATGTTGGACGCAAGGATAAAAAGGATTGGGAGGTGGGCTTCTAGCAGTTTTAAATCATATGCTCGAAGTGAATTGGTTCTGTAGTATTTCTTTTTTGTCCCCAGAGGTAGGTGCCATGGAATGTTGGATTATCGGCCATTCATACATTTATTGGGCGAAGCGAGCAGCAATGACTAAAGAAGGGGGGAGTGTGAGGATGATGGGGTGAGAGAGAGGTTAAGGGGTGGGCCCATATGGGAGTCCTTAAGAGACAGTGAGCAGGAAGTAGGCTCATCTTCTATCCGGACCTGATGGTGAGAAGAAGCTCTTGCATCTTTTCACCTGCATCAAGCCCAGAGAGAACGTGGGGTACTTACCTGCTCACCATGACGGACTTCCAGGAGCTGTTTACTGCAGCTGTCACCAGGGAGAGAGGTAGGGTCAGGCCAGCCATCTCACCGGCAGATTATAGATTGTGTCACTAGCTCACTATATACAGCACTGGTGGGTTAAACAGTGTCACTATACAGTAATAGGGGGTCAGACCATCTCACAGACTGTGGGCACAGGTTACCTCCTTTTGCAGACATGTAATCTGATTCACATTTTTTTCTGTGTTAAATGTTAAAAAAAAAAAAGATATGTATCAAATTCACATTTTTTTTGGGGGGGGGGGCTTTCTTAGATTCTTGCACCTGGGCCCTGTGGTTTCTAGTTACGCCTCTGCTCCTCTCTGACGTTTTCTTTCATTTATGGAGGTGTTCTGACAGTTATTTTCTTTCTATTGTTTGAGGCAGTTTGACACTTACTTTGATTCCTAGGTACAATTGTCTTTTTTAGAAGTGAGGTTTTCCCATGCAAGGATCAGTGTAATATTCTTCTCCATACTGACCATCTTTAGAGAGTCAGGCACTTTTCCTTTCTCTGAAATATCAATTTTTAAATAAGATATCCCATGATCCTCTAGATATCACAAAGTCAATATGAAATAAGACATTGTGCATCAACTTTACAATAATTAAAAGTGATGACACTGTCTCTTTCTCAGTCAAACATACAGTAAATTTGTACACCCATAACACTATGGCTCTTTAGATATTACATGATTAATAGAAAATTTAGAAATCAAAAAACACTTTTCTATCGCCTAGCTTTAGAGTTTGGCGTTAGCCGTCAAAAGCAGCGTTAAGGGCTCCTAACGCTGCTTTTTACCGCCCGCTGGTATTTAGAGTCAGTCAGGAAAGGGTCTAACGCTCATTTCCAAGCCGCAACTTTTCCATACCGCAGATCCCCTTACGCCAATTGCGTATCCTATCTTTTCAATGGGATCTTCCTAACGCCGGTATTTCGAGTCTTGGCTGAAGTGAGCGGTAGAGCCTCTACCGACAAGACTCCAGCCGCAGAAAAAAGTCAGTAGTTAGGAGCTTTCTGGGCTAGCACCAGTTCATAAAGCTCTTAACTACTGTGCTCTAAAGTACACTAACACCCATAAACTACCTATGTACCCCTAAACCGAGGTCCCCCCACATCGCCGCCACTATAATACATTTTTTAACCCCTAATCTGCCGACCGCACAACGCCGAAACCTACATTATCCCTATGAACCCCTAATAGTCTGCCCCTAACATCGCCGACACCTACATAATATTTATTAACCCCTAATCTGCCCCCCTCAACGTCGCCGCTACCTAACTACACTTATTAACCCCTAATCTGCCGACCGGACCTCGCTGCCACTCTAATAAAGTTATTAACCCCTAAACTGCCGCACTTCCGCCTCGCAAAACCTATAATAAATAGTATTAACCCCTAATCTGCCCTCCCTAATATCGCCGCCACCTACCTACAATTATTAACACCTAATCTGCCGACCGGACGTCGCCACTACTATAATAAATGTATTAACCCCTAAAGCTAATTCTAACGAAATAAATTAACTATTATTAAATAAAGTATTCCTATTTAAAGCTAAATACTTAACTGTAAAATAAACCCTAATATAGCTACAATATAATGAATAATTATATTGTAGCTATTTTAGGATTTATATTTATTTTACAGGCAACTTTGTATTTATTTTAACTAGGTACAATAGCTATTAAATAGTTATTTACTATTTAATAGCTACCTAGTTAAATAATTACAAAATTACCTGTAAAATAAATCCTAACCTAAGTTACAATTAAACATAACACTACACTATCAATAAATACCTACAATTACCTACAATTAAATAAACTAAACTAAATTACAAAAAATAAAAAAAGTTTACAAGAATTTTAAGCTAATTACACCTACTCTAAGCCCCCTAATAAAATAACAAAGCCCCCTAAAATAAAAAAAAATCCCTACGCTAATCTAAATTAAAAAAGTTAACAGCTCTATTACCTTACCAGCCCTTAAAAGGGCTTTTTGCGGGGCATGCCCCAAAGAAATCAGCTCTTTTGCCTGTAAAAAAAACAAAACAATACCACCCCCCAACATTACAACCCACCACCCACATACCCCTACTCTAACCCAAACCCCCCTTAAATAAACCTAACACTACCCCCCTGAAGATCTCCCTACCTTGAGTCGTCTTTACCCAACCGGGCCGAAGTCTTCATCCGATGGACCAAAAGAGGGCATCCAGAGCGGCAGAAGTCTTCATCCTATCCTGGCAGAAGAGGACATCCGGACCGGTAGACATCTTCATCCAAGCGGCATCTTCTATCTTCATCCATCCAGGGCGGAGCGGAGCCATCTTCTTCCAGCCAACGCGGATCCATCCTTCTGCCACGACGCCTACTCGCCGAATGAAGGTTCCTTTAAATGACGTAATCCAAGATGGCGTCCCTCGAATTCCGATTGGCTGATAGGATTCTATCAGCCAATCGGAATTAAGGTAGGAAAATTCTGATTGGCTGATTGAATCAGCCAATCAGATTCAAGTTCAATCGGATTGGCTGATCCAATCAGCCAATCAGATTGAGCTCGCATTCTATTGGCTGATCGGAACAGCCAATAGAATGCAAGCTCAATCTGATTGATACCTTTTCTCAAATACATTTTGTCACAAAAATCCTTCTAATCACATTTAAAATTAAATGCTGAAATAAATATGTTCATCATTTGAAAAATATTTATTTTTAAATGACAATAAACAAGTGGTTAATTTCACATATGCATTAAATTAATATTATTAGTTTAGTGAAAAAGCTTGTATTTAAGCAGAGAGGCAGTCATCATCAATAATGAAGCAGATTATTGCCATGCTTTATTTTTGCATTGGCTTCTTGCATTTTGCTTTCATGTAGATTTGTCAAAACCCAAATGTAGGAAATGCAGATCATGTATGCTTACCTCATAAGAAGCCTAAACAGTTTAAAGGGACAGTCTAGTCAAAATTAAACATTCAGGATTCAGATAGGGCATGCAATTTTAAACAACTTTCCAATTTACTTTCATCATCAAATTTGCTTTGTACTCTTGGTATTCTAGGTTAAAGTTAAACCTAGGTAGGCATCTATGCTAATTTATGAGCCCTTGAAGGCAGCCTCTTATCTGAATGCATTTACGTTTTTTGCAGCTAGAGGGTGTTAGTTCATGTGTGCCATATAGATAACATTATACTTATGCTCGTGGAGCTACATAGGATTCAGCACTGATTGGCTCAAATGCAAGTCTGTCTAAAGAACTGAAATGAGGGGGTAGTCTGCAGATCAGGGATAGGCAAGGTGTCCATACACGGACACTGGTGTCCGTGACTAGCCCTTGCAGTGTCCTCCACAACCTTAGTATATGTTTTCTTTCTGATTAAATAATAGGAATAAAAAAAAATATGTAGTGTGAATAAAGTTAGTGGTTTGTCAGGAGACTGCTAGCGATATTGGGTGATAAGTTATGAAATAAATAAAGCCTGAGTGAAATACTGGATGTGTATTTGCATCTGTATAATAACACCCTGCTCTATACAAAGATACAGTAGTGACACTGGCACATGCGTATAGCCAGACAAGGGCTGGTTATAGGGTCAGTGGTATCTGCATCAGTATAATAACACCCAGCTCTATACAAAGACACAGTAGTGACACTGGCACATGTGTATAGCCAGATGAGGTCTGCTTATAGGGTCAGTGGTATCTGCATCAGTATAATAACACCCAGCACTATATAATGACACAGTAGTGAGACTGACACATGGGTATAGCCAGAGGAGGGCTAATTATATGATTGGTGGTATCTGCATCAGTTTAATAACACCAAGCACTATATAATGACACAGTAGTGACACTGGCACATGGGTATAGCCAGAGCAGGGCTGGTTATAGATAGAATCAGTGGTATCTGCATCAGTTTAATAAAACCAAGCACTATATAATGACACAGTAGTGACACTGGCACATGGGCATAGCCAGAGGAGGGCTGGTAATAGAATCAGTGGTATCTGCATCAGTATAATAACACCCAGCACTATATAATGACACAGTAGTGACACTGGCACATGGGTATAGCCAGAGGAGGGCTGGTTATAGAAACAGTGGTATCTGCATCAGTATAATAACACCCAGCACTATACAAAGACACAGTAGTGACACTGGCTCATGGGTATAGCCAGAGGAGGGCTGGTTATATAATCAGTGGTATCTACATCAGTTTAATAACACCAAGCACTATATAATGACACAGTAGTGATACTGACTCATAGGTATAGCCAGATGAGGGCTGGTTATAGGATCAGTGGTATCTGCATCAGTATAATAACACCCCCCAGCGCTATATAATGACACAGTAGTGACACTGGCACATGGGTATAGCCAGAGGAGGGCTGGTTATAAAATCAGTGGTATCTGCATCAGTTTAATAACACCAAGCACTATATAATGACACAGTAGTGACACTGGCACATGGGTATAGCCAGAGGAGGGCTAGTTTTAGAATCAGTGGTATCTGCATCTGTATAATAACACCCATCACTAAAAAAATGACACAGTAGTGACACTGGCACATGGGTATAGCCAGAGGAGGGCTCGTTATAGAATCAGTGGTATCTGCATCAGTTTAATAACACCCAGCACTATATAATGACACAGTAGTGACACTGGCACATGGGTATAGCAAGAGGAGGGCTGGTTATAGGATCAGTGGTATCTGCATCAGTATAATAACACCCAGCACTATATAATGATACAGTAGTGACACTGGCACATGGGTATAGCCAGAGGAGGGCTGGTTATAGGTTCAGTGGTATCTGCATCAGTATAATAACACCCAGCACTATATAATGACACAGTAGTGACACTGGTTCATGGGTATAGCCAGAGGAGTGCTGGTTATAGGATCAGTGGTATCTGCATCAGTATAATAACACCCAGCACTATATAATGACACAGTAGTGACACTGGCACATGGGTATAGCCAGAGGAGGGCTGGTTATAGGGTCATTGGTATCTGCATCTGTATAATAACACCCAGCACTATATAATGACACAGTAGTGACACTGGCACATGCGTATAGCCAGAGGAGTGCTGGTTATAGGATCAGTGGTATCTGCATCAGTATAATAACATCAAGCACTATACAAAGACACAATAGTGACACTGGCACATGGGTATAGCCAGAGAATGGCTGGTTATAGAATCAGTGGTATCTGCATCAGTATAATAACATCAAGCACTATACAAAGACATAATAGTGACACTGACACATGCGTATTGCCAGAGGAGTGCTGGTTATAGGATCAGTGGTATCTGCATCAGTATAATAACACCCAGCACTATATAATGACACAGTAGTGAGACTGGTTCATGCGTATAGCCAGAGGAGTGCTGGTTATAGAATCAGTGGTATCTGCATCAGTATAATAACATCAAGCACTATACAAAGACATAATAGTGACACTGGCACATGCGTATAGCCAGAGGAGTGCTGGTTATAGGATCAGTGGTATCTGCATCAGTATAATAACACAAAGCCCTATAAAATAATGTTTTTAATTTCAAATGTTCCTTGGTGTCCTTCACTAATGTCTGTACTTTAGAAAATGTCCGCCACAGCCTTTGTCTGTACCTATCCCTGCTGCAGATGCTTAGATACAAGGTGATAACAGAGGTGAAAAGTATATTAATATAACAGTGTTGGTTATACAAAACTGGGGAATGGGTAATAAAGGGATTATCTATCTTTATAAACAATAACAATTCTGGAGTAGACTGTCCCTTTAGCTAATTCAACAAATACATTTCTAATGGACTATGATATCAATGAAAAAGAAGCCAAAAAAAATTAGTTATGTAAGTTTTTTACATTGGAAACTCTAAGACATTAGAATCGTGGCATACATTTTATGTCAGAGTTATAATCTTTTGCTTATTAAAAAAATAAAAAATATTTACGGACACAATATGATATTAGAAAATCAAAAGTTGCTCAAATATGCCACAAGAACTTTGTAAAAATTTTGAATTCAAGTAGGAATGTCATCGAGGATGAATAAGGCATGAAGAGACCGTATCATAGGAAGCTTTCATTGAAATCATATAGTACAGAACTACATGGAGAACTCAAATACATACGCACCATCAGTTTAGTGCTTGAGCAATATCCAATATGAATTTTACTGCACGCTCTCTTAAAAGTCCATATTGTGAGGGATTTAGCACACTGACACTATTAGACATGCAGATGTTAGCAAGCCCTAGACTTTCACTTGAGAGCTAAAAGCAATTACTGTTCACAAACCTATCATTACTTTAACCCGTCACAATTATGAGAAGTTTTTCTCTTTTATATATTTCTTAAGTTTTAGTGAGGTAATAATTTCTTCCCTAAAGTGGACAAACCTCTGAAATAGGACCATTGTTGTGAGGTTTTTGTAATTTTTATGACCATCACTTTGTAGCTCGATGGAAAAAAGACTGCTCATTTCAAGATGAGGATTGTTACTTTTAAATTATTTATATATATATATATATATATATATATATATATATATATATATATATATATATATATATATATATATATATACAGTATATGGGACCATGGTCATGACCTGATAATCAACTGGGTTTGCAAATCATTTTTCAAAATAGAGGTTGATTTTTTATTTTAATGCTCATATAAGTGTAATAAAAAGATGCATAAAACATAACATAAATACATGTATAGGTACAGATACACTCATATAAACACTATCTGATAAAAAATTTTTTTTTTAAAATGAACAAAACATTATAAGATATATCTTATAAGGTGTTAGAAAAAAAAGAGCTGCATACATACTCGTGTTTAAATATGTGTGTGTGTGTGTATATATATATATATATATATATATATATATATATATATATACAGTATATATACATATATATATATATATATATATATATATTCTGCACTCCAACCTTACTTCTCTTTCTGTAATGCCTGCGTGACTCCTCAATCACTCTTTATACGCATCCATATGATAAATAGAGGGCACGCACAGGTCTTTTTATAGTTGATTCTTTAATCAGTAAAAAATAACATATTTCAGGTCGACGTTTCGGCTCCACAATTGAGCCTTTTTCAAGACAATCTACAATGTAAATATTTATACATAAGTAAATATATCATATTTGTTAAAATACAAAATGTGAAATACAAAATACAAAAATAAAAAAAAACACTGTTTTATCAACAACATTATTACCCAATTACCACCTGGTAACCTACCACACTCCATAGAGATGTGGGAAAGGGAACTGGGAGTCACCATCACACCTCAGACAGCGACAAATATCTTTCATAATACCAAATCGGTTTCCATGTCTGCAACAATTAAAGAACTCAATTATAAAATATTACATGGATGGTACTTGACACCCAAAAGGCTTCACAAGCTCTTCTCACATACCAATAATCGCTGCTGGAGATGTGGACATGTAGGTAGTGGCATGGGTCACATGTGGTGGTGGTGCTCCCAGATAAACTCTTTATGGCGAACAATAATTACAGAAATAGAACACATCTTTCAAACAAGCATCCCATTAGACCCCCTCGTCTGGTTATTAAATAAATCATTTAAGTTGCCTCAACCCCATTTCAAACCTCTGTTAAAAATTATGACAAACAGCTTGAAAGTCCTGATAGCACAAAACTGGAGATCACCAGGGATCCCCTCGCAAGCCATGTGGCGCAATAAGGTCACAGATCTGATTGAGCTAGAGGAGTATGGCTCCTTTGTAAATGATAAAAGAAAACAATTTATAGAACTACAAATAACATGGGTGAACTATACCAAATCTATTGAGCCCCAACCTGACCCACCCGACAGTGCATAAAGGCCATCTGGCCAGCTAAATCGACAGATCCTATTTAAGCACAACCATAACCTCTGAAAAATTTCCGTAGGTAGACTTTAATACATGAAGAGATAAGCATTGAGATATCTTTACTTTTGTTTTTGTCAGTTTAATGTTGTTCTAAGAAAAATGTTAAAGCAAGAATCTTGGATGCATGACAATTATTTGGTAATTTCCAATGTAAGATTGATTCTTTGACTGTTATTATGGCATTCTTCCTTGTTCATATTGTCAATCTCTTTGTATCATTGATTCTTAATAAAATACTTTTGAAAAAAACAAAAAAAAAAACACTGTTTTATTCCCTTTACTATCGCCATTATAGTGCTCACAATATTTGCAAAACTTTTCTAAAAAAGTTAATTTTTACTTAGTCAGTAAGTGCAATGTAGTAATTAATACATAGCCTTATTAAATGCCTCTAACTTTAATTCTACATAGTTTGAATATAAAATACTTTCTGATCTGTTGTAACTTTTCAAGTAGGCCCAGTAACTTTTGAAATTCAATATGTTACAAATATGACCTATGTCACATGGACGTTTGTAAGCAATATATCTATATGAATGTGCTATGCCTAGGATGATTTAATATTTAATATAAGATCTAGACACATGTCTTTTGTGCTTAAGTTTTCACATGTGCTTAACAGTTTTAACATGAATATGGGTAGAGCGTTATGGTTAAAATCATGGTCTGCTGATGTATCATCAAAATCAAAACTCTTAGCTATTCCTTTCAAGGGGAAGACCCTATTCGGGCCTGAGTTGAAGGAAATTATTTCTGACATTACTGGAGGTAAGGGTCACGCTCTACCTCAGGATAAGTCTGTTAAGATGAGGGGTAAACAAAATAATTTTCGTTCCTTTTGAAATTTTAAAGGAGTACCCTCTGCTTCCTCTTCCTCCACAAAGCAGGAAGGGAATTTTGCTCAGGCCAAGTCCGTCTGGAGACCTAACCAGGCTTGGAACAAGGGTAAGCAACCCAAGAAGTCTACTGCTGTTACAAAGACAGCATGAAGGGACGGCCCCCGATCCGGGTTCGGATCTAGTAGGGGGCAGACTTTCTTTCTTTTCCCAGGCTTGGGTAAGAGATGTTCAGGACCCCTGGGCACTGGAAATCGAGACCAACGGGTATCAGCTGGAATTCAAAAATTTTCTTCCAAGAGGGAGATTTCTTCTTTCACAATTGTCTGTAAACCAGATAAAAAGAGAGGCGTTCTTACGTTGTGTAAAAGACCTCTTAACTATGGGAGTAATTCGTCCCATTCCAAGATTAGAACAGGGATTTTACTCAAATCTGTTCGTGGTTCCCAAAAAAGAGGGAACGTTCAGACCTATTTTAGACCTCAAGAGTCTAAACAAATTTCTCAGAGTTCCATCCTTCAAGATGGAGACCATCCGAACAATTTTACCAATGATCCAGGAGGGTCAATATATGACTACTGTGGACTTGAAGGACGCATACCTTCATATTCCTATCCACAAGGATCATCCTCAGTTACTAAGGTTTGCCTTCCTGGACAAACATTTTCAGTTCGTGGCTCTTCCCTTTAGGTTGGCTACAGCACCCAGGATCTTAATGAAGGTCCTAGGGTCCCTTCTGGCAGTTCTCAGGCCGTGGGGCATAGCAGTGGCTCCTTATCTGGATGATATTTTGATTCAGGCGCCAAGTTATCATCTGACGAAATCTCATACAGACACAGTGTTGTCCTTTCTGAGAACTCACGGATGGAAGGTGAACCTAGAAAAGAGTTCACTAGTTCCACGGACAAGGGTTCCCTTCTTGGGAACTCTGATAGATTCTGTAGACATGAAAATATTTCTGACGGAGGTCAGAAAGTCAAAAATTCTGAATACTTGCTGATCCCTTCAGTCCAATCCTCAGCCATCGGTGGCTCTGTGTAATTGGATTAATGGTAACGGCAATGGACATAATTCTGTTTGCTCGTTTTCATCTCAGACCACTGCAGCTGTGCATGCTCAGACAGTGGAATGGGGACTATGCAAATTTATCTCCTCTGATAAATCTGGATCAAGAGACCAGAGACTCTCTTCTTTGGTGGTTGTCGCTGGATCATCTGTCCCAGGGGACATGTGTCCGAAGACCCTCGTGGGTGATAGTGACAACGGATGCCAGCCTTTTGGGCTGGGATGCAGTCTGGAATTCCCTGAAAGCTCAGGGTGTATGGACTCAGGTTGAGTTTCTACTTCAAATCAATATTCTGGAATTGAGAGCAATATTCAATGCGCTTCAGGCATGGCCTCAGTTGGCTTCGGCCAACTTCATCAGATTCCAGTCGGACAACATCACGACTGTGGCTTATATCAATCATCAGGGGGGAACGAGGAGTTCCTTAGCGATGACAGAAGTGTCCAAGATAATTCAATGGGCGGAGGCCCACTCTTGTTATCTGTCAGCAATCTACATCCCAGGAGTAGACAATTGGGAAGCGGATTTCTTAAACCGACAGGCCTTTCATCCGGGGGAGTGGGAACTCCATCCGGAAGTATTTGCCTCACTGATTCTACGATGAGGCAGACTGGAATTGGATCTGATGGCATCTCGACAATGTGCCAAGCTTCCGAGATACGGATCCAGGTCAAGGGATCCTCAGGCCGAACTGATAGATGCCTTGGCAGTGCCTTGGTCATTCAGCCTAGCTTATGTGTTTCCACCGTTTCCTCTCCTTCCCCGCATGATTGCTCGGATCAAACAGGAGAGAGCTTCAGTAATTCTGATTGCACCTGCGTGGCCACGCAGGACTTGGTATGCGGATCTAGTGGACATGTCCTCTCTGCCACCGTGGAAACTTCCTTTGAGACAGGACCTTCTCATTCAAGAACCTTTCCAACATCCAATTTTATCTAAGCGGGGTTTCTCTGATTCGGTCATTGATACTTTGATTCAGGCACATAAGCCTGTCACTAGAAAGATCTATCATAAGATATGGTGCAAATATCTTTTCTGTGTGAATCCAAGGACTACTCATGGAGTAAAGTTAGGATTCCCAGGATTCTGTCTTTTTCTCCAAGAAGGATTGGAGAAAGGGTTATCAGCGAGTTCCTTAAAGGGACAGATTTCTGCTTTGTCAATTTTGCTACACAAACGTTTGGCAGATGTTCCAGATGTTCAGTCTTTTTGTCAGGCTCTATCCAGAATTAAGCCTGTCTTTAGACCAATTGCTCCTGGAGTTTGAATTTAATCCTTAGTGTTCTTTAAGGGGTTCTGTTTGAACCCATGCATTCCATAGATATTAAATTGTTATCTTGGAAAGTTTTGTTTTTGGTTGCTATTTCTTCTGCTCGTAGAGTTTCTGAGCTTTCAGCGTTACAATGTGACTCGCCTTATCTTATCTTTAATTCTGATAAGGTGGTTTTACGTACCAAACCTGGATTTCTTCCTAAGGTTGTTTTGAATAAGAATATTAATCAGGAAATTGTTGTTCCTTCCTTGTGTCCTAATCCTTCTTCTAAGAAGGAGCGTCTGTTACATAACTTGGACGTGGTCCGTGCCTTGAAGTTTTACTTGCTGGCGACTAAGGATTTCCGTCAATCATCTTCATTATTCATTGTTTTTTCTGGAAAGCGTAGGGGTCAGAAAGCTACGGCTACCTCTCTTTCTTTTTGGCTGAAGAGTATCATCCGCCTGGCATATGAGACTGCTGGACAGCAGCTTCCTGAAAGAATTACGGCTCATTCTACTAGGGCTGTGGCTTCCACATGGACTTTTAAAAACAATGCTTCTGTTGAACAGATTTGCAAGGCTGCGACTTGGTCGTCTCTTCATACATTTTCCAAATTTGATACTTTTGCTTCTTCTGAGGCTGTTTTTGGGAAAAAGGTTCTTCAAGCAGTGGTGCCTTCCATTTAGGTCTCTGTCTTGTCCCTCTCATTTCATCCTTGTCCTGTAGCTTTGGTATTGTATCCCACAAGTAAGGATGAAATCCGTGGACTCGTCGTATCTTGTAGAAGAACAGTAAATGTATGCTTACCTGATAAATTAATTTCTTCTATGATACAACGAGTCCACGGCCCTCCCTGTCATTTTTCAGACAGTTTATATTATGTTATATTTTTGTAAACTTCAGTCACCTCTGCACCTTTGGCTTTTCCTTTCTCTTCCTAACTTCGGTCGAATGACTGGAGGTGGAGGGAAGGGAGGAGCTATATATACAGCTCTGCTGTGGTGCTCTTTGCCACTTCCTGTTAGCAGGAGGTTAATATCCCACAAGTAAGGATGAAATCCGTGGACTCGTCGTATCGTAGAAGAAATTAATTTATCAGGTAAGCATAAATTTACTTTTCTCTATATTTTGTGCGTAGTGGAGGATTTTAAACTCAACTTTTACCTCCCCCTAATTTAAAATGTTGTTGTGTTTTGCCCGGAAACAACTTCACCCAGCAGTGATTCAAACTTTCTCCCAGCTGATGAGTGGCAATAACCACTAAACAGTCTGTCCTGGGATAGTTGTGAATCACTGCTTTAACCCTAGCTAAGATTATAAGATGTGTGAACAGCGATGCTTTGGTGTAAAGGGAATCTGCTGAAAAGCAGACATGAAGTAAAAAGGTGTGTCATTGTGAACCTAATTTGCATATCTTACCCAGCATTCCTTGCTGCATTGGAAAAGGTGTATTCCATAGGTTTTCTGTGGGAAAAATAGGCCTACTGGCCTGTCTAGATTTGTTAATGAACTACACAATGAGTTATTTTCTCTATATTTTGTGCGTAGTGGAGGATTGTAAACTCACCTTTTACCTCCCCCTAATTTAAAATGTTGTTGTGTATATATATATATATATATATATATATATATATATATATATATATATATATATATATACAGTATTTAAACTATAAAGAGAAAGAGAGATAGAACATACATATTCTTCTAGTGAAGAACAATGGAATGTGATAAAATCATTTTTCATGTCAGGTTTAGCGCTCCGGAATAAACGTGATTGCGTTAGCATGCAAATATGTTTTTGTTTTGTTTTTAAGCTTGCACGTCCCATTACAGTCTATAAGAAAATATGTTAACGCAGTTGCAATATTCGAAGTTCAACTCTTTGTGCATTGGGGTTTTCTCTCTCGCTTAAACTTTTTACTTTCAACCTTTAATACAAGTGAAACCCAAAGCGCACAAAAAGTGTACTTGTAGCAAAGTTAATGCACGCGTGGGAGTGCTAAATAGCATTCCATTCGTAATCAAGCCCATTGTTGCAAATCTCAATTTTTAAAAGAACAATTTTAATTAGTTATTTAAGATGTAGTATTTATTTTTCTCATGTTATTACATTTCTATATTATCAATGTTACAATTGTATTAACTGGACAAAGATGCATTACAGACTTTTATATCCTCTTAAACCATACAAAATAAGACTTTAGTGTAGAGTAGTTATAGTTCTGTGTTGGCTGACTGTAGTACACAGACCGTAATGTACGATATCGACACACAAATAAAGTAATTGGTTATGAGAGCTGTAAGACATTATTAATTAATTCTAAGTTTTGTTTCTAATCTAATTGGGAGGACTTTAGGGAGAAATAATATTGCTCTCTCAATTCCCAGTTACTATTTCATGCGCTTACAGGTTATGCGGTATCCTGTGATTTGTATGAGTTGAAAGTACTACTGTGCCCCTGAATGATCACATGGTTTTGTATTGCAGTGGTAAAGCCGTTTTCCCTAACTAACTGTGCTTTAAGTGCCAGAAGTTCTTAATGCAGCTTGCTGACATGGAATACTGATCAAAATCAATAGCTAAAACAAATATTGTCTTGTTTGAAAAGCATTGTATACACTTAAGGGACTTGATGATTTTCAGATTTATGAAAGTTCATTATTCTTAGGAGGCCAAGTTAACATCGTTGGATCTTATTAATGGAGCATTTTTCTAAACATTCTTCAGTTACAAATGCAGTAAACAAAATGTTCACAGCTGTATCTAATACTAATGATAGAGTTCCACACTTATTTCTTATTGAATTTTGGTAGCAAATTAGCTGACACTTGGCTAGATTACAAGGGGAAAGCAACGACTGGGCAGGATGCATTATCATTAGCGCAACCCTGCACTAAGAATAGTGCCCTATACTTTTAATGGATAGTGCAGGGTGATCTATTATTGATCATATTACAGTGGTGAGTTAAGGGTTGTGCTTGAGTGCAACACAAAATTGCACTGGAAAATTAAGAGCTTTTGGAGACCTGAAGTAAAATGTTAACTCTTAAATATATGTATAACAAAACACATTTATAATATACTGTATTCAAATGAAGTATTTAACTCTTTGTTACTGGTGTCTGATCATCTTCCAATTGTATGGAGTCTGAATCTAGCTCTTCCTGTTCTTCTGAGTCCATATCTGCTGTGATCTGTGTTTTATGGTTTTGAGAGGTTTTAAAGAAGGTGTTCAAGTTGGTCGGTAGGCTTTATCTCATTTTGTTGGTCTTCTGGAAGGCATTGTTACCAAAAGCCCTCTGATACGTAAAGTTTAGTAATAGAAAAGTTGAAAATGTCCCAACCTCCCACCTCCTTTGGTGTTGAGAGCTCTATCAGTACAGCAGGAAGTTGTTTTTTCCTCTTAGAAGGTCATCCCCTTCTATCTGTATAACATCAAAGCTCAACAGATTTCACATGTACAGTATTCCGTGTTGATCTCCTAAATGTCAATGTTGCTTAGATTTATCCTCATAAGATGGTATCTGCCACTCTATGGGTGAAATTAATTACTTCTTTATTTACTCACATTTACCAAATTTCATGCTGCTAATGTTGGTAGCATATAATTATCCTCTATCAGAGGAGTTTCACTATTTGGGATCTCATTAACCTGCTGATAGGTATAGCTTTTGCTATTGTGTAATTCACAATAGCAATATTAATGCCACATAAACGACGTGTTTTGCCCTTCTCAGGGCTTTATCTCTGTATGGTCTATGGCCAATATTTACCTCTGTGTGGTCTATGGACTCTTTTCTATATAACCCGGGTTATTAATTGTCTAACTATCTCTAACAATCTGAACTGGAATCTGAAAAGGATAAACACATTCAGTACAGCTCATTACCTGCGTGCAAAGCACTAAGTGCAGGTTTCAAGTTTAATTGCCAACTTTATGTACTGGCAAAAAGCCAGCAGTGATCCCTAGAACCATCCTCGAATCACTCTGATGAGACGGAACAGAATCTGTGACGTCAGACGCCAATAGTCACGTGGTACAACTCGCCTGGAGAACGACTCCAAGAAAGATCAGAAAAATCCATTACATCAAAAGGGCAATATACCTACAACACGAAAGGGTGAGACACCCGTTCTATGATCAAGATTCCCAACGGAGATAACAGGTACTATCCATCTTATACACACTGTGTTATTAAGCCTCTGGGACTGAGAACGGAGACGTAACGGATCTGACAGGTATCTTGTTTCAATCCATAAGAAAACTACATCACTGATTGCAGTGATAAAAGTTTGAAAATCTTTTTTTAACACGTAACACTGGTGGTATACTTAAATAAGACTGTGCAACAGAGTGTGGATTCTGCAACATAATAGCACTATCCGGTATCAAACTAATGAACATTGAAACTTTTTATTGAAACTTTTTACTGATTTTAACTACTTTTATTTCAACAGTTACCATGATTGTTACAGGTCTGATTTATATTTAACAATTAGGCCACATTGTGCTTCAGGGAGACGTCCCACTTTTTTTCTGATTATACATTTTTAATAAATATTTGTGAAATATTAGAAAGTGTTGATGTCTTTAGCCTAATAGGTGCCCTCTCTATACATATATCTTATATTATCCTGTTTTTTCCAGACAACATTTGGGGAGTTGTCTTTTAGAGAGGTGTATGATATCTACTCTCATAGCGCAAAACCTTACTTTGTATTTGTTCAAATAGCTTTTGCTTTACTAGCTGATGACATGCTGGATGCAGTAATTATGATGAAAAAGGCCTAGATTGTCTAAAGTTAGCGATTGCAATCCCCTTTAGCCACCAAACAATGGCTATGAGAACCCACAAATTTCTGTTACTATGCAGCTAACTGTTATTGCATACCAAGGAGGCAAATGTGAGAATTGTACGCAATGCTGAGCGGGACACCCCAAACTAAATAGCCATAACTGAGATCGGCTAAGCCATATCTCCAAATTCATCAACTCAGTTTAAGGACTGTGAATAGGTTGATGTTTGCTGGGGGGTGTGCTTTATGGTTGCTGCCGCAATAGGTCCGGCTGTCTATGTGCATCAGGGCCCGGAATATGTCTGTCCAGAAGCTGATGCAGGTTTAGCCTGGTCTCTACACCCTTCTGCAGCTAAGATAACTGGTCTAAGAAAACCCTGTGTGGTATCAGGCCTATCCCCTGTTACGTAACCTCTATTGCCAAATTATGGTCTTAGCTGCGGCAGTGGTTTCTGAGCTGTAACTAGCCCCTCTTGATATCGCTGAAGCGGTGGGTGAGAAATGTCTCTTGTTTTAGGTGAACCGGAGCTATCCGCCTAAGCTGTGTATGTGTGTAGGTAATGCGTCACACTTACGGATTTAAGATGGCGGTTCGCGCCAGAAGCCGATTAGGCCCTCCGTTTACCTTCTGCAGGCTCTCTCCCCAATCGGGGTGGATGACACATCAGCTGCCTCAGCACTAATCTTCTCTTGGAGTTCAGATTTTGAAGGCAGTCCTCTTCAATAGCAGACAGTAGCACGGTAAGTGGCCCCAAAGGAAGGGCTTAAAGGTATAAATGTGTATGTCTGTATTTGTATGTGTGTATATATCTTTGTGTATGTATTTATGTGTATGTATGTGTGTACTTATATATGTGTATGTAGGAATGTGTTTAGCACTCAAGCAATAGCAAGGGATTTAGTGCACCCACGCTATTCAGCATCCCAATGTTAATGAACCCTAATCTTTTACTATTGGTAGAGTTGATTCTATCTTATTTATCTCTCACATTTTTTATTTTAGCTATTTTTTGTTTAACACTCTGGTGATCCATATCATGTAATGTTTTACTATAAGAGCTAAAAAAGGTGTGTGTACACAAGCCAATCATTATGGGCAGTGCGGATTCTACAAGATAATTGCTACATCTGTAGATGGCAATACTTGTACCAGTTACAAAACCAAAATATTAGTAAAATATTAGAGTCTTAAAATATAATTATATTACAACATTTGTACTGAAAGATAAAAATAGATGTTATTTCCATTTATGTTGATGGGCCATCATATCACAATATATGCATGAATGAAATGATGCTTCTGTTATCAAACATGCCTTCATACAGAGCTGTTTCTTATTATAATGCTTTCCTCTCTTATCAAAATGTTAATTTACTTTCTCTCTAATCTTGCTTTCACCAAAAGGTTGCCTTGTGCTCTAGGCTGTCTGTACTTGTCTAAAGATATGTTTAGGGAAAATATCATTTTGTTAATGAGAAAGGCTGCTTACTCCTGTGGAGTGTTATTCCACAGTTATGCTAAGGAAGTAAAAGATTGAGCGCCTATTTACAAATACGGTGTTTGTGGGTTTTTTAATAGCAACTTCATTTTAATGCATGTATCAGCCTCTTAACACTAGTATATAGTGACAGTACTAATTTTGAGTGTCAATAAAAAATAGTCACTCATCATAGTAAGTTGCAATTACCAACCTAGGGCTAGATTACAAGTGGAGTGGTAAATACTGCTCCCGCGCAAGCATTAACCTCGCTAGAGGTTATTTTTTTTGTACATCGTGTAGTGCTGGTATTATAGGATGAAAGAGAAAATGTTGCGCTTGCATGAAACCAGATGCCCACAAACAATTAAAGGGACATTAAACACTTTGAGATGGTAATATAAAATGATAAATTGTATATAATAAAACAACTCTGCAATATACTTTCATTATTTATTTTGTCCTCTTTGCCTGTAATTCCATTCTGAAATTGTGACCTTTTCAGTTCCTGTTAGAAATGGAACTGCAGAACACTGTTAAATCCAGCAAAACCATTGGCTGAACACTCTAGTGACCTATTTATAACTGACCCTAATTGGCCACAGCAGAGAAGGTAACACAAGTTACAACATGGCAGCTCCCAGTGTTTTATAGACAATAAAACTTTACACTTATTTTGTCACTTTTTAAACAACTAATGAAACCTTAAAAAATACATCTACATGTTAGTCATGGACTAATCTTTTCTTTGAATGCATCATTCTATCTAGCATGTATTTAGTGTTTCATGTCCCTTTAACCAGAGGATATCAAGTTTGCAATGTCACCGTAACCCCAGTGAAGTCAGTGGAGCAGGGATGTTAAATGTATAATAAATTTAAATATTTTTTAATATTTTTAAATATTTTATATTTAATATTTTAATACACACATTGAAGTTAACTCTTTTTCCACTGTGCTAACTCAACACTGTGTTAGACCTAAATCGTTAACCCCCCCCCCCCCCCCACGATGTGCATTACGCATATTTTACATTTTTATGTTTTCACATAGAAAATAATGTAATTTTTGTTAATAAATATATATTTCTCTATATGTGATAATGTAAAATAGATATCAATATCTATATATCTAAAGGAATAGATATTAGAGATGTGCACAGGAAAAAAATTTGTTTGATCGTGCCGTATTCTGGAGATTCAGAGGCTGTCCAGTGCATAAGCACTTTTCTCTCTTATAGAAAGAAATAGCTTATCTTAAAGATACAATAAATAACATGTCTGTTTGCTTAAAGCAGCCTCCTAAGGATGCTGTACCTCTACCCCAGAGACTAGAAAAAAGAGATGGACAACTGTTGGCACAGGAAGGGTAAGTACAGTAGAACAAAGGCACACTCCTAATCCTCTGCCTTTGAAAAACTCTTATGCTGCTATTACTGCTGGCATCTGTGAAGAAGAGAGCACAACTGCTAGTACTTCTGACAGTGTAACAGGGAGGTCTGAGTTTCTGGTGTCTGAATCTGCAAACAAGAAATCCAAGGTAAGATCTGCAAAGGTCAATTTCTGTAAGACTTTGTTAATAGGTGACTCCATTTTAAGAAATGTACAGATAGATGATGATAAAGGAGATTTGAGAGAGGTTAGATGTCTTCCAGGTTCTACCACTCACAGAGATTTAAATCGTATTTCAAGAATTGTTAAGGCAGCTAGAAAAGACAGTGAGTTAGATGTTATTGTTCACCTAGGTACAAATGATCTGGCTAGAAATGATGTTGTTGCTGTGCAAAAGGAGTTTTCTCCTGTTAAGTGTGATCAGTCCACGGGTCATCATTACTTCTGGGATATTACTCCTCCCCAACAGGAAGTGCAAGAGGATTCACCCAGCAGAGCTGCCATATAGCTCCTCCCCTCTACGTCACCCCCAGTCATTCTCTTGCACCCAACGACTAGATAGGATGTGTGAGAGGACTATGGTGATTATACTTAGTTTTATATCTTCAATCAAAAGTTTGTTATTTTATAATAGCACCGGAGTGTGTTATTCCTTCTCTGGTAGAATTTGAAGAAGAATCTACCTGAGTTTTTACTATGATTTTAGCCGGCGTAGTTAAGATCATATTGCTGTTTCTCGGCCATCTGAGGAGAGGTAAACTTCAGATCAGGGGACAGCGGGCAGATTAATCTGCAAAGAGGTATGTAGCAGCTTATTATTTTCTGACAATGGAATTGATGAGAAAATTCTGCCATACCGATATAATGTAAACTCAGCCTTAAATGCAGTAGCAGCATCTGGTATCAGGCTGTCATGTATGTATATTTTACACTTCAGTATTCTGGGGAATGGTACTTCACTGGAATTATACTGTGTGCATAAGACTTTAGCCTAATTTGCAGGGACTGGCAACAGGCTTTTTAATAACTCTTAATTTATGTTAAACGTTTTTTGCTGGCATGTAAAATCGTTTTCATTGTCTGAGGTACTGGGTGAATAAAATGTTTTGGGCACTATTTTTTTCCACTTGGCAGTTGTTTGATTTAATTTATGACAGTTTACTGATCTCTCTCACTGTTGTGTGTGAGGGGGAGGGGCCTTTTTTGGCGCTTTTGCTACGCATCAAAAAATTCAGTCAGAAGCTCATTGTATTTCCTGCATGATCCGGTTCATCTCTACAGAACTCAGGGGTCTTCAGAACTTGTTTTGAGGGAGGTAATTACTCACAGCAGAGCTGTGAGATTGTAGTTGACTGTGATTAAAAACGTTTATTTCTGTAACTTTTTTCTGCTATCAGGGTTAGTTATCCTTTGCTAATGGGAACAAGCCTTTGCTAAAATTGTGTTTTTTACAAAGATTTGATGCTATAACCTTTTCAGTTTATTAACTTTCAACTGTCATAACTCTTTCTGTGCTTCTTATAGGCACAGTACGTTTTCATATCATAGTAAATTACTTGAATAGTATTTCCAAGTTGCTAGTTTATTTGCTAGTGTGTTAAACATGTCTGATTCAGAGGAAGACATCTGTGCTATATGTGCTAATGCCAAAGTGGAGCCCAATAGAAATTTATGTACTAACTGCATTGATGCTACTTTAAATAAGAGTCAATCTGTACAAATTGAACACATTTCACCAAACAACGAGGGGAGAGTTATGCCGACTAACTCGCCTCACGTGACAGTACCTGCATCTCCCGCTCAGGAGGTGCGTGATATTGTGGCGCCGAGTACATCTGGGCGGCCATTACAAATCACATTACAGGATATGGCTACTGTTATGACTGAAGTTTTGGCTAAATTACCAGAACTAAGAGGTAAGCGTGATCACTCTGGGGTGAGAACAGAGTGCGCTGATAATGCTAGGGCCATGTCAGATACTGCGTCACAACTTGCAGAACATGAGGACGGAGAGCTTCATTCTGCGGCTGACGGTTCTGATCCAAACAGATTGGATTCAGATATTTCAAATTTTAAATTTAAGCTGGAAAACCTCCGTGTATTACTAGGGGAGGTGTTAGCGGCTCTGAATGATTGTAACACAGTTGCAATACCAGAGAAAATGTGTAGGTTGGATAAATATTTTGCGGTACCGTCGAGTACTGACGTTTTTCCTATACCTAAGAGACTCACTGAAATTGTTACTAAGGAGTGGGATAGACCCGGTGTGCCGTTCTCACCCCCTCCGATATTTAGAAAGATGTTTCCAATAGACACCACCACACGGGACTTATGGCAAATGGTCCCTAAGGTGGAAGGAGCAGTTTCTACTTTAGCTAAGCGTACCACTATCCCGGTGGAGGATAGCTGTGCCTTTTCAGATCCAATGGATAAAAAGTTAGAGGGTTACCTTAAGAAAATGTTTGTTCAACAAGGTTTTATATTGCAACCCCTTGCATGCATTGCGCCTGTTACGGCTGCAGCAGCATTTTGGTTTGAGTCTCTGGAAGAGACACTTGAATCAGCTCCATTAGATGAGATTACACACAAGCTTAAAGCTCTTAAATTAGCTAACTCATTTATTTCAGATGCCGTAGTACATTTAACTAAACTTACGGCTAAGAATTCCGGATTCGCCATTCAGGCGCGCAGAGCACTGTGGCTAAAATCCTGGTCAGCTGACGTTACTTCTAAGTCTAAATTACTTAATATACCTTTCAAAGGGCAGACCTTATTCGGGCCCGGATTGAAAGAAATTATCGCTGACATTACAGGAGGTAAAGGCCATGCCCTGCCTCAAGACAGAGCCAAACCTAAGGCTAGACAGTCTAATTTTCGTTCCTTTCGGAATTTCAAAGCAGGAGCAGCATCAACTTCCTCTGCTCCAAAACAGGAAGGATCTGTTGCTCGCTACAGACAGGGCTGGAGACCTAACCAGTCCTGGAACAAGGGCAAGCAAGCCAGGAAACCTGCTGCTGCCCCTAAAACAGCATGAATTGAGGGCCCCTATCCGGGAACGGATCTAGTGGGGGGCAGACTTTCTCTCTTCGCCCAGGCTTGGGCAAGAGATGTCCAGGATCCCTGGGCGCTAGAGATAATATCTCAGGGATACCTTCTGGACTTCAAATACTCTCCCCCAAGAGAGAGATTTCATCTGTCAAGGTTGTCAACAAACCAAACAAAGAAAGAGGCGTTTCTACGCTGCGTACAAGAGCTTTTATTAATGGGAGTAATCCATCCAGTTCCACGATCGGAACAGGGACAAGGGTTTTACTCAAATCTGTTTGTGGTTCCCAAAAAAGAGGGAACTTTCAGGCCAATCCTGGATTTAAAGATCCTAAACAAATTCCTAAGAGTTCCATCGTTCAAAATGTAGACTATTCGGACAATTTTACCCATGATCCAAAAGGGTCAGTACATGACCACAGTGGATTTAAAAGATGCTTACCTTCACATACCGATTCACAAAGATCATTACCGGTATCTAAGGTTTGCCTTTCTAGACAGGCATTACCAGTTTGTAGCTCTTCCATTCGGATTGGCTACGGCTCCAAGAATCTTCACAAAGGTTCTGGGTGCTCTTCTGGCGGTACTAAGACCGCGAGGAATTTCGGTAGCTCCGTACCTAGACGACATTCTGATACAAGCTTCAAGCTTTCAAACCGCCAAGTCTCATACAGACTTAGTACTGGCATTTCTAAGGTCGCATGGATGGAAGGTGAACGAAAAGAAGAGTTCTCTCTTTCCACTCACAAGAGTTCCCTTCCTGGGGACTCTTATAGATTCTGTAGAAATGAAAATTTACCTGACAGAAGACAGGTTAACAAAGCTTCAAAATGCATGCCGTGTCCTTCATTCCATTCAACACCCGTCAGTGGCTCAATGCATGGAGGTAATCGGCTTAATGGTAGCGGCAATGGACATAGTACCCTTTGCACGCCTACACCTCAGACCGCTGCAATTGTGCATGCTAAGTCAGTGGAATGGGGATTACTCAGACTTGTCCCCTTCTCTGAATCTGGATCAAGAGACCAGAAATTCTCTTCTATGGTGGCTTTCTCGGCCACATCTGTCCAGGGGGATGCCATTCAGCAGGCCAGACTGGACAATTGTAACAACAGACGCCAGCCTACTAGGTTGGGGCGCCGTCTGGAATTCTCTGAAGGCTCAGGGACAATGGAATAAGGAGGAGAGTCTCCTACCAATAAACATTCTGGAATTGAGAGCAGTTCTCAATGCCCTTCTGGCTTGGCCCCAGTTAACAACTCGGGGGTTCATCAGGTTTCAGTCGGACAACATCACGACTGTAGCTTACATCAACCATCAGGGAGGGACAAGAAGCTCCCTAGCAATGATGGAAGTATCAAAGATAATTCGCTGGGCAGAGTCTCACTCTTGCCACCTGTCAGCAATCCACATCCCGGGAGTGGAGAACTGGGAGGCGGATTTTTTTAAGTCGTCAGACTTTTCATCCGGGGGAGTGGGAACTTCATCCGGAGGTCTTTGCCCAAATACTTCGTCATTGGGGCAAACCAGAGATAGATCTCATGGCGTCTCGACAGAATGCCAAGCTTCCTCGGTACGGGTCCAGATCCAGGGATCCGGGAGCGGTCCTGATAGATGCTTTGACAGCACCTTGGACCTTCAGGATGGCTTATGTGTTTCCACCCTTCCCGATGCTTCCTCGATTGATTGCCAGACTCAAGCAGGAGAGAGCATCAGTGATTCTAATAGCACCTGCATGGCCACGCAGGACTTGGTATGCAGATCTGGTGGACATGTCATCCTGTCCACCTTGGTCTCTACCTCTGAAACAGGACCTTCTGATACAGGGTCCTTTCAAACATCAAAATCTAACTTCTCTGAAGCTGACTGCTTGGAAATTGAACGCTTGATTTTATCAAAACGTGGTTTTTCTGAGTCAGTTATTGATACCTTAATACAGGCTAGGAAGCCTGTTACCAGAAAGATTTACCATAAAATATGGCGTAAATACCTATATTGGTGCGAATCCAAAGGTTACTCTTGGAGTAAGGTTAGGATTCCTAGGATATTGTCTTTTCTACAAGAAGGTTTAGAAAAGGGTTTATCCGCTAGTTCCTTAAAGGGACAGATCTCAGCTCTGTCCATTCTGTTGCACAAACGTCTGTCAGAAGTTCCAGACGTTCAGGCTTTTTGTCAGGCTTTGGCCAGGATTAAGCCTGTGTTTAAAACTGTTGCTCCGCCATGGAGTTTAAACCTTGTTCTTAACGTTTTACAGGGCGTTCCGTTTGAACCCCTTCATTCCATTGATATAAAGTTGTTATCTTGGAAAGTTCTATTTTTAATGGCTATTTCCTCGGCTCGAAGAGTCTCTGAGTTATCAGCCTTACATTGTGATTCTCCTTATTTGATTTTTCACTCGGATAAGGTAGTTCTGCGTACTAAACCTGGGTTCTTACCTAAGGTAGTCACTAACAGGAATATCAATCAAGAGATTGTTGTTCCATCCTTGTGTCCAAATCCTTCTTCAAAGAAGGAACGTCTTCTGCACAATCTGGATGTAGTTCGTGCCCTAAAATTTTACTTACAGGCAACTAAAGAATTTCGACAAACGTCTTCCCTGTTTGTCGTTTACTCTGGTCAGAGGAGAGGTCAAAAAGCTTCTGCTACCTCTCTCTCTTTTTGGCTTCGTAGCATAATACGTTTAGCTTATGAGACTGCTGGACAGCAGCCTCCTGAAAGAATTACAGCTCATTCCACTAGAGCTGTGGCTTCCACTTGGGCCTTTAAGAATGAGGCCTCTGTTGAACAGATTTGCAAGGCTGCAACTTGGTCTTCGCTTCATACTTTTTCCAAATTTTACAAATTTGACACTTTTGCTTCTTCGGAGGCTATTTTTGGGAGAAAGGTTCTTCAGGCAGTGGTTCCTTCTGTATAAAGAGCCTGCCTATCCCTCCCGTCATCCGTGTACTTTTGCTTTGGTATTGGTATCCCAGAAGTAATGATGACCCGTGGACTGATCACACTTAACAGGAGAAAACATAATTTATGCTTACCTGATAAATTCCTTTCTCCTGTAGTGTGATCAGTCCACGGCCCGCCCTGTTTTTTACGGCAGGTAAATATTTTTTCAATTATACTCCAGTCACCACTACACCCTTTGGCTTCTCCTTTCTCGTTGGTCCTTGGTCGAATGACTGGGGGTGACGTAGAGGGGAGGAGCTATATGGCAGCTCTGCTGGGTGAATCCTCTTGCACTTCCTGTTGGGGAGGAGTAATATCCCAGAAGTAATGATGACCCGTGGACTGATCACACTACAGGAGAAAGGAATTTATCAGGTAAGCATAAATTATGTTTTTTAAATTAGGAAGTTGTTTAGATCATGTGGCTGCATCTGTGTCCTTTTCTGCTGTTTTACCTGTGTATGGACAGGAAGAAGGAAGAATGCAGCGTATTATAGAATTTAACTCTTGGTTAGAGAGGTGGTGTAGGGAGAGAAGATATGGTTTTGTTAGCCATCAAAGCCCTGTTTGGCTTGATAGTAGCTTGCATAAGAAGGATGGTTTGCATCTGGATATTAAAGGGACAGGAGTATTGAGTAAAGAATTTAAAGACTTTATTAGTAGCAATTTAAACTAATGAAGGGGGACAGAGTTAAGATATCCATCTGTCCCCCAGAGCATGACAAGACAGTCAACCAAATTTTAGATTATTGTTTATTTAAGAAAAAGAAAACATTACTTTTAGGAATAAGACTTTGAATAATGTAGGCAGGGGTTGTATTGACCATGCAAAAGGATTTGAGAATTCTAGAAACATTCTACGTGCAATGTGCACAATGCTCACAGTTTAGTAATTAAATTACCTGCACTTACTGCAATAATGATTCAAGATAAATTGGATTTAGTAGCTATAACAAAGACATGGTACAATGACTCTCACGACTGGGAAACAGTCATACCTGGTTACATCTTGTTTAAAAAAAATAGAGTAGGTAAAAAAGGGGGCGGAGTAGCTCTGTACGTGAAAGACAATATTAAAGTAACTGAAATTGTCGAAAAAAATGACAATGTAGAAAGTGTTTGGGTAACTATAGAAACTGAAGGGAAACAGGTGTTTAGAATAGGAGTAGTATATAGACCACCATTACAGGATGAAGCATCAGACAATTTATTCATTGATGAAATAGCCAAAATTACAATGAAGGGCAATGTTATAGTAGTGGGGGACTTTAATATGCCTGATGTAGACTGGGAAGTACCTGTTGCCAAATCTAGAAAACTAGAAGTAAATATATCCTGGAATCTTTACAAGGGGAATCTCTTGAGCAACTAGTAAAAGTTCCAACACGTAAAGGAACTATATTAGATTTAGTACTTACAAACAGTGATATAGTATCTGAGGTGTCTGTGGGTGAGAACTTAGGCTCTAGTTATCATAAGTCTGTATGGTTTAATATTCAGGCAAAGGTACTGTGCAACCATAGTAAAACAAAAGTATTAGACTTTAGATCAACTGATTTTTTTTTACATGGGCAGTGTCAGGGTTTTTCCCTGTTTTGTTTGCCATGTGCTGCTGGCAGCCATTTTACTCACCTCTCTTCCTGACTATGGTGCATTGTGGGGGATGCTGCTCATTTCCTGCACTTCCTTTTATGGCCAGACTGGTGTGCATCATCCGTGTGAGACAGAAAGCAGTCTCAGAATTGTGATATCATCACTTATTATTTAAAGGGCTCTATTTATCATTCCAATTCTCCTATATTTTCTCCTAAAAGTTCTAATGAGAAATAATTCTCCTATTTATCATTCAAAAATACTCCTAAAATTGGGCAAGTTCGACTGTAAAATTCTCCTACTCTGTTCTAACTCTCCTTGGAGAAAATGTTCTCCAAAAAAAGGGTTAAATTAGATCTTTTTAGTCGTATTTCATATAGTTCTCCTCATAATTCTCCTAGTTAAAAATGTATCATTTATATTCTCCTGTGGAGGACTGAAAGTTCTCCTGCAAGTTCCTACCTTAAAGTTATCCATAGTTAAAGTGGAGAACAGCATTAGAAATCTATTCTCTACCAGTTGTAGAAGCAGTTACACATAAAAAAGGGGCTCTACAAGGTGCAAAAATTATCTATAACAAAGCACAATAATAATGGTTATTGGAGTGCAATAATAATTTCTGATGGAGTAAAAAAAAAATATATAATGGAGCACCAAAATAATATATAACAGAGCACAAAAATGATATCTATTGGGGCATAAAAATAAGATATAAAAAAGCGCTAAAATTTAAGCACAAAAACAATGAAAATGTAGATCTATTTTCTTATATGAAAGTTTGCTGAAGAGGGGCGTTAACAAAGCTACTAGGAAGGCTGTATAAAGATTTCTATTGGTTTATATATGATTGACATGGAGAATAGTTGCTTATTTTTAGTGATAAATAAGGAGAAGATACTAATCCGACTGGAGAAATTTATCATTAGTTCTCCCCAGCTCTCCTCAGCTCTCCCATGGAGAAAAAACAACTTTTTTATGATAAATATGGGCGCACATGTGCTCCTCTCCTAAGGAGAGCTGTGGAGAACTGATAGGAGAACAGAAAGGAGAATTCCCCAAATGATTGATAAATGGAGCCCAAAGGGCCTCTGTTCAGTATGCTTTGCCTTTGCATTGTCTCAGACCTATTTGTGAGAGTTTCTGTGTATTACCTGGCTGCCTAACGTCCTTCCTGGTTCCTGATCCCTGGCTTGTTCCTGACTCTGCTGTTTTCCTTGTTGCTGATTCAGGCTTGTCTGACTATTCGCTTTGGCTACTGACTCGGCTCATCTGACTTCCAGCTCTGGTTTTGACTCCTGGCTTGTTATTTGACTTGTGGAGTTTTTATTATTTTTTGCTATTAATAAAGGTGTGATTATTTTTGCACTTCTCGTCTCAGTCTGATTCCTGGTACCCTGACAGGCAGATACCTAGATAAATCCCTAAAAGGGATGGCACAGATTACAGGAGTACAAGAACAGTGGGAATATTTTAAAAATGCTATTCTAGATGCAACTAAACACTGTATTAGGCTTGTTTGTAAAAGTAAAAGAAAAAGAAAAAGAAAACCAATATGGATTTCAAGAGAAGTAGCACATGCAGTTAAGACAAAAAAGACAGTCTATAAAAAATTAAAAACTCACTGGCTCAGAAGAGGATAAAGAAAAATGGAGAACCCATCAAAAGATGACAAAGCAGTTAATCAGAAAGGCTAAAGCTGATGCAGAAGAGAAAATAGCACAATCAGTAAAAAACGGTGACAAAACCTTCTTTAGATATATCAGTGAAAAGAGAAAACTAACAGAGGGATAGTTAGACTCAAGAATGATGATATAGTAGTGGAAGAAGATAAACAAATAGCAAACTGTTTAAATGATTACTTTTGTTCAGTCTTTACAACAGACGGTAAAGATAGTGAGATTCTATTAAGGGATGTTACTGTAAATAATAATGTGAGTAGTACTTTTCTTTTTACAGAGGAAGAGGTTTCAAAGGCTTTATCAAAAATAAAAGTAAATAAGTCTGCAGGTCCAGATAATATTCATACAAGGGTTCTAAGAAAACTTCGATCCGTAATAGCTACTCCATTAGCTGATTTATTTAATCAGTCACTTCCAACAGGAGTTGTTCCAAAAGACTGGAAAATTGCCAATGTAGTCCCTCTTCATAAAAAGGGTAGTAGGGAAGATTCAGCTAACTATAGGCCAGTCAGTTAACCTCAATTGCAGGAAAATTAATGGAAACTCTTTTAAAGGAAAGACTTGTATCTTTCATTCAGACAAACAACTTAGAAGACAAAGGACAGCATGGTTTCACTGCTGGAAGATCATGCCAGACTAATCTAATTGATTTCTTTGACCATGTAACTAAAATAATAGACCAGGGAGGAGCCGTTGATGTTGCATATCTAGACTTTAGCAAAGCATTTGACGCCGTCCCACACAACTAACTTATTCACAAAATGTATTGCATTGGAATAGATGCTAAGATTGTTACGTGGGTAGAATGCTGACTTAAAGATAGACAACAGAGGATTTCAATTAATGGAGTACATTCAAATGAGGCATCAGTTACTAGTGGTGTTCCCCAAGGGTCAGTTCTTGGGCCTGTTTTGTTTAACATGTTCATAAGTGATATTGGAAGTGTTCTTAAGGGGAAGGTTTGCTTGTTTGCTGATGATACAAAAATTTGTTACAGGGTAGATGTTCCAGGAGGAGTTGATCAAATGAACTGTGATATTAATAAACTAGAAGACTGGTCAAATAAATGGGATCTGAAATTTAATATTACCAAGAGCAAAATGATGCATATAGGATCCAAAAACCCAAAGGCCAATTATAGTCTCAATGGTACATTACTGACTGTAATTAAAGAAGAAAGGGACTTGGGAATTATTATTTCAGATGATTTAAAATTTGGTACACAATGCAGCAGTGCAGCCAGAAAGGTCAGTCAAATACTTGGTTGCATTGGAAGAGGTTTTAGTAGCAGAAATAGCAAGGTTCTTATGCCACTTTACAGATCATTAGTAAGACCAAATATGGAATACTGTGCACAGTTCTGGAGACCATATCTTCAGAAAGATATAAATAAACTAGAAGCTGTCCAAAGGAGGGCTACTAAAATGGTACATGGTCTAAAATATAAAACGTACAAAGAAAGACTCTATCATCTAAATATGTATAGCTTAGAGGATAGAAGGGAAAGACGTGACATGATAGAAACCTTCAAATATATGAAGGGACTTCATAAAATAGAAGCTGAAAGCATTTTTCACCAAAAAATAAATGCCAAAACAAGGGGTCGCAATCTAAAGTTAGAGGGTAGCAGATTCAGGAGAAATTTGAGAAAGCATTTTTCTTTCATGTAATTAGCAAGAGTCCATGAGCTAGTGACGTATGGGATATACATTCCTACCAGGAGGGGCAAAGTTTCCCAAACCTCAAAATGCCTATAAATACACCCCTCACCACACCCACAAATCAGTTTTTACAAACTTTGCCTCCCATGGAGGTGGTGAAGTAAGTTTGTGCTAGATTCTACGTTGATATGCGCTTCGCAGCAGGCTGGAGCCCGGTTTTCCTCTCAGTGTGCAGTGAATGTCAGAGGGATGTGAGGAGAGTATTGCCTATTTGAATTCAATGGTCTCCTTCTACGGGATCTTTTTCATAGGTTCTCTGCTATCGGTCGTAGAGATTCATCTCTTACCTCCCTTTTCAGATCGACGATATACTCTTATATACCATTACCTCTGCTGATTCTCGTTTCAGTACTGGTTTGGCTTTCTACTACATGTAGATGAGTGTCCTGGGGTAAGTAAATCTTATTTTTTGTGACACTCTAAGCTATGGTTGGGCACTTTTATGTTAAAATTCTAAATATATGTGTTTAAACATTTATTTGCCTTGATTCAGGATGATCAATATTCCTTATTTCAGACAGACAGTTTCATTATTTGGGATAATGCATATGAATTATCAATTTTTTTCTTACCTTTAAATTGACTTTTTTCTCTGTGGGCTGTTAGGCTCGCGGGGGCTGAAAATGCTTCATTTTATTGCTTCATTCTTGGCGCTGACTTTTTTGGCGCAAAAAAATTCTTTGTCATTTCTGGTGTCATACTTGTCGCTGGAAGTTGTTCGTGATTGCGTAATTTTTTTGACGTTTTGCGCCAAAAATGTCGGCGTCACCGGATGTGGCGTCATTCTCGGCGCCAAAAGCAATTAGGCGCCAATAATGTGGGCGTCTTTTTTGGCGCTAAAAAATGTGGGCGTCATTTTTGTCTCCACCTTTTTTTCCCATTATTTAAGTCTCATTTTTCTTTTGCTTCTGGTTACTAGAGGCTTTTTCATTGGCATTTTTTCCCATTCCTGAAACTGTAATTTAAGGAATTTGATAGATTTTGCTTTATATGTTGTTTTTTCTCTTACATATTGCAAGATGTCTCAGATTGACCCTGGATCAGAAGCTACTTCTGGAAAATCGCTGCCTGATGCTGGTTCTACCAAAGTTAAGTGCATTTGTTGTAAACTTGTGGTATCTGTTCCTCCGGCTGTAGTTTGTGATGAATGTCATGATAAACTTGCTAATGCAGATTCAATTTCCATTAGTAATATTCCATTACCTGTTGCTGTTCCATCAACATCTAATACTCAGGATGTTCCTGTTAATATAAGAGATTTTGTTTCTAAATCTATTAGGAAGGCTATGTCTGTTATTCCTCCTTCCAGTAAGCGTAAAAAGTCTTTTAAAACTTCTCATTTCTCAGATGAATTTTTAAATGAACATCATCATTCTGATTTGTCTGTTTCTGATGAGGATTTTTCTGGTTCAGAGGATTCTGTCTCAGATATTGACACTGATAAATCTTCATATTTATTTAAAATGGAATTTATTCGTTCTTTACTTAAAGAAGTTTTAATCGCTTTAGAAATTGAGGATTCTAGTCCTCTTGATACTAAATCTAATAAGCGTTTAAATTCGGTTTTTAAACCTCCTGTAGTTATTCCGGAAGTTTTTCCTGTCCCTGATGCTATTTCTGAAGTAATTTCTAGGGAATGGAATAATCTGGGTAATTCTTTTACTCCTTCTAAGAGATTTAAGAAATTGTATCCTGTGCCATCTGACAGATTAGAGTTTTGGGACAAAATCCCTAAAGTTGATGGGGCTATCTCTACTCTTGCTAAGCGTACTACTATTCCTACGGCAGATAGTACTTCCTTTAAGGATCCTTTCTAAGGAAAGCTTATTTATGTTCAGGTAATCTTCTTAGGCCTGCTATTTCTTTGGCTGATGTTGCTGCAGCTTCCACTTTTTGGTTGGAGGCTTTGGCACAACAAGTGTCAGATCATAATTCTCATAGCATTGTTAAACGTCTTCAACATGCTAATAACTTTATTTGTGATGCCATCTTTGATATCATCAGAGTTGATGTCAGGTATATGTCTTTAGCTATTCTAGCTAGAAGAGCTTTATGGCTTAAAACTTGGAATGCTGATATGTCTTCTAAAGTCAACTTTGCTTTCCCTTTCTTTCCAAGGTAATACATTGTTTGGTTCTCAGTTGGATTCTATTATTTCAACTGTTACTGGGGGGAAAGGAACTTTTTTACCTCAGGATAAAAAATCTAAAGGTAAATATAGGGCTGCTAATCGTTTTCGTTCCTTTCGTCAGAATAAGGAACAGAAGCCTGATCCTTCCCCTAAAGGAACAGTTTCTGTTTGGAAACCGTCTCCAGTCTGGAATAAATCCAAGCCTTTTAGAAAGCCAAAGCCAGCTCCCAAGTCCACATGAAGGTGCGGCCCTCATTCCAGCGCAGCTGGTAGGGGGCAGATTACGATTTTTCAAAGAAATTTGGGTCAAATCGATTCACAGTCTTTGGATTCAGAACATTGTTTCACAAGGGTACAGAATAGGTTTCAAGGTAAGGCCACCTGCAAGAAGATTTTTTCTTTCTCGCATTCCAATAAATCCAGTGAAGGCTCAGGCATTTCTGAAATGTGTTTCAGATCTAGAGTTGGCTGGAGTAATTGTGCCAGTTCCAGTTCTGGAACAGGGGCTGGGGTTTTACTCAAATCTATTCATTGTACCAAAGAAGGAGAATTCCTTCAGACCAGTTCTGGATTTAAAAATATTGAATCGTTATGTAAGGATACCAACATTCAAAATGGTAACTATAAGGACTATTCTGCCTTTTGTTCAGCAAGGGCATTATATGTTCACAATAGATTTGCAGGATGCATATCTGCATATTCCGATTCATCCAGATCACTTTCAGTTTCTGAGATTCTCTTTTCTAGACAAGCATTACCAATTTGTGGCTCTGCCGTTCGGCCTAGCAACGGCTCCGAGGATTTTTTCAAAGGTTCTCGGTGCCCTTCTATCTGTAATCAGAGAACAGGGTATTGTGGTATTTCCTTATTTGGACGATATCTTGGTACTTGCTCAGTCTTCACATTTAGCAGAATCTCATACGAATCGACTTGTGTCGTTTCTTCAAGAACATGGTTGTAGGATCAATTTACCAAAGAGTTCATTGATTCCTCAGACAAGGGTAACCTTTTTAGGTTTCCAAATAGATTCAGTGTCCATGACTTTGTCTCTGACGGACAAGAGACGTCTGAAATTGATTTCAGCCTGTCGAAACCTTTGGTTTCAATCATTCCCTTCGGTAGCCTTATGCATGGAAATTCTAGGTCTTATGACTGCTGCATCGGACGCGATCCCCTTTGCTTGTTTTCACATGCGACCTCTTCAGCTCTGTATGCTGAACCAGTGGTGCAGGGATTATACAAAGATATCACAGTTCTTCCAACCTGGACTGTGATCTCAACAGATGCGAGTCTGACAGGTTGGGGAGCGGTATGGGGGTCTCTGACAGCGCAGGGGGTTTGGGAATCTCAGGAGGCGAGATTACCAATCAACATTTTGGAACTCCATGCGATTTTCAGAGCTCTTCAGTCGTGGCCTCTTCTGAAGAGAGAATCGTTCATTTGTTTTCAGACGGACAATGTCACCACTGTGGCATATATCAATCATCAAGGGGGGACTCACAGTCCTCTGGCTATGAAAGAAGTATCTCGAATACTTGTATGGGCGGAATCCAGCTCCTGTCTAATTTCTGCGGTTCACATCCCAGGTATAGACAATTGGGAAGCGGATTATCTCAGTCGCCAGACGTTGCATCCGGGCGAATGGTCTCTTCACCCAGAGGTATTCTTCAGATTGTTCAAATCTGGGGTCTTCCAGAAATAGATCTGATGGCTTCTCATCTAAACAAGAAACTTCCCAGGTATCTGTCCAGATCCAGGGATCCTCAGGCGGAGGCAGTGGATGCATTATCGCTTCCTTGGAAGTATCACCCTGCCTATATCTTTCCGCCTCTAGTTCTTCTTCCAAGAGTGATTTCCAAGATTCTAAAGGAGCATTCATTTGTACTGCTGGTGGCTCCAGCATGGCCTCACAGGTTTTGGTATGCGGATCTTGTTCGGATGGCCAGTTGCCAACCTTGGACTCTTCCGTTAAGACCAGACCTTCTATCTCAAGGCCCATATTTCCATCAGGATCTCAAATCATTAAATTTGAAGGTATGGAGATTGAACTCTTGATTCTTAGTCATAGAGGTTTCTCTGACTCCGTAATTAATACTATGTTACAGGCTCGTAAATCTGTGTCTAGGAAGATATATTATTGAGTCTGGAAGACTTACATTTCTTGGTGTTCTTCTCATCAATTTTCATGGCATTCTTTTAGAATTCCTAGAATTTTACAGTTTCTTCAGGATGGTCTGGATAAAGGTTTGTCAGCCAGTTCCTTGAAAGGACACATTTCTGCTCTTTCTGTGCTGTTTCACAGAAAGATTGCTAATCTTCCTGATATTCATTGTTTTGTACAGTCTTTGGTTCATATAAAACCTGTCATTAAGTCAATTTCTCCTTCTTGGAGTTTGAATTTGGTTCTGGGAGCTCTACAAGCTCCTCCTTTTGAACCTATGCATTCTCTAGATATTAAATTACTTTCCTGGAAAGTTTTGTTTCTTTTGGCCATCTCTTCTGCTAGAAGAGTTTCTGAGTTATCTGCTCTTTCTTGTGAATCTCCTTTTCTGATTTTTCATCAGGATAAGGCAGTGTTGCGGACTTCATTTAAATTTTTACCTAAGGTTGTGAATTCTAACAACATTAGTAGAGAGATTGTGGTTCCTTCATTGTGTCCTAATCCTAAGAATTCTAAGGAAAGATCATTACATTCTTTGGATGTAGTAAGAGCTTTGAAATATTATGTTGAAGCTACTAAGGATTTCCGAAAGATTTCTAGTCTATTTGTTATCTTTTCTGGTTCTAGGAAAGGTCAGAAGGCTTCTGCCATTTCTTTGGCGTCTTGGTTAAAGTCTTTGATTCATCATGCTTATGTGGAGTCGGGTAGAACTCCGCCTCAAAGGATTACAGCTCATTCAACTAGGTCAGTTTCTACTTCCTGGGCATTTAGGAATGAAGCTTCGGTTGATCAGATTTGCAAAGCAGCAACCTGGTCTTCTTTGCATACTTTTACTAAATTCTACCATTTTGATGTGTTTTCTTCTTCTGAAGCAGTTTTTGGTAGAAAAGTACTTCAGGCAGCTGTTTCAGTTTGATTCTTCTGCTTATAATTTCAGTTTTTTTCATTATAAGATTTAAACTTTGTTTGGGGTGTGGATTATTTTTCAGCGGAATTGGCTGTCTTTATTTTAGCCCTCCCTCTCTAGTGACTCTTGCGTGGAAGTTCCACATCTTTGGTATTTATTATCCAATACGTCACTAGCTCATGGACTCTTGCTAATTACATGAAAGAAAACATAATTTATGTAAGAACTTAACTGATAAATTCATTTCTTTCATATTAGCAAGAGTCCATGAGACCCACCCTTTTTTGTGGTGATTTTGATTTTTTTGTATAAAGCACAACTATTCCAATTCCTTATTTTTTATGCTTTCGCACTTTTTTTCTTATCACCCCACTTCTTGGCTATTCGTTAAACTGATTTGTGGGTGTGGTGAGGGGTGTATTTATAGGCATTTTGAGGTTTGGGAAACTTTGCCCCTCCTTGTAGGAATGTATATCCCATACGTCACTAGCTCATGGACTCTTGCTAATATGAAAGAAATGAATTTATCAGGTAAGTTCTTACATAAATTATGTTTTTTACAGAAAGGGTGGTGGATTCATGGAATAAACATCCATTTGAGGTGGTAAACACAAAGACTGTAAAGGAATTTAAAAATGCCTGGGACATGCATAAGGCTATCCTAGGAAAAAAGTAACGTAATATGGGTAGATTTGATGGGCCTTTTTGGTTCTTATCTACCAACAAATTCTATGTTTCTATGTTTCTATTTACGTTCATGGTCGTATTTGTTTCAAACAAATTTAATTTTGAGCTACAGTGCAGATTCTTGCAATTTTTACTTTATCTGAAGCTGTAATCAGCTATATTAGCTTTAATTTTGCCATTCTATCTAATTCTTAAAGGGACAGGAAACCCCCAAAATGTAATTCATGATTCAAGTAGAACATACAATTTGAAACAACCTTTAAATTTACTTTTATTATGAAAATTGCTTAATTCTCTTGTTTTCCATTGTTGAAGGAACAGAATTGCATTAATGGCAGATAGCACTGAACACTTCTGGTTAGGCATTCACAAGAAACAAATGTATGCAGGCACTAATGACCAGCTAGCTCCCACTAGTGTAGGATATGTGCGTATTCATTTTCAACTATGGATACCAAGAAAAAAATACACATTTAAAAATTAAAAGTTATTTTAAAATTGCATTCTCTATCTAATTTTTATTTTCCTATCCATTTAAATGTATTCTTTTATTTATACATCTATTTTTTTCTGCACTGCATTTTTGGTAAAACTAAAATGTTTACTTGAAGGTACAGTAACACAGAGACATGAAACACAATCTTTTTTAATTTATGATTCAGATAGAGCATGCACTTTAAAACAACTTCCAAATTTACTTATTTGATCTAATTTGCTTCTTTTTCTTGGTATCCTTTGTTGAAAAGCATAACTACAGGTAGGCTGAGTCTATGAGTAAGCGCCTGAAGGGGGCGCTAAACATGTCAGACTGTCTCTCCTCCATCCTGCCATGTCTGTCTGCATGCTTTTAATATCGATTGAAATAAAAGTTGTTTGGTTTTAACTTTAATGTCTGAAGCAGTGCCTGCTGTTTTTTTCCACTTTTGATGTTATACGGATTGATCCACCGCCTTGGCTACGGCGCTCTGGGTGTCAAGGGTCTTTCTTTGCCTGATTGGAGTATAGTTTCCGGTTCACCGCACTACATGCCAAGGCTGCGGTTTCTCTCACCTGTAGGCTAAGGCCCCTAGTTATCAAGCTGTCAACCTCAAATACGCTGGAATTCCGCAGCGTATTTGTGGCGAGGCTGATTCGCCTTAGTTATCAAGCAATAGACACCGGCAAAAGTAGAATATAGTGACGTAAGCTTTGATCCGCCGGACTCAGTCCGACACAGATCGATTCTTACGTCACTCCAGATGTTCCGCACACAAGTTCGGCACAATCTGACTACTTTTGCTAGTTATCAAAAAACTAGTAGGTACGCTCGGCACTTTTCCGGCCCAGCGTATCTGGTTTTTATCTGGTTTTCAAACCGCCGCCCTGGAGGTGGCGGATCCCATAGGAATCAATGGGAGTCTGAACATAGCGAAAGTTCTTGTTCGCTGCTGCCAGACATCCCATTGATTCCTATTGGAGCTGTCTACACCTAACACCCTAACATGTACCCCGAGTCTAAACACCCCTAATCTGCCCCCTACACCGCAGCAACTAAATAAATGTATTACCTCTTAAACCTCCACTCCCGGAGCCCACCGCAAGCTACATTATACATATTAACCCCTAATATGTCCCCTCCTACACCGCCGCAACTAAATAAATGTATTACCCCCTAAACCGACGCTCCCGGAGCCCACCGCAACTATAATAAATATGTTAACCCCTAAACCGCCGCTCCCGGTCCCCGCCGCAACTATAATATATGTATTAACCCTTAAATGGCCGCTCCCGGACCCCGCCGCCACCTACATAATACCTATTAACCCCTATCCTGCCCCCCCTACACCGTCGCCACCTATAATAAAGTTATTAACCCCTATCCTGCCGATCCCGGACCCCGCCGCAACTAAATAAATAGTTTAACCCCTAAACTGCTGCTCCCGGACCCCGCCGTAACCTATATTAAACTTATTAACCATTAATCTGCCCCCCCTACACCGTCGCCACCTATAATAAATGTATTAACCCCTATCCTGCCCCCCCACACCGCCACCACTGTAATAAAATGATTAACCCCTAAACCTAAGTCTAACACTAACCCTAACACCCCCCTAATGTAAATATTAATAAAATAAATCTAAATAATATTTCTCTTATTAACTAAATTAATCCTATTTAAAACTAAATACTTACCTTTTAAATAAACCATAATATAGCTACAATATAAATAATAAATAATTATATTGTAGCTATCTTAGGATTTATTTTTATTTTACAGGCAACTTTCAATTTATTTTAACTAGGTACAACAGCTATTAAATAGTTATGAACTATTTAATAACTACCTAGCTAAAAGAAATACAAGATTACCTGTAAAATAGGATGATCTTCAGGGGGGTAGTGTTAGGTTTATTTAAGGGGGGTTTGGGTTAGAGTAGGGGTATGTGGGTGGTGGGTTTTAATGTTGGGGGGGTTGTATTTTTATTTTACAAGCAAAAGAGCTGTTTTCTTTGGGACATGCCCCACAAAAGGCCCTTTTAAGGGCTGGTAAGGTAATAGAGCTGGTAACTTTTTAATGTAGAATAGGGTAGGGAATTGTTTTATTTTGGAGGGCTTTGTTATTTTATTAGGGGGCTTAGATTAGGTGTAAGTAGCTTAAAATTGTTGTAATATTTTTGAAATGTTTGTAACTTAATTTTTTATTTTTTTGTAACTTAGCTTTTTTTATTTTTTGTACTTTAGTTAGTTTATTTAATTGAATTTAATTGTAGTTATTTGTAGGTAATTTTTTAAATTAATTTAATGATAGTGTAGTGTTAGGTTTAATTGTAACTTAGGTTAGGATTTATTTTACAGGTAATTTTGTATTTCTTTTAGCTAGGTAGTTATTAAATAGTTAATAACTATTTAATAACTATTCTAACTAGCTAAAATAAATACAAAGTTACCTGTAAAATAAATATAAATCCTAAAATAGCTACAATGTAATTATTATTACATTGTAGCTATCTTAGGGTTTATTTTACAGGTAAGTATTTAGTTTTAAATAGGAATAATTTATTAAAGTATAGTGTAGTGTTAGGTGTAATTGTAACTTAGGTTAGTTTTTATTTTACAGGTAAATTTCTCTTTATTTTAACTAGGTAGCTATTAAATAGTTAATAACTCTTTATTAGCTATTGTACCTAGTTAAAATATTTAATGATAGTGTAGTGTTAGGTTTAATTGTAACTTAGGTTAGGATTTATTTTACAGGTAATTTTGTATTTCTTTTAGCTAGGTAGTTATTAAATAGTTAATAACTATTTAATAACTATTCTAACTAGCTAAAATAAATACAAAGTTACCTGTAAAATAAATATAAATCCTAAAATAGCTACAATGTAATTATTATTACATTGTAGCTATCTTAGGGTTTATTTTACAGGTAAGTATTTAGTTTTAAATAGGAATAATTTATTAAAGTATAGTGTAGTGTTAGGTGTAATTGTAACTTAGGTTAGTTTTTATTTTACAGGTAAATTTCTCTTTATTTTAACTAGGTAGCTATTAAATAGTTAATAACTCTTTATTAGCTATTGTACCTAGTTAAAATAAATTGAAAGTTGCCTGTAAAATAAAAATAAATCCTAAGATAGCTACAATATAATCATTATTTATATTGTAGTTATATTAGGGTTTATTTTAAAGGTAAGTATTTAGTTTTAAATAGGATTAATTTAGTTCATAAGATAAATATTATTTAGATTTATTTAATTAATATTTAAGTTAGGGGGGTGTTAGGGTTAGTGTGAGACTTAGGTTTAGGGGTTAATAATTTTATTACAGTGGTGGCGGTGTAGGGGGGGCAGGATAGGGGTTAATACATTTATTATAGGTGGCGACAGTGTAGGGGGGGCAGATTAGGGGTTAATAAGTTTAATATAGGTTGCGGTGGGGTCCAGGAGCGGCGGTTTAGGGGTTAAACTATTTATTTAGTTGCGGCGAGGTCCGGGATCCGCAGGATAGGGGTTAATAAATTTATTATAGGTGGCGGCGGTATGGGGGGGCAGGATAGGGGTTACTAGGTATAATGTAGGTGGCGGCGGTGTCCGGGAGCAGCGGTTTAGGGGTTAATACATTTATAAGAGTTGTGGCGGGGTCTAGGAGCGGCGGTTTAGGGGTTAATAACGGTATAGGGGGTAGAACAGTGTAGTTTAGTGTGAGTGCTTAGTGACAGGCTAGCAATAAAGCTGTGAAAAAGCGTGGCTTTTTGACAGATTTATTGATAACTTTGGCGAGATTTTTCAGGTCCGCGGCGGCGATGGTAGGCGAGCTTAGGCGGGCGTATTGGGCCGGCGAAGGCAGGTAAAGTAGACACGTTGATAACTAGAGGCCTAAGGCTCAGAAGCAGGAAGAGAATAGCGAATAATTGGTGGCTGAACATAAATGCCTTTTGGCATTGAATTAACAATATGCTTAGCTAGCTCCCTCGAAGTATTAGCACCTTCAACAAAGGATACCGATATAATGAAGCAAAATTGAAAATAGAAATAAAATGAAAAGCTGCTTAACCCCTTAATGACCGGACTATTTTTCAATTTTCTTATCCTTAATGACAATGGCTATTTTTACATTTCTGCAGTGTTTGTGTTTAGCTGTAATTTCCCTCTTACTCATTTACTGTACCCACACATATTATATACCATTTTTCTCGCCATTAAATTGACTTTCTAAAGATTATTTTCATCATATCTTATAATTTACTATAAAAAAAATATAAAATATGAGGAAAAAATTGAAATAAAACACACTTTTTCTAACTTTGACCCCCAAAATCTGTTACACATCTACAACCACCAAAAAACATCCATTCTAAATAGTTTCTAAATTTTGTCCCGAGTTTAGAAATACCCAATGTTTACATGTTCTTTGCTTTTTTTGCAAGTTATAGGGCAAAAAATACAAGTAGTACTTTGCTATTTCCAAACCACTTTTTTTCAAAATTAGCGCTAGTTACATTGGAACACTGATATCTTTCAGGAATCCCTGAATATCCCTTGACATGTATATATTTTTATTTAGAAGACATCCCAAAGTATTGATCTAGGCCCATTTTGGTATATTTCATGCCACCATTTCACCGCCAAATGCGATCAAATAAAAGAAATTGTTGACTTTTTCACAAATTTTTTCACAAACTTTAGGTTTCTCGCTGAATTTATTTACCAACAACTTATGCAATTATGGCATAAATGGTTGTAAATACTTCTCTGGGATCCCCTTTGTTCAGAAATAGCAGACATATATGGCTTTGGCGTTGCTTTTTGTTAATTAGAAGGCCGCTAAATGCACACCACACGTGTATTATGCCCAGCAGTCAAGGGGTTAATTAGGGAGCTTGTAGGGAGCTTTTAGGTTTAATTTTTGCTTTAGTGTAGTGTAGTAAACAACACAAATTATTGATCTAGGCCCATTTTGGTATATTTCATGCCACCATTTCATCGCCAAATACCATCAAATAAAAAAAACTGTAACATTTTTCACAATTTTAGGTTTCTCACTGGAATTATTTACAAACAGCTTGTGCAATTATGGCACAAATGGTTGTAAATGCTTCTCTAGGATCCCCTTTGTTCAGAAATAGCAGACATATATGGCTTTGGCGTTGCTTTTTGGTAATAATAAGGCCATTAAATGCTGCTGTGCATCACACTTGTAATATGCCCAGCAGTTAAGGGGTTAATTAGGTAGCTTGTAGGGTTAATTTTTAGCTTTAGTGTAGAGATCAGCCTCCCACCTGACACATCCCAACCCCTGATCCCCCCATGACCCCCCTTAAACAGCTCTCTTCCCTCCCCCACCTCACAATTGTCATCGCCATCTTAATTACTGGCAGAAAGTCTGCCAGTACTGAAATAAAAAGCATTTATTATTATTTTTTATTTTTTTTCATACAGTCTGCAGTGATGGATCCCCCCTTACCCCACAACCTCCCCATGGATCCCCCCCATACATCTCTCTAACCCTCCCCCTCTACCTATTTGCCGCCATCTTGGGTACTGGCAGCTGTCCCTATTTGCCCCCAAAAATTGTTTTATTTTACTTTTTAATATGAAAAACTTGTTTTCTGTAGTGTAGCTGGCCCCCCTGAACAATCTACATCCCTCCCCCTCCCAGATCCGTTACCAAACAACGGAGATACCACTTCATCTGCATCCCTTTTTTTTTACTTAAATGCATATTTTGCATGCGCCCGCACGTGCGCGCACACGCCACCCCCGCCGCCCCAGCCGTAACCGCCCACAAAGCGATATTCGATCATGAATAATAGTAAAGCTAGAAACAGCATACCATCCTCCAGGAAGCTGATCCCACCCACCAACGTAAACAAATGATTTGCCATCAATAGCCGATGCAGAGAGGGCCACAGAGTGGCCCTTTCTGCATCGGTGGGTAAAATAGAGGATTGCAGTGATGCCTCAATATTGAGGCATCATTACAATCCCTTGTAAGCAGCTGGAAGCAATCATGATCGCTTCCAGCACTTCAAACAACAGAGGACGTGCCAGGTACGTCATTTGTTGTTAAGGGGAGTTTTTTCTATGACGTACCTGGTACGTCCACTGTCATTAAGGGGTTAAATGTATGCTCTGTTTGCAATTCTCATGGCCTTCTCTGTCAGGATGGTCATATTTTTGTTAATAATTACATTTTATTTAGGTTACAAATGATTAAAACAAATAATAAATACAACACAGTACACAGTCACATTCATACACACATTTATTTTCCATACCCCACATACTTGTCGGATTAGCGCAAGGTGGTGTTAGTCATGAACTGTCAGTCAGTAACACCATGTTACTGCGTCAACCATTTTACTGTGTCCACACAATCCCATATTACCACACATACTTGTCATTGGTACAATTTTCACAGTGAGGTTTTACTCTTGCAGTGTCAGTAACACCTTGGTATTGTATCAATCAACAACAATTTTTACTCACCGCACATATACTCTCACTTTCCCATGCCCACTTTCATTTTAAAAATGTATTAACCTCTTTGTTGCATAGCTAAGCGGCACTAATGGTTTAAGTTTTATTGCACTTTCCAGTTGTAAACTGAGTCTGTTTGCTCTGAAGCTGCACTCAGTTAGTTTTTTTATATATATATATATATATGTATACTATTTTTTTAAAACATTTCTGCTGGCCATTTCTTTGTAATTAAAAAAAGCTACAAGAACATCAGTGGCAGCCCCACACAGCTACAACAGCACATGCAGTGTTGCGACCCTCAGCCACTGCCACCACCACCATCAGTACTATTGGAGAGTCAGATGAGGACAGCGTATTGGTTCACTGTCTGGGATCCACAGTAGTGGCGGTGGCACCCCACCACTCAAAAAGCAGGCTTCCTTTGTTGAATTATTCTCAGCCACCAGCTGTTTCGATTGTTTAGGTCACAACTTTCAGCCAGTGTTACATGAAAATAATTACTTGTGACTGACCCACTTCAAAAATACCAGTACCACCAGCTACTGTGACAAAACCACCCGATGTGTCTAACCTCCTCCAGATCCTCCACAGAATTGAGTCACTTAGCACTCTTCAATAAGTAAAAAATGCCCTTTCAGTCCCCTACCTCTCTGTGAGAATGCTGGTTGGCTAGAAAATATCACAGGCTTCAAACTGTCAATCGATTCTGCTGCTCCTTCCTGGTTTGCATCCATTGGATAATGCTTGCTTGCATCATAAAACAGCAAACACCAACTGAAAACAAAAATGAAAACTTTAAAAGAAAATAGTGCTTTTATTTTATTTTCCTTTTTTTTCATTTTCGGTCAATTTTATTTTTCGGTAAAGCAAAGAAAACACCAAAATTTAATTTTCGTTATTTTCTTTGATTCTTTCGAAAATGAATGCACATGTCTAATAGATACACAGGTATATGTGTATATATATATATATAGTCAGTATAGAAATATGTATTTACACTTAAAAATTACTTTGTCCTATAAATTAACAACATTGCAATGTTAAATATGTACAGTAAATATACAGTAAAACACATAAATACTTAAATACATCTGTACGCACATACACGCACATGCACACACACACACATATATATATATACATATAACACATACATACATACACATATTTAGACATGTATATGAATGTATATGTACATTATACCCCCTTGCATTCAAACAGCTTGTCATATACCATATACCTTTTAACCCTTATAACTTTTTTTTATATTTATTTGAATGATAGTGTTTGTATGAGTGTACCTGTATTTTTAAATGTATTAATGTTGTGTTTAGTTCAACATTTTTTTATGCACTACTCTTTACGTGAGGGTTTCAGTTGCACTAACCCAACGAGCGTTAAATGCGATTGCACTCTTGCGATTACTTTAAACTTTTAATACGTGCAGTATTTTCCAACGCGCACAAAAACACAATATCGCTCTTGCACAACAGTTATTGTGCCACTTGTAATCTATCCCAATGTGTTCATTGAATAATTGATATCACTGCAGATAACTCTATGTAGCCTAAGTATAAAATAACCATTTCCCATCTTTGAAAATAATAACGGCCAAGTGCACAAACTTTATGCATTTGCAGGGTTAGCCTTGATCCACCCATCACCTTAAACCTGTTGTTCACACAAGTGATTGTACCTTTGTTTAGGGATTAAATGGTACAGACATGGACCCTTTGACAGTTGGAACCATATTTACCTTAATTACCCCTAAATGGTACATATCAATTCCTTAAGGTGTAACTATGACCCATTAAGGGTACAACCACACAGTGTTCACAAATGGAGCCCTAACGTACCATTTTAGGATAAGGGTGACCAACCTAATATTAACTTACAAGCACTGAATATAAAATATAACTCATCATCATTGTCATCATACATCTGGCAAAAGAAGAATATTGCCACAGCCATCATAAGAAATATTACCACAAGACTATTTACTGCTTCCAAGAACATTGGAATGTGAACTATTCATAACTCCTGTCGGGTTAGTGTGCGGGCAATAGGTTTTTCTTCTGCTTTCTCCTTTGACTCCTATAGGGAGAATACTTTAACGCGGTCGCAATATTTGATTAGCATGTACTAGGTTTTGCTTGCATGCAAACCTTTTACTTTTAACTCGTAATGCCCATGCTACCCTACGTGCGCAAAAAAACTTCCATCTAGCAAAGTATAGTCTCGAGCGGGAACCCTAAATAGTTCTCCACTAGTGATCTAGCCCAAAGTGAGAAAAAGAATTGAGAGAGATCAGAAGAGAACATTTTACTTCAGGATTGCCTGGAACAACCTCTGTTTTGTGCTCTTCTGGGACCACAAGAATTGGCTGTAGATGGGAAGAATCCATAAATTGTGGAAGGAAGTTGAGATTTGTACAGATGTTAATGGGGCTTTGTTGTTTCAGAGAGGTCAGTAAAATGTTGTCATAAAAGGCACTTGGCTAAAAGTGATTTCTGTTCCTGCTGCAGTTAGGCATACTGTACCTTTTAAGAGGGGGCCTAGAAGATCAATTAGGCTTAATTGCTGTAGTCTTTATAAGCTCTGTGTTTGTAGCATGTGGTTTGCTTGTGTATTGAGTCTACCACTTCTCTGGCAATTACTATTTGCATATTCTGGTTTGATTACTGCTTTTCCTGACTATGCATCTGTAGTAACCCTATTGTTTAGACTGACTTGGTATATGATTTCAGCTTGTTTGTTTAATGATTTGTACTGCTTTTCCCTGTGAGGCATTGACCTCACATACATGTCTAAATATGGAGATGTATGTATATATATATATTATATATATTTATTTTACGTGTGTGAGTTCAGCTACTAAGTTTAATCTCATTGCTCTCTTACACCTGCCCTCTGTTGAAACACTGTGTTAACGTTCAGTGCATCAGTAAGGGCTTGGGGTGAGCTGAGTCTCTCAGCCACTGATTCCAGTTTGTTACATTCAACACAACAGCACTCCACCTGACACTTACAAGATGTGTGCTAGGACAGGAAAGCAGTTTGCTGGGTTTTTTTTTACAAATGTCCTCTTCTTTTCTTGGCCCTGTAAAAATCACACAAGTCTAGATTATGAATGGAGCACTAACAGTTAAGCACAAGCAATAACGGGTTTATCGTGGTTGTTTGCGTGTATCAGATTTTTCCGCTTGTATTCAAGTTGAAAGTAATTGTGATTGTTTGAGTGCAATTGAAGTTAAAGTGCGTTGGTTTAGCATGACCTCAGTGCTCTAGTCAACTGTTTTACAAGACAAATCAAAAATAAATTACAAAGTACAGTTACACTCAAAATAACACCATCTAATAAAAAAAAGTTATAAGATCTCAAAGATATGTTGTCTCTGTTGTTAAAAAAAAAAAAAGGCAGGCAAAGGGCTTTAAAATTTGTGTATATATGTATTCACAGACATACAGTATATACACTTAAATACATATCCACACTTATATAGACATATATATGTCAAGTAGATAAAAACATAAAAAAACATACTGATGCAATATTCATATTTAATGTTGGTTTTAACTTTGTATTTACTGTAAATGTTTCAGATTCCAATGTTCTGCATGTAGCAGAATATGTTCTAATTATTTATAAATAGATATTCCTATATATATATATCTGTATATATATATATATATATATATATATATATATATATATATATATATATATATATATATATATATATATATATATACAGTATATAATATATATATATATATATATATATATATATATACTTATATATGATCATGTATTTATATAGGTATAGATATACAGTATACTAAAATACCATCATATATATATATATATATATACTCACTTTCAAAGTTCTTTCATGCCAGGGTGCCAGCAGGTAAAAATACAAGGTAAAGGAAGGCACTCACTGGTCTTTTCATCAAGTGTTTATTATCAAGCGTGACGTTTTGGGGACACACTCCCCTTCCTCAGACAAGCACAAACCAAAAATGACTGAAAATATAAAGCCAAACAAGTCCCTCCCCCAGTGAAAATTGCGCCAAAAATGGTTGCCATAGTGATCCTCAACAACACAGAAATCCCTAATGAATTTCACATATATTGCAAGTGTTAGCAGCTGCTCATCATGCAGACAGTACATTTTAAACACACAGATATAAATAAAAACATATAGTGAATATATCAAATAGTGAATAAATCAAAGAAGATATATCAAGTATAACCATATGTGTACCATATTATAACAAGGTGTAGAATATGCAGAAAGAGCACATATTAAGCATATTCCTATATATACCATACTGTAGTAAAATCTACCAGTGTTATAAATCCCCATGTGTCCCCTAACACTTATACTGAATCTATGTGTATGGTGTATTATTGTGAAATATCCACTAATATGTTGTGCACTAGTGATTCATTTGCATATATATATATATATATATATATATATATATACATATATATACACACACATATATATACATACACACACATGCCCATATGTATACACCAACAGCCCAATGAACACAATACACACGTAAAGGCAAACTCTAATGGAATAAAGAAAATAATCAATAATCTTTAACATCCAAGAAGAGGCGGTCAGAGGCAGACTACCATTCCCCCACCAACATCCATCGAGACACTAACAAGTAACAACTTAATCATAAATATCAGCGATCGTGTCCTGACAGAATCTGAAATCCAACTACTGAACAAAGGACTCAACTTTGTACCCACAAAAACTAGTGACCCATTTGACTTGTGGATTGACCAACAGAAATTCCAGCGGTCATTGAGACTTAAGGAGTATTTCAGCAACAGTATGAACCCAGATATGGGTACCCCATTTCGCAAAGCCAGTAAATTTGATCCGACCAGCTACAATCCCAGCATTAAAATATACTCATGTCTGGTGAATACGGATATTGCTGGGGCACCTAAACCAAGATTTAGGAATAATTTGACAAAAGAAGAATTCGTATCAATTAAGACATTGGCCACAGACTCTAAGATCATCATCCGCCCAGTGGATAAAGGGGGTGCGACTGTAATCATGAATTACTCATATTACCAATCCGAGATCAAGGAGAAATTGAGCGACATCACTACCTATAAACCACTACAAAGAAACCCAACCAAGGAATTTCAGAAGGAAATTGAAACATTGGTTAACGAAGGTGTCATGCAAGGTTTTATTGATGAAAAAATTGGAGGGTTCTTGATTACTGAATATCCTATATGTCCGATACTGTACACCCTGCCGACGGTGCACAAAAATGTATCACACCCACCAGGGAGACCCATCGTCTCTGCCCAGGGTTCAATCACATCACCACTATCCCAATTGGTTGATTTCTTTCTACAACCATTTGTCAAGAATATGAGATTGTATGTTAGGGACTCTATTGATCTCATTGAGAAATTTAAGGATCTGAGGATGGATGACAAGATTCTGGCGACGGCAGATGTTAATAGCCTATATACAGTTATACCCCAACAAGAGGGCATCAGAATGGTAGCAAGAACCTTGAGCAGATACCTGTATGTGGGTCCTCCAGCACACTATCTACTACAGATTCTAGAGTTAAGCCTCAGGCTGAATTACTTCAGGTTCGAGAATTCGTACTATTGCCAAATAAAGGGAACCACTATGGGTTCGAGCGTTGCCCCCTCATTTGCGAACCTTTATATGGAACATTATGAAGAAGAGATCATGAGGGTGTTCCAGATGGAAGAATTGTGTACCAACGCTACATAGATGACTTATTCATCGTGTGGGGCGGCACGAGGGAATCTTTACAGAAACGTTTTGACCAATTAAATGGATTGAATCACCCTATCCAGTTTAAAATGTGTTGCAGTGAAGAAAAGGTGGAATTTCTAGATCTATCGGAACAGCCAATAGAATGCGAGTTCAATACTATTGGCTGATTGGATCAGCCAATCGGATTGAACTTGAATCTGATTGGCTGATTCAATCAGCCAATCAGATTTTTCCTACCTGTTAGGGGTAATATGAACCTGACGGCAGCCATCTTGTTCCCCGCAGCCATCTTGTGATGATTAGCATCCATTTTGTAATGATTAGACTTTTATTATAGTGGTTTATTATGTAGTAAGAAATATGCTGATGTTAGGGAGACTTGCATAGATATAATAGCCCTGAGAATGACCCTGGCGATGTGCATTGCTATCTCTACAAGATGTCAAACGGCTGTGATTTGTGCTGGGCTAGGAGGCCCAGTTACTGTGTATTCCTGTAGAAATGACTCCCTAACACTCCTTTTTTTTTTTTTTTTTTTTTTAATTTTAAAAGAAACTTTATTTTGTCAAGATGCAGCATACAATAATAAAATGTGTTCAGTTCAATACAAAGATATAATTATATACTGGTTTCTCATGTAGCTGTTTACATGTAACAGAGGTTCCTCTGCAATAGAGGTGAAAAAGAGTTCTTTATTAGGCGCAGTCCTTTTCCTCTGTAATGCGACTTGACATCTCTCCAAAAAAAAACCATTCAATAATGCAAACAAAAAGAACAGACAAATTCAGAATATAGCTATCATTATAATTATAACTATTATTTATGAAACTATGAAGAACAGTGTAAGAAGGTCTATGTATTGGATCAGACAAAAGGTAATGTGTAATTTGATGGGTTTGAGTTCTATTTAGCGTAGATTCTCGGGGGGCTCTGCCGTGGGTTGTGTATGTGCGAGACCTGTCAATAAGTGCGAGTAGTGCTGGGGGTTTTTTTTTTGGGGGGGGGAAGATACTCCTCCCATATAAGGCGGATGGAAAGAAAATCTTCTAATTTGCGTAGTTTTATGTAATGGTATTGTTCCAATGCTAATGCTGTGGACACCCTCTCTTGCCAGAATTTTACAGATGGTAAGGTGGACTGTTTCCAATAATATGGAATATATCGTTTGGCTGTATTGATCATTATTGTGGCTAGTTTCAGTCCCCTAACACTCCTTTTATTCCAATTATATTTTCTATGAGTTTCTTTGTTCTTATAGAAATACCATGTGAAATGATGTAATTATGAATACGTCACTTGTTAAACCTATATGCTGTAACTCTTATTGTAAGAATATTATAATATCTAGGGAGCATATATATACATTGTATCATTTTATATGTTATGTTTAATTGTAATGTATCTTTTCTGTATCCCTTTAATATTCAATTGTAGCTAGACGCATAGTGACCTTTATACACACATTTTACATGTACTTTTGAACCATTGAGCTATGTGTGAGAAAACACTGCTGATGTAAGGAATTTTAGTTAGGTCAAAGGTAGCTATACATCAGATTGAAATATTTTGAGATCCTACATTACTCCTTTTTCCTGTCAGTCATAAATTTATTTAATATTTTCAAGGATATCTGACAAATGTGATGTACAACTTACAGGATGCCAGATGTTTTTCCTCATCTTAGAAATGAGCTAATGACTACAGATTTCAATGTATTCTGAAATGTATATAAGCTCGCTATCCTGACCAATAAAATTAGAGCTGTTCTGCAAACATATCCTTGTGTGTTTTCTGAGCGGCCCTCCAAGTACTTGTAACACTTTGCAGTGTAGATACCAGAGTCCTGAAGCAGAGGAGAACAAGAGGGTCGTGGTCCTAGAGGAGTCTCCTAACAAATGGTGTCCAGAAGTGATAGCTTGTCAAGGGGTGAGTAAAACACTTGTCTTGCACTGTTTTTTGCTTACCCATTGTCAAACTAGAACCCTATAGGACCAGACACTTAGGTTATCTAAAAAAAAAAAAAAAAATATATAGTGGGGAATGTGTATGTATGTTATGCATGTGTATGTTGTGTATATATGTATATTTAAGGTGTTTTTAAGGTGTGTTTTTTTATGGAAAATTTTTGGTAAAAGTTGTTTTTGGTTATAAAGTAGTATCTGAGGTTAGAGGCCTCCAAGTGATACATGGTTTATTGATTAGATATGATATCTGAGGTTAGAGTCCTCTGATGATACATATTTATTAGTTTTTGATATTAAATAGTGTCGGAGGTTAGAGGCCTCCAGTGACATATGATGAGGTTAGAGGCCTCCAGTGACATATGATGAGGTTAGAGTCCTCTAGAGACATATGTTTTTATTGGTTAAAATATAGTATTTTTAAGGTTAAAACGGAGTTCGAGTCTCTGTTGGAATATAAGGATTTAATGTGGTATATAGTGTTGTATGCGGTATATATGTTGTAAAATAAAGGGGTATAATTCGTAAAATTTATTGCATATTATCCATAAACTCTGGTATCGGCCTGGAAATTGTTTTGCTATCTTTGTCTATGCGCAATCTGTTTCTTTCATGCTTGCTATAAACTGAACTTGCTGTATTGCATTTGTTTTTCTGCTTGCACACTTCAAATTGCTGTATTGCCTTTGCATTTTCTAATTGCTTTTAAAGTTTCCTTTTTTTGTTGCTATATACTTACTGTGCTGTTTTGTGCTTAAAATATATATTAAGTGACTGTGCATTTTATTACTGCTGCTCTTTTTGTGTTGTTAAAGAAAAAGTTTATTTCAGGCAGAAAAGCACCCACTCTAGAGAGGGAGGGGGGATCATAAAAAGATCTGTCAGTGAGCAGCTGTGTAGAGTCAGTGAAGAGAAATTTAAAAAAACTGTTCCGTTGTATGTGTGTGCAGTAATGAAAGGGAGATTTAAGTGTAACAGATTTAATTATTTGAAATGTATTTATCTCAATTTGTGAGGAAATGGCCAATCTTTTCAGATTCAGATATATACAAATACATTTTAAATTTGGAGGAAAATTAAATAAATATATGTTTTCCTGAAAAAAAAAAAACGAAAAAAAAAAAAAACAAAGAGGGGGAGTGAATCTCTGGTATGCGAGATGAAATGAGCTTGTCTGTATAGCTGTACAAATGAAACTGTTTCTTTCTGTTTCCCTGCTGGGAAATAAGACGTTTTAAGAAAATATGTTGTAATGTTATTTTATATACCTGTATTTTAAAGTCACCAGCATGTTTTAAGTATGTGGTATTCATGTGCAGTTTTAGTTTTAAGTGATAATTGTGTGGCAAGTAACGGCTTTGAGAGTGGCTTTGAAAGTGCGATGGTGTGTGTGATTTTTTTGTCACGCTCTGGTAAATATGAAACTGTTTCTGGAATGATTAATAGGTTGACGTATGTTGTATTTGTAAGGTCTGTGCACAGAGTTGGTGCACCCAATGACATATAGTTATAAGCTGTAATTGAAAGTTTATTTAAAAGTGCGTCCGTTTTTGTTGCAAGTAAATTAATCTGCAGGGCATGCTACAATACAGAGGTGAAATTTGTGTGGTAAATTATACAAGCAGCCTAAATTATGGTTAGAATATACATATGTAATTTACGTAATGAATGGTTAGTCCTTAAAGGGACAGTGTACTGTAAAATTGTTTTATATTAATGTATTTGTAATGACTTGTGATACAAGCTGAATAGTTTCAAATGTAGGAGAAGTTGCATTTGCAAGTTTGTGTATATATAAAGTAAATTGTAATGGGTTGAATTGTTTGTCTGTAAAATCAGAACTTAGTGTGTAGGCAGAGCACTAGAAAATTGTCATTTTATTAGCAGCAATAACACTGTATTAGTAGTTTGCAAAATATATATTTTTTGGGACCTTTCTTTGTATTCTTTTTAAATCTGCCATTTAGTTAGCAGATATTTCTTTTGCAGTGTAACTGAATTCTCTCTGTAATGCAAACTAATTGATAAGTTGTCTACAATCTTAGTGTTACGATCTGTGAGACTAAAAAAAAAAAAAAAAAAAAAGACAAACAGAGGAGTGAAAATATTTAAAGGGATATAAAATCTGAGATTTTAAGGAAATATTTACAGAGAAGACAATGAGGTTTACTGTAAGCCCAACACTAGTATATTTAACTGTGTCAGCAGTTTCAATTAAAGATAATTTTTAATTTGAGTAAAATGTCCCTTTAACTAGCCTGCATCCCACTGTGTGTTTTTATGCTGGTTATGCTTGCTTAGGCTATTTAATGAATGTCAGTATACATGTTTATTATAAGTAAGGCCAATGGCTCATTGGGAATAATTTAAATGGGAAATTTTTATTATTATTTTTTTTTTTTTTGTAGAAAGCTTATTTTATTTTTTGTTATATACATTTGTTACATTTGGCTAGAGAGCTGCAGAATGGTGAATGTCAAATTGTAAACAGAGTTAAATCAAGTAATTGTGTTGTTATTGAAATTTTGGTTGTGTAGGAGTATAGACTGGATTCTAGCAGCTTTTCACAGATTATTTGTGCCACATCTGGTTTACTTAAAGGGACAGTCTACCATATAATTGTTATTGTTTTGAGGATGGATGGTCCCTTTGTTGCCCATTCCCCAGTGTTGCATGGCCCACACAGTTGTATTGGTATGCTTTTTGCCTCTGTAGTTGCCTTGTGTCTAGGGGCATTCTTCCAGCTCCCTGGTCACATGACTGTGACTGTTTATGGTCTGTTGTCTTAAATTTAGCATTGTTTTGTGCTGAATCTTAGATGACCCCCTGTGTCTGAACACAGTGTTATCTATATGGCCCACGTGTATTTTGTCTCTCTGTGTTGGAAAGAGATTTAAAAAAAGCCTGTGATAAGAGGCAGCCCTCAAAGGCTTAGAAATTAGCATATGAGCCTACCTATGTTTAGTTTAAACTAAGAATACCAAAAAAAAAAAATTGATGATAAAAGTAAATTGGAAAGTTGATTAAAATTAAAAGTCCTATCTGAATAATGAAAGTTTAATTTATACTAAAATGTCCCTTTAATAGTGGATTTGCATGGTGCATGTGAGCAGGAGCTATATAGAACAGTGGCTGTATCATTATTATCTAATTATTCCCAAAATTGGATACTTAGGTGTTTGTGTGTTCTTTTGTAAATTTATGGTTAGGGATTTTATTTGTAAATATGCAACTGGAGTTTATTGATCTTCTGAGGTGATTGCATTATTAGTATGATATCATAGAATTGTACATGGTAGAATTTGCAGAACCACGGTATAGATGGTTGTTTTAGGATTTTAATTATTTTGTAGTGTTTTGCGAGTGCTGCGCTTCAGGGAATGGCAGAATTGGTTTTGAATTTCAGGTTAATTTTGGTTGTTAAAAGTTTGTGTCGGCTGTTCATGTTTTGTTTTGTAAAATGGACAATTGGTTTAAGTGTTTTCTAAGAGAATGTTGTGTTTTTATTTTTCGTGAATGCGTGTGGTAAGGTGCTGTATGAATGGAATATTGCATGTGGAGGTGTATTTGATTTTGCTTGCTATTGAGAATTGTATTCTGCATGCATGAGCGGAGTGGATAATTTGTCTTTTTGTTTTTTGTTATGTTGTGTTTGCATGCCACATGGGATGTTTCACGCAAACAAGGGGGAAGTATTGATGAGTATCTTTATGTGATAGGGGTGATTGTTTTTAGGTAAGAAGGTGAACCTAAAACGTTTTGAATCTTCTCTTACAACGTTATTGCCTAACCACCAGCTGTGCCCTAAATTTTTCTATATTTGGTTCTTAACACTATATTTGTATTTGCAGGATGAGATCATGAAGCTGTCTTCAGAGATTAAAAGACACTAACTGAATTATTTTTGAGTTTCCATATTTAGGTGAAATCTGTACAGATAAAATTCCATAAGTGCATTCTTCAAAAGATTAAAGATGGAATGCAAGTAAACCTTTAAAGAAAGAAAAGATGAAAATGAAAGACCTTTTGTCAAGCTTGTTTTAACCACCATACTGCAGTAAAAAAAGTTACTGAACTATCTTTGGATCCATTCTTTGCTTTGCATGCTGGTACCAGCCCCAGAACTGGACTCTGGGTAATCCATGACTGTTTCCTCTGATGTGTGTCTTCAGGACTTAAAGACTATCCTTCTCTGGACTGTGCCTTATCGCTCGATATGGAGGTCCTGTTATGCTGTTACAGGGTCAACCAATTAAATTAGGGGAGTATTGTTTTAACTTGATTCCTTATACTGTTTGTTTTTGTAGTTGTTTTATTTTTATTGAACATATTAGGTATAAGAGGTCATATGCTTCATTGGTATTAGTGCACATTGTAGTTTATGTGCGTAACATAGTAATTTTTAGATAAATGTAACTGTGAACTGTGCAGTATTGTACCCTATTGAATGGCCCACTGAGTATAAAAATATGTTTCAGAAAAATGCTGCAATATATCATAATATCTTAGACCCTTCACCCTTTAGAACATAAGGAGGACACGTCTAAGCTAGAAGTTTATAGTAAATATAGAGAGAAATGTTTGTTTCAGGGAATAGCCAAATTATAGTTTATGAAAGCAAATGTATTTTTCCCTTTTATTAATTAGTATGGTATCTGCAAAGTGAATTTGGTCATTCCTGATGTTTGTCAAAGAGAGTAATTCTTACCATAAAGATGTGTTTACCTTTAAAAGAACTTGTAGTTTTAAATGATGTTCTGTTTGTATGCTTTCCTCATACAGGAGTGTGAGAGAATTTAGGTTGGAGAATTATAAACATTATAGATAGCAGCCATCCAAAATAAAGCAACACGAGGTTCTTTTATTTTTAGAAGTTCAAAGTGACAGTGTAAAGAAATTCATTTATTTTTATTGACTGTTTTCTTTTTTTTCATTTTTGCTACAGGGCAGGCCTTAGAGTCTAACAGTTTTTCACTTGCGTAGTATTCATGAAGTATCATTTAAAAGTGTATAGAGAAGTTGTAAATTATTCTCTGAGAAATATCAATGTATTTAGTTTATATTATATATCAACGATGTTTTGTTTGATTTTAAATGACATAGGATGAAAGTGACGTTTTATTTGGACATAATTGTGATTGTATTGTTGTGTGTACTCATCCTGTACTGTTTCTGTTTGCTTCCTAGACTCCCTGTGACTCGAGTGTTTGCTTGCCATGGGTATCCACTGGTTGCCTTGTCTACCCCATGAACAAACCATCAGATTTCCAGTATCTCCCTGCGGAAGAATCGTGGATAAGCACCCCTACTGCAAATGAACTGTTGGAGAACTGTATTATAGCAAAGTGTCAAGGTGCAGCGCTCTCAAATGGACAAAGACTGTTCTTAAAGTGATCAGAGGCCACCTAGAGACAGTTGTGCTGTTGCTATGTCATGCTTTAAAAGGAACTGTTGGACATATTGGGGGTGCTAGCAATGCAGGTGGAGAGATAGAAGATGCAGAGTTGTTGGGGTAGATGGGGGGCTGGTTGGGTCTCTGTGCCGGTGGACCAGTAGTTTTGGGAAGGCTGGAAGATAGATGGAAGGTATTGGAGGGACTGTACCGATATGCAGTGACAATTAGCCTATAAAAGTATATCACGACATGCAAATATTTTTCTCTTTAGTATTCTCACAGAGTTCTGTTACCATAATATAAGGTTTTACTACTTTTCTATGTCAGTCTATTTTTATGTTATTCTGTTAGAATAAAAGGATGGTATGTTAGGGGTAATATGAACCTGACGGCAGCCATCTTGTTCCCCGCAGCCATCTTGTGATGATTAGCATCCATTTTGTAATGATTAGACTTTTATTATAGTGGTTTATTATGTAGTAAGAAATATGCTGATGTTAGGGAGACTTGCATAGATATAATAGCCCTGAGAATGACCCTGTCGATGTGCATTGCTATCTCTACAAGATGTCAAACGGCTGTGATTTGTGCTGGGCTAGGAGGCCCAGTTACTGTGTATTCCTGTAGAAATGACTCCCTAACACTCCTTTTATTCCAATTATATTTTCTATGAGTTTCTTTGTTCTTATAGAAATACCATGTGAAATGATGTAATTATGAATACGTCACTTGTTAAACCTATATGCTGTAACTCTTATTGTAAGAATATTATAATATCTAGGGAGCATATATATACATTGTATCATTTTATATGTTATGTTTAATTGTAATGTATCTTTTCTGTATCCCTTTAATATTCAATTGTAGCTAGACGCATAGTGACCTTTATACACACATTTTACATGTACTTTTGAACCATTGAGCTATGTGTGAGAAAACACTGCTGATGTAAGGAATTTTAGTTAGGTCAAAGGTAGCTATACATCAGATTGAAATATTTTGAGATCCTACATTACTCCTTTTTCCTGTCAGTCATAAATTTATTTAATATTTTCAAGGATATCTGACAAATGTGATGTACAACTTACAGGATGCCAGATGTTTTTCCTCATCTTAGAAATGAGCTAATGACTACAGATTTCAATGTATTCTGAAATGTATATAAGCTCGCTATCCTGACCAATAAAATTAGAGCTGTTCTGCAAACATATCCTTGTGTGTTTTCTGAGCGGCCCTCCTAGTACTTGTAACACTTTGCAGTGTAGATACCAGAGTCCTGAAGCAGAGGAGAACAAGAGGGTCGTGGTCCTAGAGGAGTCTCCTAACAGTACCTTAATTCAGATTGGCTGATAGAATCCTATCAGCCAATCAGAATTTGAGGGACGCCATCTTGGATGACGTAATTTAAAGGAACCTTCATTCGGCGAGTAGGCGTTGGTTGAAGAGGATGGATCTGCGTAGAATGGAAAGAAGATGGCTCCGCTCCGGATGGATGAAGATAGAAGATGCCGCTTGGATGAAGATGTCTGCCGGTCCGGATGTCCTCTTCTGCCCGGATAGGAGGAAGACTTCTGCCGGTCTGGATGTCCTCTTCTGCCCCATCGGATGAAGACTTTGGCCCGGCTGGGTGAAGACGACTCAAGGTAGGGAGATCTTCAGGGAGGTAGTGTTAGGTTTATTGAAGGGGGGTTGGTAAAAGAGCTGATTACTTTTTAATTTAGAATAGGGTAGGGACCTTTATTATTTTGGGTGGCTTTTTTATTTTATTATGGGGCTTAGAGTAGGTGTAATTAGCCTAATATTCTTGTAATCTTTTTTTATTTTTTTGTAATTTAGTGGGGTTTTTTTTGTAATTTAGTTTATTTTATTTAATTGTATGTAATTGTAGTTAATTTATTTAATTAATTTATTGATAGTGTAGTGTTAGGTTTAATTGTAACTTAGGTTAGGATTTATTTTACAGGTAATTTTGTAATTATTTTACCTATTGTACCTAGTTAAAATAAATACAAAGTTGCCTGTAAAATAAATATAAATCCTAAAATAGCTACAATGTAATTATTAATTATATTGTAGCTATATTAGGGTTTATTTTATAGGTAAGTATTTATTTTTAAATAGGAATAATTTAGTTAATTTTAGGAATATTATTTCGTTTTATATAAATTATATTTATGTTAGAGGGGTGTTAGGGTTAGGGTTAGAGTTATGTTTAGGGGTTAATAACTTTATTATAGTTGCAGCTACGGTGCGGGCGGGAGATTAGGGGTTAATAATTGTAGGTAGGTGGCGGCGATGTTAGGGAGGGCAGATTAGGGGTTAATACTATTTATTCTAGTGTTTGCTAGGCGGGAGGGGCAGATTAGGGGTTAATAAATATAATATAGGGGTCGGCGGTGTTAGGGGCAGCAGATTAGAGGTTCATAGGGATAATGTAGGTGGTGGCGGTGTCCGGAGCGGAAGATTAGGGGTTAATAATAAAATGCAGGGGTCAGCGATAGCGGGAGCGGCAGATTAGGGGTTAATAAGTGTAAGGTTAGGGGTGTTTAGACTCGGGGTTCATATTAGGGTGTTAGGTGCAGACTTAGAAAGTGTTTCCCCATAGGAAACAATGGGGCTGCGTTAGGAGCTGAACGCTGCTTTTTTGCAGGTGTTAGTTTTTTTTTCAGCAAGCTCAGCCCCATTGTTTCCTATGGGGATATCGTGCACGAGCATGTTTTCCCAGCTTACCGCTACCGCAAGCAACGCTGGTATTGAGAGTTGAAGTGGAGCTAAGTTAGGCTCAACGCACCTCAGACAACTCTAAATACCAGCGTTGTTGGAAAGGTGCGCTGGGAAAAAAAAAGCAGCGTTAGATACGCGGGTCTTTACTGACAAAACTCTAAATCTAGCCGTTTGCTAGGATTGAAATATCTTAAATGTAATGTAAAACAAAATAATAGTATATGATAATAGTTAGAGGGACATAAAACCATTTTTCTTTCATGATTCAGATAGAGCATACAATAAGACTTTACAAATTAACTTAAATTATGAAAATTCACCTCATTCTCTTAAAAGGGACACTGAACCCAAATGTTTTTCTTTCGTGATTCAGATAGAGCATGCAATTTTAAGCAACTTTCTAATTTACTACTATTATCAAAATTTCTTCCTTCTCTTGGTATCTTTATTTACAATGCAAGAATGTAAGTTTAGATGCCGGCCCATTTTTGTGAATAACCTGGGTTATTCTTGCTGATTGGTGGATAAATTCATCCACCAATAAAAAGTGCTGTCCAGAGTTCTGAAGCAAAAAAGAAGCTTAGATGGATTATTTTTCAAATAAAGATAGCAAGTGAACGAAAAAAATTGATAATAGGTGTAAATTAGAAAGTTGCTTAAAATTGCATGCTCTATCTGAATCACGAAAGAAAAAATTTGGGTTCAGTGTCCCTTTAATATCCTTTAACCCTTTAATGACCACAGCACTTTTCCATTTTCTGTCCATTTGGGACCAAGGCTATTTTTACATTTTTGCGGTGTTTGTGTTTAGCTGTAATTTTCCTCTTACTCATTTACTGTACCCACATATATTATATACCGTTTTTCTCGCCATTAAATGGACTTTCCAAAGATACCATTATTTTCATCATATCTTATAATTTACTTTAAAAAAAATTATAAAATATGAGAAAAAAATGGAAAAAAACACACTTTTTCTAACTTTGACCCCCAAAATCTGTTATACATCTGCAACCACCAAAAAACACCCATGCTAAATAGTTTCTAAATTTTGTCCTGAGTTTAGAAATACCCAATGTTTACATGTTCTTTGCTTTTTTTGTAAGTTATAGGGCCATAAATACAAGTAGCACTTTGCTATTTCCAAACCATTTTTTTTTCAAGATTAGCGCTAGTTACATTAGAACACTAATATCTTTCAGGAATCCCTGAATATCTATTGACATGTATTTATTCTAGTGTTTGCTAGGCTGGAGGGGCAGATTAGGGGTTAATAAATATAATATAGGGGTCGGCGGTGTTAGGGGCAGCAGATTAGAGGTTCATAGGGATAATGTAGGTGGTGGCGGTGTCCGGAGCAGAAGATTAGGGGTTAATAATAAAATGCAGGGGTCAGCGATAGCGGGAGCGGCAGATTAGGGGTTAATAAGTGTAAGGTTAGGGGTGTTTAGACTCGGGGTTCATATTAGGGTGTTAGGTGCAGACTTAGAAAGTGTTTTCCCATAGGAAACAATGGGGCTGCGTTAGGAGCTGAACGCTGCTTTTTTGCAGGTGTTAGGTTTTTTTTCAGCAAGCTCAGCCCCATTGTTTCCTATGGGGATATCGTGCACGAGCATGTTTTCCCAGCTTACCGCTACTGCAAGCAACGCTGGTATTGAGAGTTGAAGTGGAGCTAAGTTAGGCTCAACGCACCTCAGACAACTCTAAATACCAGCGTTGTTGGAAAGGTGCGCTGGGAAAAAAAAAGCAGCGTTAGATACGCGGGTCTTTACTGACAAAACTCTAAATCTAGCCGTTTTCTAGGATTGAAATATCTTAAATGTAATGTAAAACAAAATAATAGTATATGATAATAGTTAGAGGGACATAAAACCATTTTTCTTTCATGATTCAGATAGAGCATACAATAAGACTTTACAAATTAACTTAAATTATGAAAATTCACCTCATTCTCTTAAAAGGGACACTGAACCCAAATGTTTTTCTTTCGTGATTCAGATAGAGCATGCAATTTTAAGCAACTTTCTAATTTACTACTATTATCAAAATTTCTTCCTTCTCTTGGTATCTTTATTTACAATGCAAGAATGTAAGTTTAGATGCCGGCCCATTTTTGTGAATAACCTGGGTTATTCTTGCTGATTGGTGGATAAATTCATCCACCAATAAAAAGTGCTGTCCAGAGTTCTGAAGCAAAAAAGAAGCTTAGATGGATTATTTTTCAAATAAAGATAGCAAGTGAACGAAAAAAAATGATAATAGGTGTAAATTAGAAAGTTGCTTAAAATTGCATGCTCTATCTGAATCACGAAAGAAAAAATTTGGGTTCAGTGTCCCTTTAATATTCTTTAACCCTTTAATGACCACAGCACTTTTCCATTTTCTGTCCATTTGGGACCAAGGCTATTTTTACATTTTTGCGGTGTTTGTGTTTAGCTGTAATTTTCCTCTTACTCATTTACTGTACCCACATATATTATATACCGTTTTTCTCGCCATTAAATGGACTTTCCAAAGATACCATTATTTTCATCATATCTTATAATTTACTTTAAAAAAAATTATAAAATATGAGAAAAAAATGGAAAAAAACACACTTTTTCTAACTTTGACCCCCAAAATCTGTTATACATCTGCAACCACCAAAAAACAGCCATGCTAAATAGTTTCTAAATTTTGTCCTGAGTTCAGAAATACCCAATGTTTACATGTTCTTTGCTTTTTTTGTAAGTTATAGGGCCATAAATACAAGTAGCACTTTGCTATTTCCAAACCATTTTTTTTTCAAGATTAGCGCTAGTTACATTAGAACACTAATATCTTTCAGGAATCCCTGAATATCTATTGACATGTATATATTTTTTTTTAGTAAACATCCCAAAGTATTGATCTAGGCCAATTTTGGTATATTTCATGCCACCATTTCACCGCCAAATGCGATCAAATACAAAAAATCGTTCACTTTTTCACAAATTTTTTCACAAACTTTTGGTTTCTCACTGAAATTATTTACAAACAGCTTGTGCAATTATGGCATAAATGATTGTAAATTTTTCTTTGGGATCCCCTTTGTTCAGAAATAGCAGACATATATGGCTTTGGTGTTGCTTTTTGGTAATTAGAAGGATGCTAAATGCCACTGTGCACCACACGTGTATTATGCCCAGCAGTAAAGGGGTTAATTAGGGAGCATGTAGGGAGCTTTTTGGGGTAATTTTAGCTTTAGTGTAGTGTAGTAGACAACCCCAAGTAATGATCTAGGCCCATTTTGGTATATTTCATGCCACCATTTCACCGCCAATTGCGATCAAATTAAAAAAAAAAGTTAAATTTTTCACAATTTTAGGTTTCTCACTGAAATCATTTACAAACAGCTTGTGCAATTATGGCACAAATTGTTCTAAATGCTTCTCTGGGATCCCCTTTGTTCAGAAATAGCAGACATATATGGCTTTGGCGTTGCTTTTTGGTACTTAGAAGGCCGCTAAATGCCGCTGCGCATCACACGTGTATTATAGCTAGCAGTGAAGGGGTTAATTAGGAAGTTTGTAGGGAGCTTGCAGGGTTAATTTTAGCTTTAGTGTAGAGATCAGCCTCCCACCTGACACATCAGACCCCCTGATCCCTCCCAAACAGCTCCCTTCCCTCCCCCACCCCACAATTGTCCCCGCCATCTTAAGTACTGGCAGCAACTCTGCCAGTACTAAAATAAAATATATATTTAGGCTTTTTGGGTTTTTTTTTAAAGCATATTTACATATGCTGCTGTGTAGGAGCCCCCCTTAGCCCCCAACCTGGCTGATCCCCCACCAAACAGCTGTCTAACCGTCCCCCTCTGCCTTAATGGCCGCCATCTTGGGTACTGGCAGCTGTCTGCCAGTACCCAGTTTATAAAAAAAACAGTTGCTTTTTTATTTTTTCCCCATTTTCTGTAGTGTAGCTCCCCTACCCACCAAAGAACAAACCCCCACCCCCTCCTAGATACCTTTGACTGTTTGTTTTTTTTAAATAAAAAGCTTTACACTGAAACTTAAAGCACAGTCTTTTCTGTAGTGTAGCGGTTCCCACCCGCTCCCGCCCCGTGCACGCGCCCGCCCGCCGCCCGGCGTGCACGCGCGCGCGCCTGTGCGCGCCCCCATCGCCCCCCGCCCCCGATCCCGCCCCCCTCTACATTACCCGGCCCATCGATGGCCGCCCACCCGCCTCCCAAGTCAGCTCCCACCCACCAACGTTACCGGCCACCGATGTCCGGTGCAGAGAGGGCCACAGAGTGGCTCTCTCTGCACCGGATGGCCATTTAAGGTTATTGCAGGATGCCTCCATATCGAGGCATCACTGCAATAACCGGAAAGCAGCTGGAAGCGAGCAGGATCGCTTCCAGCTGCTTTCCACACCGAGGACGTGCAGGGTACGTTCTCAGGCATTAACTGCCTTTTTTCTGAGGACGTACCCTGCACGTCCTCGGTCGTTAAGGGGTTAATGAAAGGGACATAAAACCCCACATTTTTTTCTTTCATGATTCAAATAGGGTATACTATTTTAATCAACTTTTCAATCAACTCTTGTTGAGAGGTAAGCTCAGGAGCGTGCACATGTCTGAAGTAATGCATGGCAGCAGTTTTGCAAGGATGTTATACATTAGCAAGAGCAGTAGATGGCAGCAATTTTTTTCCTACTATGTAGTGCTCCAGACATGTTATACTAAAAGAAAGAAAGATCCCTGCACTGTAGAGCAAGACCAAACCCCTCAATCCAATTAAAGGGACATGAAACCCAAATTTTTTCTCTCATGATTTAGATAGAAAATACAATTTTAAACAACTTTATAATTTCCTTTTTTATTGAATTTGTTTCATTCTCTTGGTATCATTTGTTGAAGAAGCAGCAATGCACTAATGGTTTCTAACTGAATTTATGGGTGAGCCAATCACAATCAATATATATATATATATTCAGCCACCAATCAACAGCTAGAACCTAGGTTATCTGCTGCTCCTGAGCTTGCCTAGATAGTCCTTTCAGCAAAGGATAACAAGAGAAGGAAGAAAATGAAATAATAGAAGTAAATTGGAAAGTTGTTTAAAATTGTATTCTCTATCTGAATCATGAAAGAAAGCCGCTAGTAGGGGGTGTCAATCAATCCAATCGTATAGGATCAGGCAGATTGATGTCTGCAGCCTCAGAGCAGGCGGACGAGTTAAGGAGCCGCAGTCTTAAGACCGCTGCTTCTTAGCTGCTGTTTCTGGTGAGCCTGAAGGCTCTCGCGCAAACAGTGGCATCAGGGGCCTTTCGGCCCTTGATAAATTGGCCCCTATATGTATTTTTTTTATTAAAATAAAAATAGAAGCACTCGTCCTGCAATGTTTTTCAAAAGACATGGAGAGGACCGGGATGGGCATTTTGTAGACCTCGACGATTCTTCTGGGTTCCCTGGGCTGCATTCGTCGCTTTTTGCATTTAAAGGGACATAATAATCATATGCTAAATCACTTGACAGTGATGCAGCATAACTGTAAAATGCTGAAAGGAAAATATCACCTGAGAATCTCTATGTAAAAAAAGGAAGATATTTTACCTCACAACGTCCTCAGCTCGCCAGATTAAGGGCTGTGTAAACATTTATACTTCAGCTGCCCCAAAGGAAGAAATGAACAGAAGCCAATCAGTATCAGCAGTGCTGAGATCATGAACTTATTTACTGTGATCTCATAAGATCCTTAAACTGAATAGGGAAATAACATGAGTGTGCATGAGGCTCACTCTCTTGCATGTCCTGGGACAGGCATACTGATTTGCTGTTTAAAGACCTTTACAATGGGGTGTGAATACTTTTTGAGGTAAAATATCTTTCATTTTTACATAGAGATGCTCAGGTGATATTTTTGGTCTGCTTCTTACAGCTATACTGCATCACTTTCAAGTGTTTCAACATTTAGGTATCAGGGCCCTTTAAGCTGTTTGCTTGTTTCAAGCATACCCTCTCTCCATGTCTGTTGCATAAGGTTGCAGAAGGAGTGCTTCTATTTTCATTACATTGGATTTTGTGAATTACATAAACATTTAAGAAATTACTTTTAAACTATGAACTTTTCACTTGGTAATTTTATAGGATGAATTTTGACTGCAATTTTTTATGTATGTAACATTTTTGATTTGGAATAATGTTATTTTATTTTGTGAAATGGTGCATGAATTTTAATTTATTTCTAAAAAATAAAGATTACATATAGGGTAAATTAGTATACTACTCATATTAAGCTGTATTGCATAACGCCACAGCTGTTACTGGTTAGGTCAACATCTTTAGTGCTCCAGAAACAATACCTATCTAGAGATCTCTTCAACAAAGACAAACATGAGGACAAAGCAAATTTGATAATAGAAATAAAATGGAAAGTTTTTTTTAAATTGCGTGTTCTATCTAAATCATAAAAGAAAACATTTGGGTTTCCTATCTCCTGAAGTAGCAGCAATGCACTACTGAGAGCTAGATGAACACATAAACAACTAGCTTCCAGTGGTACATTGTTGCTTTTCAACAAAAGATACCAATAGAACAAAAACAATTAGATAATGGAGGTGAATTGGAAAGAGCGAAATCCCATACTCTGGGGAATATTTATTAATGTGTGAATGGACATGATACAATGTAGCGTATCATGTCCGCCGCACATCGATAAATGCCGACAGCATACGCTGTCTGCATTTATCATTGCACCAGCAGATCTTGTGAACTGTTGGTGCAATGCCGCCCCCCTGCAGATTTGCAGTCAATCGGCTGCTAGCAGATGGTGTCAATCAACTCGATCGTATTCGATCGGGTTTATTTCTGTCTGCGGCCTCAGAGCAGGCGGGCAAGTTATGGAGCAGTGGCTCGCCGGAAACAAGGGGCATCAAGCTCCATACGGAGTTAATCTGAATCAAGAATGTTTAATATGACATTACAGTACCTTGAATAAAATAAGACCTTTGATCAGAAACATACATGTGCCCAAAATATTTTATATCATTCTAATGGTGTTGTTTTTCTTAACATTTGTTTCACTTGACAATATTGACTACATTTCCCTATTTTGAATGTAAAATCTCACTCAAGAAAAAAATTCAAATGTTGATCCTCAAAGATGCATTATAAGATTAAAGCATTATATTTAAATGTATTTTTAAAATGTTCTGAAAACTGAATAACACATTTAAAAGAGGGAAATGTATATGCTTACATAATGAACACAATACAAATATATATATATAAAAAAGTTCAATGCGACTAAATCCATTGTTTTGACCAAATACTCTGATACATTCCCCCGCTGGAGCTTGTACTTGCTACGTGAGGAGAGGTGAGTGGCCCAGTAAAAAGGGACTTGTGGCCTGTAATAGACTTTGAGTTAATATTATTTTTTTTAAATGGGCACAAGGTGAATCATATGGCTGCCAATTACGCACAGAGGTTGCTGATGTTGCGGTGACAGCCAATTTGAACTAGACCCAAGCTGCTTAACAGAAAGCTTTCCTGAAAAGGATGAATTTCAGGACTTAGCTGGTTGGTGATGTAATTTTTCTTTGGGATAAATGTTGGGGATTAACTTGGTCCCTCTGTGATGGTACAGTATTTAGAGGAGCTGAACAAAACCATTCTACAAAACACACTATTAAATGGAATATATTTGTATAATAATAAAAAAATAACCGTCTATTATAAGTTATACTTATATGGTTTTAAAAATTAACTCTCATTATACAGCATATTTGTTTCCTTCAAAAATGATAATTAATAATTCAGTTAACATTTTTTTTTATTCTTGCAAAATGAATTCATTATACGCCACATGAATCAAAAACAACACTTTAGACATAAGTAGTCTAATTGCAATCCTGGCTAGATAAGTCCTTCTATTGCTACTGTTGTGTTGCTGTTATGAGATTTTATTGTAAATTAAAATTTTGAATCATACAGTGCAGTACTCTTATTTCTGCATAAAAGCCCACACTTCAGTTGCAGCCTATTGTGAAGAAATCAACCTTAACTATTTTGAAAAATCATGGTAATGCAGGTGTTCATTTAAGCAAGAAAGAAGGAAAATCATTGTTGTAATACAGAATGCGAACAATACTAAATAGGAAAGCATAATATAACCTTTGTAACTCAGACATGGAATTATAACCAACTGAATATTGTGGTAAGTGGAAATGAAGAAAAAAACAGTTTTTTATACACACACACACACAGTGAAGTCTCAGGATTTTTTCAAAATGTGCCAATTTAATTAACATTTTGGGAATGTTTCTCCCTTTCTTCAGAACATTCTGAAGAAGGGGAGAAACATCCCGAATCGTTAATTAAATTGGCACATGTTGGAAAAATCCTGAGATTTCACTGTTTATTGTTTAGTCTATATTTGGAGTGTAAGCTCAGGTGGTTAACCCAGGAGGGTGGATTCATATATTGTTTAATTCACAATTTGATGTGATTAACTACTGGGAATAAATATACACTATTAACCACAGTAGTATTAAACTAAATGCAATTTTATTAGTTTTTGCCCTTATGAACTAGCTGTATATTAGCTTTGTGATAAATTCTCTGTTTTGTAGTACTATAGACCGCTTAGAGTGGTGTCTGATCCATACATCAGTAAAAAGCATATGAAGAATGCATACTTAAGCATACAAACTATAAAATACACACAGAGTATCTGCCGAATACATATATAGAGAATTTTTTTAGTAATTGCATTAAGCAGCGGTATTGAGTAATGGGAAAAAAATAATTTATTTTTATCCTACAAAATGTTTATATGTATATTCTTGTTAATCATTGCTCAACAATCTTTGAGGAATAATATAGACATGTGCATGGCGAAAAAATTTGTTTCGGTTCGGATCGATTTGGATTTTTTCGAATTTCGGTTCGGAGCGATTCAAATTCGGAAAAATTTTAATCGATTCGGTTCGGATTTGTTTTGGATTCATTCGGATTCTAATAAATTCGGTTCGGATTTGTTTCAGATTCATTCGGATTCGAATAAATTCGGCTGGGTTCGGTTCGGAAATTCAGAATTTTGGTAAGTGTTGGGTGGGATTAGACTAGTATTATGTACTGTATATGTGTAACCCATAGCAGAGTGATATTTCCGAATCGAACCGAACCAAATCGCACATATCTAGAATAGCCAATGCAAATATATATATATATATATATATATATATATATATAGTGACGTGCAGTGATAGGAGGCAGGTGAGGCAGTGCCTACCCTGCCAAATCATTAAAAAAAGGTTTTAATAATCAATTACAAAAAAAAGTTGTCTGGTGTTGTGTAGCTTAACTGACCCCGCCCCCTCCAGGTACCACTCACCCCCCTCCCCTCCGCCGGCACCGCCACAGCAATCCATCCATGTTGCGCAATTGAGAGGCAGTGAGCAGTTCAGCTGCCCTCCATTGATTGCGCAACATGGATGTTTGATAAGGTTTACTAAATTTTCTAAAATAGCGCCACCCAGTTGTAGCTCTTTGCGGCCCATATACGTTTCAATAGAGGCGGCTCTCCAAGCCGCCGCTAGACATGGAGCTAAACTCAACTTAGCCAGATAGCCAACCAGCGGTGCCTGGAGTCAGTGCACGTCATCACGATCACGTGATGACGGTCTATCTTGTCTGAGGAGGCGTGGACGGGATGGACTGGCGGGAAGTGTGAAGGAGGGAGCTTCAGCCAGTGCCAAGTGCCAACCCAATGCGTGTGATAGTGTGACCGTCATCGTGAGTCACATGACGGTGTTGCAGGAGACGGAGTGGGTACCAGGAGCCAGTGTCGAGTCCCGACGCTGCCAAGGACAGAGATAAGAAGAAGAGGAGCTGCTGACATGCCATGTCCCACTGCCCTGGAGGTTGCGGTTATTAAGGAAAGTATTTTTTTTCCCTTCCTCCTTTCAGTAAGTGGCAAGTGCGTGAGGTAGGGTGGCTCAGGACCACAGCGGGTAGCTAACTAAACTACATACTAGTTCTGCCAGGGGGTAATACCATGTGGTGACTTGACCATTAGACTTTGCACTGTGACATATTAAACTATTCAGTGCCATAGGGTGTATGTGCTGACCAAAAGAATGTGAACCTTCAACCTGGGGACAACAATGTTAATAAAAAATGGACATCTGGGAGATATTAGCCCATTATTATTAATCTATTGTCATCAATGGGATCCTCTGTCGACATGGTTATGTATACAGGTATATTAACCCATTCAGAGCCATGGTTTAATAATAAAGGGTTATTCAATTATCCTTTACTTGGTGTTCTTACCAGGCAGTTACATGTAATTGGGGTATTTTTATTGACACATTCTTATCCAAGTGTTGCCTTGAAAACATGGCTATGCAAAAAGGAGGGTATTAACCCATTTTCAGCCATGGATTGCTTTACAATATGGTTATGTATGTGTTAGATGGTGCTATGACAATAAGGCTGTGTTTACCAGGGGTGTTATCCCAGTGACCTTGAGATTTTGTTCCTGTGTCACTGGTAAGTGGCACTGAAGCTGTGCGCCTATTCCTTACAAAGCCCAGTTAATAATTAATTTTCCAGAAAGAGAAAGGAGAGACAATGAGGAAATATGTCCCTAAATGTACCATTAAATATAACTGAGGGATCCTGTACCTGGCACATCCAGTGCCCCTCTAAGTAATGAGGATAATGTAGAAAGCTCATATACTGCAGATTTTTAATGGTACATTTAGGGACATATTTCTGTTTAATCCCAGTACCACTGTTCACATTGTCTCTTCTTTCTCTTTTTTGAAAAGTATTTATTGACTGACTTAATGAAATTATGAATCGATTATATACTTTCTGAGCTGATATATACAATTTCATGCTGACATTGATAAACAATATATAGGGACTATGAGAATGAGATTACTATGTTTGATTCCACTCATTATTGGATATTGCTTTGGCTTTTTCAGTCTGTTAAACCTGCTTTTGCAGATCCATTTAAGATGGTATTTGTGTCTTATTAGTAAATCAGTTAAAATAGTAAATATACATATTTAACATTTTTATAGTGATCTTGTCTATGTCATGAATAATGTTGTTTGCAAGGAAAGATTAGGTGCAGTACTCTGATTATTCAGCTAACTGGGCTTTGTAAGGAATAGGCGCACAGCTTCAGTGCCACTCGCCAGTGACACAGGAACAAAATCTCAAGGTCACTGGGTTAACACCCCGGTAAACACAGACCATGACTCTGAATGCGTTATTATCCCTGTATATATATAACCATGTCGATAGAGGATCCCATTGATGATAATGGATTAATAATAATATGGCTATGTATGGGTTAATATCTCCCAGATGCCCATTTTTATCAAAATTTTCTCCAGGTTCACATCCTTTTGGTCAGCACACCCTATGGCACTAAATAGGTTAACATCTAAGGGGTACAAAGTCTAATGGTCAAGTCACCACATGGTATTTTATGTGTTAATATCTCCCAGATGCACAACATTTTTGTCAGATTACCCATGACATGGTCAACTCATCCCATGGCAGCCCAAGGGTTAATATTTCCAGGTGCTGCTATATAAGTGGAAGAAACTGAAATGCTAATGTCAAGGTGGCAGGATTACCAAAACCTTTTTTCCAGCAATAAAATCATGTCAGGGCTTAAGCATTCCTAATACCCAAAGCCTCCTCCTTGTGCACAGCACAGATCAAAAGTGCTCTTTATAGTTTATTTCTGGGAGTTGTTTATTTGCTTCAAAAATTAAACAGCTTTTAATTTGAAGGAAAATATTAAGTATGAGTTACAGCCGCAAGGACCGGGCGGAGGGCCCTGTTTATCACATTTACAGGTGAAGGTCACAGGGTGCACATGCCTGAAAAAATGTATTAGGCTCTTCTTGTGCTTTTCTCTTTGGATGAGCTTTTCATGCATGCTTATTTAACGTTGAAGAAACCACATACAGTTTCAGTTTTCACATTAAAAAATTGAAAACATATCCAGAAAAACTATAACAAAACAATCTGCTGGTATTGGAGCTGCATTTTAAATATGCATTACTTTATTACAAGGTTTTATCTTCAAGAATTAGAGCTGTATTTGAGATATGCATTACTTTACTACATGCTTTTATCTGCTGGTAATGGATTTGTATTTGAGATATATGCATTAATTTACTACATGCTTTTATCTGCTGGTATTAGAGCTGTATTTGAGATATATGCATTACTTTACTACATGCTTTTATCTGTTGGTATTGGGGTATGCACCTTTTAAACTCTATATAGCAATCCCTTGTTAGGCTAAAAGGTATGCAAGGGCAGTTTGTGTTTGCTCCATTAAGCAGGGCTGCATGCAATGTCTTTTCAGCTCACTCATAATAGGAAACCTGGAGTGGATTTGGGGCACAACACAGTAGTGAGTAGAGAAGAGCTTGTGTATAATTCTAATTGCCAAGTTACTGGCACTGTGCCATAGAATTGTATTTCTCAACCATAGTCCTCAAGTACCCCCAACAGGCCAAGTTTTAATTATAGCTGAACCAGTTCACAGGTGAAGTTATCAGCTGATCAGTAACCATGGTTACTAACTTGCTCTCACCCATCAGCTGATTATTTCACCTGTGCACTGTTTCAGCTATAATAAAAATCTGCCCTGTTGGGGGTACTTGAGGACCGCAGTTGAGAAAAAATGCTTTAGTTTAATTTAAGCTACCTCTATTGGGTTTATATATGTGTTTCTCCGGCGTCCAGTGCCTCGCCAGCCTTTGACCTCACCGCACGTCACTGTATACACATACAGTGATTCTTTTGTTAGGGGCGGAGAGTTGCCCTATAAATACACACTTCCAAAGAGGGAGGGATATGCCTATGATTACAGCCAGACTGGCCGAAACATGTTAGGCTGTGTTCACTGTTTTACCTGGATACTCTGCTACACAGTTTTTTAACCTATACTATGTTTGAATAAAGCTTGGATTTTTTATACTCACTATTGGACGCCTGGAATCTTCATTTCTTCTTCAATATATATATATATATATATATATATATATATATATATATATATATATATAATTTTACGGATAAAGTAAGGAATCTGGGTAATACTAGGATTACCCGGGTAAAATGGACATTACCCAAGCGGCTGTGGGGAAATCCTGATGTACTGTAAATCCCCCTTGTACACTATTTATTTTGCCTCCACCTGGGGGGGTTCAAGGAAGGTGCCCCGCCAATCCTCTGGAATCCACCCCAAGTGAACCTTGGGGAATGAGGTTTACAAGGGGAGCTTCGCCCTCCCTTCAACCCCCAAACAGAAAGACAAAAATTGAGAGTGAAGATGGGGGAATTACAGTGCATTGTATATATGTTTGATGCGGTGACTCCGCACTCTGAAGAGATTCATAATCATACATCAGGCTTTATCCACAGCCGCTTGGGTAATGTCCATTTTACCCGGGTAATCCTAGGATTACCCAATAGCTGACTTTATCCATAATAAATAAATATATATATATATATATATATATTATTATTTTTAAATCAATGGAACCACCCGAAATCAAACTTATGCTGGGAGGTATTTTCATTGTTCGGAAGCAGCTGGATGGTCACAGGAAAATTCATTTTAAAAAATGATTGCTGCTTTCAAATAATGTGTCTCAGACAGTTAATAGTGCTGCCATCTAGTGCTCTTGCTAATGTTTAACATTGTTACAAAACTGCTGCCGTATACTGCTGCAGAGACGTGCACCCTACTGAACTTACCTTCCAGCTTTTCTACAATAGATAACAAGAAAACAAAGAAAACATTATAATAGAAGTAAATTGGAAAGTTGTTTAAAATTGTATGTTCTATCTGAATTATTAAAGATTTTTAGTTTTTTTTTTATGTCCCTTTAAAAGGAGATAAAGCCTCTGGAGTAACTTTTCTACTCCAGCCCTGGAAATTACCTGGTATCTAGTGCGGAAGGTGACAATAAGTTTTAAGGGCCTCAAGTGTGCCCTCTTTTAAAAGGGGAGTTTTCCCTTTAAAATTAGGAGTTACTTGTCCCTCTAGCTTGAATAGGAGTTATAGGATCCATAAGAGCCCCCTTTCACCTTAGGCTAAACAGTGTTTTAAGTGTTGGTACAGGTATTGGAATTGTTTATGAACATGAAAAGACAATTTCCCCTCTTTAAAACGATTGGTCTCTATTCTTGTAATATGCACTTGGCAATGTCACAAGGAGTTCCACCTCAATGAGCCTCCTGTTCTGGCTTGATTGAGGGTGGTCTCCAGGATCTTTATTAGAAGATGGACCACCCAGGAGGACCACACAGGAGGACCACTCTCCAAGTAAACCTTAATATGTCAGCAAACACTTCCTTTTCATCAAACAAATATATAACCTACTAGATAATAAAATCAATCTGCATGATACAATTTCTAAAGATTGGTGCAGAATAATCATTTTTATTGTATAACTCCAAAAATGCTCACCCAATTTGCTTTCATCATTTCCAGTAATTAAGTATGCCCACAGAACAGTTAATTTCCAAATAAACTAATTTATGCAATCTAAAGTATAAATCATATTAAACTTTAAGCTAAAATATCTTAAGACTTAAACTCACCTCAAATACCATTATAGAACAAGCTTCTATCAATGTGCAAAACAATCGTATAATCACATTTTTCTATTTGTTACCTGTTTAGTATTTTGTTTTTTTTTATATTTGATAAATATATGTGTGGAACAACTTAATGCACACTTTTATCCTTAAAAATACAATATATGTTTGCCTCTGGATGAGAATGTGACAGCCAGCTTCAGTTTCTTTCGAATATCACAACTGCTATACTAAAATGGTCAAGCAATTTACTACAGCTCAAGCAAAACTGTTAAGGTATTAATAAAGCTTGTCTGCTAAGTTATTAGAGACTTCATCAAAGAAAAATTTATGCAATATTCTATGATCCCAACAAAATTCAGTTCACCAGATTGTAGTAGTGGACAGAATTAAAATGCTTCCAAAAGAAACTGTGGATAATCTATGTAAATAAATTAGTTGATAAATTAATTTTTTAGTACAATTATTTTAGCTGTACTTAAAAACCTAGATTTAAGTTAACAAAAAATTGTTATCTGAAACATTTCTATCATTGGGATCAAATCTCATACCGCTAGATTCGAGTTTTTGTCAGTAATGGTGTGCGGGGCTAAAGAGCCTTTTTTTCTCACCGCTCACTTAAGACAATGCTGGTATTACGAGTTTTCTTCAAACCGGAGTTAGCCTCAGAAAAGTGAGCGTTGAGCAAAATTTTGCTCCACATCTCACCTCAATACCAGCGTTGCTTAAGTCAGCGGTGAGCTGGCTGAACGTGATCGTGCACGATTTCACCATAGGAAACAATGGGGCTAAGCTGGCTGAAAAAAACCTAACACCTGCAAAAAAGCAGCGTTCAGCTCTTAACGCAGCCCCATTGTTTCCTGAGGGGAAATAAAAGTTATGTCTACACCTAACACCCTGACATGAACCCCGAGTCTAAACACCCCTAATATTACACTTATTAACCCCTAATCTGCCACCCCCGACATCGTCGCCACCTACATTATATTATTAACCCCTAATCTTCCGCTCCGGACACCGCCACCACCTACATTATACTTATGAACCCATAATCTGATGTCCCCAACATTGCCGAACCCTGCATTTTATTTATTAACCCATAATCTGCCCCCCCAACATCGCCACAACTATATTAAATTTATTAATCCCTAATCTGCCGCCACCAATGTCGCCGCCACTATAATAAATTTATTAACCCCTAAACCTAAGTCTAACCCTAACCCTAACACACCCCTAACTTAAATATAATTTAAATACATCTAAATAAATTTACTATAATTAACTAACGGCTAGATTTAGAGTTCTGCGGCCAAAGGGGTGCGTTAGCTACACGTGCTTTTTTTTCCCCGCACCTTTTAAATACCGCTGGTATTTAGAGTTCACAGAAGGGCTGCGTTAGGCTCCAAAAAGGGAGCGTATAGCATATTTACCGCCACTGCAACTCTAAATTCGTGCGGTGCTTATGGACACGGCCAGCTTCAAAAATGTGCTCGTGCACGATTCCCCCATAGGAAACAATGGGGCAGTTTGAGCTGAAAAAAAACCTAACACCTGCAAAAAAGCAGCGTTCAGCTCCTAACGCAGCCCCATTGTTTCCTATGGAGAAACACTCTCTAAGTCTGCACCTAACATGTACCCCGAGTCTAAACATCCCTAACCTTACACTTATTAACCCCAAATCTGCCGCCCCCGATATCGCTGACCCCTGCATATTATTTTAACCCCTAATCTGCCGCTCTGTAAACCGCCGCAACCTACGTTATCCCTATGTACTCCTAATCTGCTGCCCCTAACACCGCCGACCCCTATATTATATTTATTAACCCCTAATCTGCCCCCCCCAACGTCGCCACCACCTACCTACAATTATTAACCCCTAATCTGCCGAGCGGACCTCACCGCTACTATAATAGTTATTAACCCCTAATCCGCCTCACTCCCGCCTCAAAAACCCTATAATAAATAGTATTAACCCCTAATCTGCCCTCCCTAACATCGCCGACACCTAACTTCAAGTATTAACCCCTAATCTGATGACCGGACCTCGCCGCTACTCTAATAACTGTATTAACCCCTAAAGCTAAGTCTAACCCTAACACTAACACCCCCCTAAGTTAAATATAATTTTATTCTAACGAAATAAATTAAATCTTATTAAATAAATTATTCCTATTTAAAGCTAAATACTTACCTGTAAAATAAACCCTAATATAGCTACAATATAAATAATAATTATATTGTAGCTATTTTAGGATTAATATTTATTTTACAGGCAACTTTGTATTTATTTTAACCAGGTACAATAGCTATTAAATAGTTAATAACTAATTAATAGCTACCTAGTTAAAATAAATACCTGTAAAATAAATCCTAACCTAAGTTACAATTAAACCTAACACTACACTATCAATAAATAAATTAACTAAACTATCTACAATTATCTACAATTAAATACAAATAAATACACTAACTAAAGTACAAAAAATAAAAAAAGAACTAAATTACAAAAAATAAAAAAATAATTTACAATCATTATAAAAATATTACAACAATTTTAAGCTAATTACACCTACTCTAAGTCCCCTAATAAAATAACAAAGCCCCCCAAAATAAAAAAAATGCCCTACCCTATTCTAAAATAAAAATTGTAAAGCTCTTTTACCTTACCAGCCCTTAAAAGGGCCTTTTGCGGGGCATGCCCCAAAGAATTCTGCTCTTTTGCCTGTAAAAAAAAACATACAATACCCCCCCCACAACATTACAACCCACCACCCACATACCCCTAATCTAACCCAAACCCCCCTTAAATAAACCTAACACTAAGCCCCCAAAGATCTTCCTACCTTATCTTCACCATGCCGGGTATCACCGATCCGTCCAGAAGAGGCTCCGAAGTCTTCATCCTATCCGGGCGATGTCTTCATCCAAGCAGGGGCTGAAGAGGTCCATCATCCGGCTGAAGTCTTCATCCATGCGGGGGCTGAAGAGGTCCATCATCTGGCTGAAGTCTTCATCCAAGCGGGGGGCTGAAGAGGTCCATCATCCGGCTGAAGTCTTCTATCAAGCGGCATCTTCAATCTTCTTTCTTCCGGCTCCATCTTCATCCCGCCGACGCGGAACATCCTTCTTCACCGACGAACTCCCGACGAATGAAGGTTCCTTTAAGGGACATCATCCAAGATGGCATCCCTCGAATTCCGATTGGCTGATAGGATTCAGCCAATCGGAATTAAGGTAGAAAATTCTGATTGGCTGATGGAATCCAATCAGCCAATCAGATTGAGCTGGCATTCTATTGGCTGTTTCGATCCATCAGCCAATCAGAATTTTCCTACCTTAATTCCGATTGGCTGATAGAATCCTATCAGCCAATCGGAATTCGAGGGACGCCATCTTGGATGACGTCCCTTAAAGGAACCTTCATTCATCGGGAGTTCATCGGTGAAGAAGGATGTTCCGCGTCGGCGGGATGAAGATGGAGCCGGAAGAAAGAAGATTGAAGATGCCGCTTGATAGAAGACTTCAGCCGGATGATGGACCTCTTCAGCCCCCGCTTGGATGAAGACTTCAGCCGGATGATGGACCTCTTCAGCCCCGCTTGGATGAAGACTTCAGCCAGATGATAGAACTCTTCAGCCCCCGCTTGGATGAAGACATCGCCCGGATAGGATGAAGACTTCGGAGCCTCTTCTGGATGGATCGGTGATACCCGGCATGGTAAAGATAAGGTAGGAAGATCTTCAGGGGCTTAGTGTTTATTTAAGGTGGGTTTGGGTTAGATTAGGGGTATGTGGGTGGTTTGTTATAATGTTGGGGGGGTATTGTATGTTTTTTTTTACAGGCAAAAGAGCAGAATTCTTTGGGGCATGCCCCGCAAAAGGCCCTTTTAAGGGCTGGTAAGGTAAAAGAGCTTTACAATTTTTATTTTAGAATAGGGTAGGGCATTTTTTTATTTTGGGGGGCTTCGTTATTTTATTAGGGGGCTTAGAGTAGGTGTAATTAGCTTAAAATTGTTGTAATATTTCTATAATGTTTGTAAATTATTTTATTATTTTTTGTAACTTAGTTCTTTTTTTATTTTTTGTACTTTAGTTAGTGTATTTATTTGTATTTAATTGTAGATAATTGTAGATAGTTTAGTTAATTAATTTATTGATAGTGTAGTGTTAGGTTTAATTGTAACTTAGGTTAGGATTTATTTTACAGGTAATTTTTTATTTATTTTAACTAGGTAGCTATTAATTAGTTATTAACTATTTAATAGCTATTGTACCTGGTTAAAATAAATACAAAGTTGCCTGTAAAATAAATATTAATTCTAAAATAGCTACAATATAATTATTATTTATATTGTAGCTATATTAGGGTTTATTTTACAGGTAAGTATATAGCTTTAAATAGGAATAATTTATTTAATAAGATTTATTTTATTTTGTTAGATAAAAATTATATTTAACTTAGGGGGTGTTAGGGTTAGGGTTAGACTTAGCTTTAGGGGTTAATACATTTATTAGAGTAGCGGTGAAGTCCGGTCGGCAGATTAGGGGTTAATAATTGTAGGTAAGGTAGCGGCGACGTTGGGGGGGGGCAGATTAGGGGTTAAAAAATATTATGTAGGTGTCGACGGTGTTAGGGGCAGCAGATTAGGGGTTCATAACTTTATTATAGTAGCAGTGAGGTCCGGTCGGCAGATTAGGGGTTAATAATTGTAGGTAATAAATATTATGTAGGTGTCGGCGGTGTGAGGGGCAGCAGATTAGGGGTACATAGGGATAATGTAGGTTGCGGCGGTGTGCGGTCGGCAGATTAGGGGTTAAAAAATTTTAATAGAGTGGAACAATGTGGGGGGACCTCGGTTTAGGGGTACATAGGTAGTTTATGGGTGTTAGTGTACTTTAGAGCACAGTAGTTAAGAGCTTTAAGAACCGGCGTTAGCCCAAAAAGCTCTTAACTCCTGGCTTTTCTCTGCAGCTGGAGTCTTGTCTTTAGAGCTCTAACGCTCACTTCAGCCAAGACTCTAAATACCGGCGTTAGGAAGATCCCATTGAAAATATAGGCTACGCAATTGGCGTAGGGGGATCTGCGGTATGGAAAAGTCGCGGCTGGAAAGTGAGCGTTTGACCCTTTCCTGACTCTAAATACCAGTGGGCGGCCAAAACCAGCATTAGGGCCCCATAACGCTGGTTTTGACGGCTAACGCAGAACTCTAAATCTAGGCGTAAATTATTCCTATTTAAAACTAAATACTTACCTGTAAAATAAAACCTAATCTAGCTACAAAATAACTAATAGTTACATTGTAGCTAGCTTAGGGTTTATTTTTATTTTACAGGCAACTTTGTATTTATTTTAACTAGGTAGAATAATTTTTAAATAGTTATTAACTATTTAATAACTACCTAGTTAAAATAAGTACAAATTTACCTGTAAAATAAACCCTAACCTAAGTTACAATTACACCTAACACTACACTATAATTAAATTAATTACCTAAACTAACTACAGGTGGCCCTTGGTTTACAACAGTTCAATTTGCACCGTTTCAGAATAAAAACCTTTTTTTTCAGTCATGTGACTGCTATTGAAAAGCATTGAGAAGCAGTGCATTGATTAAAATAGCCAGTAGGTGGAGCTATCTGCTTGTGTTGCAGCAAAGAAATGCAAGCCAAGCAAACTGAAATTAATCAGTTTAACCAGACATGAGCTATCGAGCAGCTTGCAAAGGAACAAGATCTTCCTGTCTATAAATCAGTCCAGAATGGAATGCATAGAAAGAACTGTTTGCAGAAAAATGCAAGTAAAGTCTGTGTTGTGTGATTATTTGATTAGGTTTATAATGCTGTTTAGCTAATGTTTCTGTTCATTTAACTTAGTTTAATTATATATTCTGTGTTGTGATTATTTTATTAGGTTTATAATGCCGTTTAGCATTTAAAGTCTTCATTTCAAAGCTTTAAAAATAATGTGTTAGGTGTTACTTATGCCAATTTTGAGAGGGGCCTGGAACCTAACTCCCTCACTTCCCATTGACTTACATCATAAACTGGGTTTCAATTTACAACGGTTTCAATTTACAACCATTCCTTTTGGAACCTAACCCCGGCGTAAACTGAGGGCTACCTGTACAATTAATTACAATTAAATTAAATAAACTAAATTACGAAAAAAAAAAAAAATTACAGAAAATAAAAAAGAAATTACAAATTTTTAAACGAATTACACCTAATCTAATCCCCCTAATAAAATAAAAAGCCCCCCAAAATAAAAAAATTCCCTACCCTATACTTAATTACAAATAGCCCTTAAAAGGGCCTTTTGCAGGGCATTGCCCCAAAGTAATCAGCTCTTTTACCTGTAAAACAAATACAATACCCCCCCAACATTAAAACCCACAACCCACACCACCCAACCCTACTCTAAAACCCACCCAATCCCCCCTTAAAAAAACCTAACACTACCCCCTTGAAGATCACCCTACCTTGAGATGTCTTCACCCAGCCGGGCACAAGTGGACCTCCAGAGGGGCAGAAGTCTTCATCCTATCCGGCTAGAAGAGGACATCCAGACCGGCAGAAGTCTTCATCCAGATGGCATCTTCTATCTTCTTCCATCCGGAGCGTAGCGGGTCCATCTTAAAGACATCCAACACGGAGCATCCTCTTCCATCTGACGGCGATTGAAGAATGAAGGTTCCTTTAAGTGACGTCATACAAGATGGCGTCCCTTCAATTCCGATTGGCTGATAGAATCCTATCAGCCATTTGGAATTAAGCTAGGAAAAATCCTATTGGCTGATGCAATCAGCCAATAGAATTGAAGTTCAATCCTATTGGCTGATCCAATCAGCCAATAGGATTGAGCCCGCATTCTATTGGCTGTTCCAATCAGCCAATAGAATGCGAGCTCAATTCTATTGGCTGATTGCATCAGCCAATAGGATTTTTCCTATCTTAATTCCGATTGGCTGATTCTATCAGCCAATCGAAATTGAAGGGACGCCATCTTGGATGACGTCACTTAAAGAAACCTTCATTCTTCAGTTGCCGTCGGATGGAAGAGGATGCTCCTTGTCAGATTTCTTCAAGATGGACCTGCTCCGCTCCGGATGGAAGAAGATAGAAGATGCCACCTGGATGAAGATTTCTGCCGGTCTGGATGTCCTCTTCTGGCTGGATGGGATGAAGATATCTGCCCCTCTGGAGGTCCACTTGTGCCCAGCTGGGTGAAGACGTCTCAAGGTAGGGTGATCTTCAAGGGGGTAGTGTTAGGTTTTTTTAAGGGGGGATTGGGTGGGTTTTAGAGTAGGGTTGGGTGTGTGGGTGGTGGGTTTTAATGTTGGGGGGGTATTGTATTTTTTTTACAGGTAAAAGAGCTGATTACTTTGGGGCAATGCCCTGCAAAAGGCCCTTTTAAGGGCTATTTGTAATTTAGTATAGGGTAGGGATTTTTTTATTTTGGGGGGCTATTTTATTTTATTAGGGGGATTAGATTAGGTGTAATTAGTTTAAAAATTTGTCATTTCTTTTTTATTTTCTCTAATTTAGTGTTTTTTTTTCGTAATTTAGTTTATTTAATTTAATTGTAATTAATTGTAGTTAGTTTAGGTAATTAATTTAAAGATAGTGTAGTGTTAGGTATAATTGTAACTTAGGTTAGGATTTATTTTACAGGTAAATTTGTACTTATTTTAACTAGGTAGCTATTAAATAGTTAATAATTATTTAATAACTATTCTACCTAGTTAAAATAAATACAAAGTTGCCTGTAAAATAAATATAAATCCTAAGCTAGCTACAATGTAACTATTAGTTATATTGTAGATATCTTAGGGTTTATTTTATCGGTAAGTATTTATTTTAAATAGGATTAATTTATTTAATTATAGTAATTTTATTTTGTTTGATTTAAATTATATTTCTCTTGTAAGGTGTATCCAGTCCACGGGTTCATCCTTTACTTGTGGGATATTCTCCTTCCTAACAGGAAGTGGCAAAGAGAGCACACAGCAGAGCTGTCCATATAGCTCCCCCTCTAGCTCCACCGCCCAGTCATTCTCTTTGCCGGCTCTAAGCAATAGGGTCCCTCTCGGAAGGATAAAGTGAATGTGGTGTTAGATTTGTAGTTTTTGTTCTACAAGCAAAAGTTTGTTATTTTAAATGGTACCGGTTTGTACTATTTACTCTCCTGCAGAAAAGAGATGAAGATTTCTGCAGGGAGGAAAATGATTTTAGCATGTTGTAACTAAAATCCACTGCTGTTCCCACAAAGGACTGAGGAGTACCAGAAAACATCAGTTGGGGGGAACGGTTTGCAGGTTAGGCTGCAATAAGGTATGTTCAGTCATTTATTTCTAGACAAGACTGTGATAATGCTATAAAAGGACTGATAAGATCCCCATGAGGGAAGGGTAAGCTTTATTCAGAGACTAAGTATGGAATTACAAGCTTACATAACAGGGCTAATTTATGCTGGTTGACACTATTTTATGGCAAGTTGACACTTTTTGATGGCAAACGGTTTTTATTAGAAAAGATCGTTTTTTGAGACACTTTGAAGGCCCCTTTGGGTTTCTTACAGGGGTTGTTACCCACATGGCTAATATTATAACTCTTAGGAGTGTTTTCTTAGGCCTCACTGCACCGGAGTAGGGTGGTAGGGGCATAATTTCGCGCCTCAGATGCGCAGTTAGTTTGACTAGTTCTTCAGGCTGTGTTCACATGGAGGCTCCTGCTACTGTTTGAGGACCCATAAGAAGCTTTTTCCCCATAAATCTGACTCCTAAGGGAAGGTAGGGCCACAGCAGAGCTGTGGCAAGGTGCTAAAGTTGTTTTAACCGGTCTGTTAGCTTACTATTGATCCGGTTTGGGCATTAAGGGGTTAATCATTTTTCTTGCTAGTTCTGCAATCTTACCAATGCTTTAGGTACATACTGTGAAAATTTAAAAAAGTTTGGTGCATTTTTCACTGTTTTGGAAAAATGTGTGCCTTTTTTATCTCTTAAAGGCACAGTAACGTTTTATTGCAAAGTGTGTTTTTACTTAATTAAAGGGATTTCTAAGCCTGTTTGTCTTACTACTAGTCTGTTAAACATGTCTGACACCATCGAAAATCCTTGTTTAATGTGTTTAGAAGCCATGGTGGAACCCCCTCTCAAAATGTGTCCCACTTGTATTGATATGTCTATACACTTTAAAGACCATATTGTTGCACTTAAAAATGTGCCCCAAGATGATTCTCAGACAGAAGGTAATGAGGTTAGCCCGTTGACCTCTCCCCAAGTGTCACAACCAGTTACGCCCGCTCAAGCGACGCCTAGCACCTCTAGCGCGTCTAACTCTTTTACCTTACAAGATTTGGCGGCAGTTATGGATATTACCCTTTCAGTATTTTTATCTAAACTGCCCGGGTTACCTGCAAAGCGTGATAGCTCTGTTTTAAGAACAGATTATGAGCATTCTGACGCTTTAGTAGCCATATCCGATATACACTCACAACGCTCTGAAATGGGGGCGAGGGATGTGCTGTCTGTGGGAGAAATTTCCGATTCGGGAAAGGTTGCTCCTCAGACAGACTCTGATACGTTGGCTTTTAAATTTAAACTAGAACTCCTCCGTCTATTGCTCAGGGAGGTATTAGTTACTCTGGATGACTGTGACCCTTTGGTGGTTCCAGAGAAATTGTGTAAAATGGACAAGTACCTAGAAGTTCCTGTTTACACTGATGTGTTCCCGGTCCCTAAGAGGATCGCGGATATAGTAACAAGGGAGTGGGATAGACTAGGTATTCCGTTTGTCCCCCCTCCTGTTTTTAAGAAAATGTTGCCCATATCTGACACCACGCGGGACTCGTGGCAGGCGGTCCCTAAGGTGGAGGGGGCTATTTCTTCACTTGCTAAACGCACAACCATACCAATTGAGGACAGTTGTGCTTTTAAAGACCCTATGGATAAAAAATTAGAGGGTTTATTAAGAAAATCTTTGTTCATCAAGGTTTTCTTCTCCAACCTATAGCATGCATTGTTCCTGTAACTACTGCAGCTGCTTTCTGGTTCGAGGAGCTGGAAGATGCGCTCCAGACGGAGACCTCATATGAGGACATTATGGACAGAATTAAGGCTCTTAAGCTGGCTTATTCTTTTATCACAGATGCCACTTTCCAACTAGCTAAGTTAGCAGCAAAGAATTCAGGTTTCGCCATTCTGGCGCGCAGGGCCCTATGGCTAAAGTCCTGGTCGACCGATGTGTCGTCAAAATCCAAACTACTGAACATCCCTTTCAAAGGAAAGACCCTTTTCGGGCCTGAATTGAAAGAGATTATCTCAGAAATCACTGGGGGAAAAGGCCATGCTCTCCCTCAGGACAATTCCTTTAAGACTAAGAACAAACAAAATAATTTTCGTTCCTTTCGAAATTTCAGGAGCGGTCTCGCTTCATCCTCCCCTTCTGCAAAGCAAGAGGGTAACACTTCATAACCCAGGGCAGCCTGGAAACCTTACCAGGGCTCTAACAAGGGTAAACAGGCTAAGAAGCCTGCAGCTGCCTCCAAGACAGCATGAAGGGGTAGCCCCTGATCTGGGACCGGATCTAGTGGGGGACAGACTCTCTCTCTTCGCTCAGGCCTGGGCAAGAGACGTACATGATCCCTGGGCCTTAGAGATTGTATCCCAGGGATATCTTCTAGAATTCAAGGACTCCCCTCCAAGGGGAAGGTTCCACATTTCTCGTTTGTCTACAGGCCAGACAAAGAAAGAGGCGTTCTTACGCTGTGTAGAAGACCTACATACCATGGGAGTGATCCACCCAGTTCCAATTGTGGAACAAGGGCTGGGTTTTTACTCAAACCTGTTTGTGGTTCCCAAAAAAGAAGGAACTTTCAGACCAATCCTGGATTTCAAAATTCTAAACAAATTCCTCAGAGTCCCATCATTCAAGATGGAGACCATTCGGACAATCTTACCCATGATCCAGGGGGGTCAATATATGACTACCGTGGATCTAAAGGATGCGTATCTGCACATTCCTATCCACAGAGATCATCACCAGTTTCTCAGGTTTGCCTTTTTGGACAAGCATTATCAGTTTGTGGCTCTTCCTTTCGGGTTGGCCACTGCTCCCAGAATTTTCACAAAGGTGCTAGGGTCCCTCCTGGCAGTTCTAAGACTGCGGGGCATTGCGGTGGCGCCTTACCTAGACGACATCTTAATTCAGGCGTCGACTTTCCAAAGAGACAAGTCTCACACGGAAATTGTATTGGCCTTTCTGAGGTCTCACGGGTGGAAGGTGAACATCAAAAAGAGTTCTCTCTCCCCCCTCACAAGAGTTCCATTCCTAGGAACCCTAATAGACTCAGTAGAAATGAAAATATTTCTGACGGAGGTCAGAAAATTAAAACTCTTAACTACTTGCCGAGCTCTTCATTCCATTCCTCGGCCGTCTGTAGCTCAGTGCATGGAGACAATCGGATGGACATAGTCCCTTTTGCACGGATACACCTCAGACCACTGCAACTATGCATGCTCAAACAGTGGAATGGGGATTATGCAGATTTGTCTCCTCAAATACAGTTGGACCAGGAGACCAGAGATTCTCTTCTCTGGTGGTTGTCTCAGGATCACCTGTCTCAGGGAATGTGTTTCCGCAGACCAGAGTGGATCATCGTAACGACCGACACCAGTCTATTGGGCTGGGGTGCAGTCTGAGACTCCCTGAAAGCTCAGGGCTTATGGTCTCGGGAAGAAGCTCTTCTCCCGATAAACATTCTGGAACTGAGGGCGATATTCAATGCTCTTCAGGCATGGCCTCAGCTAGCTGCGGCCAAATTCATCAGATTTCTGTCGGACAACATCACGACTGTAGCTTACATCAACCATCAAGGGGGAACAAGGAGTCCCCTAGCAATGATGGAAGTAACCAAAATAATCAGGTGGGCGGAGGATCACTCTTGCCACCTCTCAGCAATTCACATCCCAGGAGTAGACAACTGGGAGGCGGATTTTCTAAGTCGTCAGACTTTTCATCCGGGGGAGTGGGAACTCCACCCAGAGGTATTTGCCCAGCTGACTCAGCTATGGGGCACTCCAGAATTGGATCTGATGGCAGACCCGTCAGAATGCCAAACTTCCTCTTTATGGGTCCAGGTCCCGGGATCCCCAGGTGGTGTTGATAGATGCTCTAGCAGCGCCTTGGTCCTTCAATCTGGCATAGGTGTTTCCACCGTTTCCCCTCCTTCCTCGTCTGGTTGCCAGAATCAAGCAGGAGAGGGCGTTGGTGATTCTAATAGCGCCTGCGTGGCCACGCAGGACATGGTATGCAGACCTAGTGGACATGTCATCCGTTCCACCATGGACTCTGCCAATGAGGCAGGACCTTATACTTCAACGTCCTTTCAAACATCCAAATCTAATTTCTCTGCGTCTGACTGCTTGGAGATTGAACGTCTAATTCTATCTAAGCGTGGTTTCTCTGAGTCGGTTATCGATACCCTGATTCAGGCCAGAACGCCTGTCACCAGAAAAATCTACCATAAGATTTGGCGAAAATATCTTTGTTGGTGCGAATCCAAGGGTTACTCATGGAGTAAGATTAGGATTCCCAGGATATTGTCTTTTCTCCAAGATGGATTGGAGAAAGGATTGTCAGCTAGTTCCTTAAAAGGACAGATATCTGCTTTGTCTATTCTTTTACACAAACGTCTGGCGGAGGTACCAGATGTTCAAGCGTTTAGTCAGGCTTTAGTCAGAATCAAGCCTGTTTATAGACCTGTGGCTCCGCCATGGAGTCTGAATTTAGTTCTTTCAGTTCTGCAAGGGGTTCCGTTTGAACCTTTACATTCCATGGATATTAAGCTTTTATCTTGGAAAGTTTTCTTTTTGGTAGCTATCTCTTCTGCTCGAAGAGTTTCAGAGTTATCTGCTTTACAGTGTGACTCACCTTACTTGGTGTTCCATGCAGATAAGGTAGTTTTGCATACCAAACCCGGTTTTCTTCCTAAGGTTGTGTCTAATAAGAATATTAACCAGGAAATTGTTGTTCCTTCTCTGTGTCCTAATCCTTCTTCGAAGAAGGAATGTTTATTACACAATCTTGATGTGGTTCGTGCTTTAAAGTTCTATTTACAAGCAACTAAGGATTTCAGACAAACAACTTCATTGTTTGTTATCTATTCTGGTAAGAGGAGACGTCAAAAGGCGACTGCTACTTCTCTTTCCTTTTGGCTGAAAAGCATCATCCGTCTGGCCTATGAGACTGCTGGCCAGCAGCCTCCTGAAACAATTACTGCTCATTCTACCAGAGCAGTGGCTTCCACATGGGCTTTTAAAAATGAGGCTTCTGTTGAACAGATTTGTAAGGCAGCGACTTGGTCTTCGCTGCATACTTTTTCCAAATTTTACAAATTCGATACTTTTGCTTCTTCGGAGGCTATTTTTGGGAGAAAGGTTTTACAAGCAGTGGTGCCTTCCATTTAAGGTACCTGTCTTGTTCCCTCCCTTCATCCATGTCCTAAGGCTTTGGTATTGGTATCCCACAAGTAAAGGATGAACCCGTGGACTGGATACACCTTACAAGAGAAAACAGAATTTATGCTTACCTGATAAATTACTTTCTCTTGTGGTGTATCCAGTCCACGGCCCGCCCTGGCAATTAGTCAGGTACATGTTTAGTTTAAACTACAATCACCACTGCACCCTATGGCTTCTCCTTTTTCTTCCTAACCTTCGGTCGAATGACTGGGGGGTGGAGCTAGAGGGGGAGCTATATGGACAGCTCTGCTGTGTGCTCTCTTTGCCACTTCCTGTTAGGAAGGAGAATATCCCACAAGTAAAGGATGAACCCGTGGACTGGATACACCACAAGAGAAAGTAATTTATCAGGTAAGCATAAACTCTGTTTCAGGTTAGGGGGGGTTAGACTTAGGGTTAGACTTAGGTTTAGGGGTTAATAAATTTAATATAGTAGCGGCAACGTTGGGGGCGGCAGATTAGGGAATAATAAAATTTAAGTAGTGTTTGCGAGGCGGGAGTGTGGCGGTTTAGGGGTTAATATATTTATTAAAGTGGCGGCGATGTCCGGTCGGCAGATTAGGGGTTAAAAATTTGAATTAAGTGTTTGCGATGTGGGGGGGGCTCGGTTTAGGGGTTAATAGGTAGTTTATGGGTGTTAGTGTATTTTGTAGCACTTTAGTTAATAGTTTTATGTTACGGCGTTAGCCCATAAAACTCTTAACTACTAACTTTTAAATGCGGTAGGAGTCTTGACAGGAAAGGGTCTACCGCTCACTTTTTCCAGCAATCGTAATACCCATTAAAAATATAGGATACGCAATTGACGTAAGGGGATTTGCGGTATGCGAAAATCACGGAAAAAAAGTGAGCGGTACACCTGTACCTGCCTGACTCGTAATACCAGCGGGCATTAAAAATCAGCTGCTTTTTAAGGCTAACGCAAGACTCGTAATCTAGGTGATAGACTTTAAAGTGATGGAAAATCCTAGCATTTAGAAAACGCTAGGATTTACCAGCACTAAAAATAAAGGTGACTTTCATTCACAAATTTTAAAAAAACTGTATAGAACGTACCTTTCTTTTATTGCAGCTTCACTGCTAACATAAGCTTGTCTGGCCGCCCACAGCAAAAGTCTTTTTTTTTTCTTTCAATGAGGTAACGTTTCCACCTCTTAGCCAATAGCAGTGTAATAAATGTACCTAATACATAGTTGTTGTTTTTTTAAACTTGTGAATGAAGGTCATCTTTATTTTTTAGTGCTGATAAATCCTAGCATTTTTTAAAAGAAAGGATATACCATCACTCTAATGGTATTTTTCTGTTTAAAACCATTAGATATGGGGGTGTTTTCTAATGGATTGTGATCAACTTCATTGATTGTTAAACTGTCATAAAAGAGGTTGGGATTGTGTGCATATTTCAGTAGTTACTCAGTAGTAAAGACTATGGGCTAGACTACGAGTGGAGCGGTAATTACCGCTGGAGCTCGCAAGTTAACTTTACTCGACTTCTGCTCTTTGCGATTATCGGGTGGTGTGCGTATTACAAGTTGAAAGTAAATATTTTCCCTTCAATGTACAAACAATAAAGGAAAAAAGTATGCATACTCGCACGCTAGCCCAAATCGCCATAAGCCCCCTACCCTAATAACCCCTAAACTTCCACATAGCCCACCGCTAAATAGCCCTCTACTCTATTAACCCCACATTGCAAAATACCCCACTACTCTATTAACCCCAAAGCCACCACACCCCCACATCACACATACCCCTCTACTCTATTAATCCCAAAACTACCACACACCCACATTGCAAAATAAATGTCTACTCTATTAGTTTTGAATGTGAGGGGTATCTTTGTATTCCTATTGGCTGGTTTTAAATTTCAAGCCAAATCTGCCAATAAAAAAAAACTTTCATTCTATTGGCTGATTTGATTTTATTCTACTGGCTGATTTCAGGTCATGTAAGAAGTTTTAGTGTTAAATGCGATTGTGTTTGAGCAATCAAATTTACTTTCAACTTGTAATACAATCAAACACTGCCGCTCAACCCCAGCCATAGAAAATATGGGGAGCATAAATTACCATGTGTTTGCACAAAATAATTCACAGTAATTTTAACAGCATGCCACTTGTAATATAGATTTGAGCGTAAAGAATGATTTTACAATCGTGTTGACGATCCTCATGCTAACAATAGTTCCCACTGTTATCTGGCCTTATGTGTCAAAAAAAAGTTGAATGAACAAATGGAATTATTTCAATTATATATGTTCAAATTTAGCAGAAATTACTTGTTTTTTTATGAAACCACAAGTCCCCCAATCCAGCCCCTTATCACTAATTTATTGTCACCAATTAGTGCTATGTTTTTGCTTGCTCTATATGGTAATTTTTTGTGAACAAATGGAAATATTGCGACAATTGCATGATCAAACGGAGAGCCATGCATGCTTCACATAAGGATTCAGTCTCCATCCACCAATAGACAAATAATAGTATAAAGAAGGGAGTGAACACAGGAATTATCATGTGTGATGTCAGCACACTCGCATACACAACAGTAGAGATGCTTTCCAATGACTACACAGGCGAGATTACTGCTTCCTTATATGGAAAAAGGCAGGGATGTTTGAATGCTAGAATGCAATAATGTAAGGATATAAACGATACAATGGATTAATGGACATTTGAAGACAACACACTTTCCAGGTAGTCTCTCAGTCTTATATTTTACAGTAATATCTTTATATTCACTTGCTTTTTGGCACTTAAAAAACAAATGTTTTGAAATCATTTTGAGACGTCATTTTGGGCAAGATTATGAGTGGCACGAAAAACTGTTGCACACTAGCAAAAATCGGTTTACCGTGGCAATTTGTGTGTGTTGGAAGCAGCATGCATAGCACAGGTTGAAAGTAAACGCAATCGCTTGAGCGCTATTGAATTTAACACATGTTGGGATAGCTCAGAGCTCTGGTTAACTGTTATGCTCGAATAAAAAGTTGCTTAAAATACATCAAAATACATTTAAAAGTTACACTCATAAATAGCACTATCTAATAAAAATTATTAATAAGAAATTGCAATAAAAAGTAATAAGGGCTCAAAGATATAAGATCTCACATGTTTGAAAAGAAAGGATTGCAAAGGGCTTTAATATAGAGATACATACATAAATATATCTAAGTATGTATCTGTATGTATATACTGTATATATATGTAACGGGGTTTGGCCTAGGCCCACAATTACCCCTGTGGGTCTTTACCCCAGCTACCTCCATGTGCTCTGCAGGCTGATCCTGAGTCTCCGCTACCTGGGAGTTGGGGTACATGACTGTGGCAGTGCCTCCACCTGACTGGGCATCCAGGGCAAGAATGGGTTTCCCAGACAGGAACATAATAAATAACTACAACACACACAGTAATAACAGTAAAACAGTATGAACATGTATTAAAGGATTATGGTAAATAAAAATAAGGCAAGAAATACAGTGGCTAACTAACACACCGACTCTCTCTAACCAGGCCCAGCACCCTCCCAAACCACCTGCGAACCCACCCTCAGGCTTCACCCTAATGGCTGATGGGTACCAGTTGGTGCACATAAATGTTGGGGCCCTTTAAGGTAATCCACATGCATTTAAACAGTTGCAGCTCATAGGAAACTGCAATCCACAGGAAGAGCTGTTTATAAGTTTATGTGATGGACAGAATGCCCTGTCAGTATGACAAGGAGAGAGGATACTTCTTACCACTGACAGGATTCTGCACAGGCTGAAAGAAAACTCCAAGGTCTGCCAGTCATTTACTTTGTCTGCATTCTTCTCCACAGCTCTCTAACAGGGACAGACTGCAGCTGGCAGCATACACTAAATCAGCAGAGGAATGCTGTTACTTTACAAGATGAAGTCTGCAGCTCTCACACAGCCAGGCCTCACACACACCTTCACTGCTCTGACATGTCTGCTTCCTCCTGTGTCTTACACTCTTCTTTCAGTTTCACTTGATCACATGACCAACCAGTCTAATAGTTGCCTAGGCAACTTCTCCTGCAGAATGTATACAGGTGCAAATGTTCAACAGGAAGGGCTACATTCTCCCCCTTGTAAAATCCTTGCCTTCCACTGGCAAGGTTCCACCAAGAGGTAAATTGAAAAAACAAAACATATAAATAATAATAAATGCAGTCCTATAAACAAATGTTAACTATCTTACAGTTTATTCTAGTACAGAGAGGTTCCAACATTCATAATGTCCGCAACCGCATACAGTAAATCAACCATTTTAGACTGTACCTGGGGCATATGTACATAACTGGGTTCTCCGACTTGATCGTAAGTAAGAACCCTGGGAGGCTGTCGTATTCTAGTACCCAGTCTCTGTTCTCTCTGAGGAAGTCCAGAATGTTCCTGGGAATCTTCAGCTCTGGCCACTTGGGTGGGGAGGTCACCAGATGCTTGAGACCCTGGCTTTCCCATGATACAAGAGTCTCTTTTTGGGGTCCCAGGCACAAAGTTGGGGCTGTTGGGATTCAATGTAGAGGAGGCTAAGGGAGGAGAGGAAGGAAAGTGCTGTGTTTCCTCAGCAGGAGGAGACCACCATTGATCATCAGCACTAAGAGCTTCTGGGGTCTCTACTGCCTCATTTTCAGGACTCTCCGTTGTGCTTTTCTCCCATTCACTACTACTCCCTTCCTCTTCATCGATATAGGCTATTGGTAGTAGATGGTTCCTATGCCAAGCTTTGATCCGGCCTTCTGGGCCTTTTATATTATACACTGGCAGCCCCTTTAGCTTAGACACAACTTCAAATAGGGTATCCTTCCATCTGTCTGCTAATTTGTGTTTCCCAGGTACCCCTAGATTCCGGAGGAGAACCTTATCTCCCGCTTGGACTTCCTGATGCTTCACTTTGGTATCGTATCTTCTTTTGTTGCGTTCCTCCATTTTTTCCGCAGCTTGAGTGGCCAACTCGTAGGCACTGTGAAGGTTTTGTCTGAGGGTCCTCACATACTGGAAGTGAGAGTCTGACTTTGTCCCATCTGGGGACACCCCCAACCGGACATCTATCGGTAGACTGGCTTCCCTTCCAAACATTAGGAAATAGGGTGAGAATCCTGTAGACTCATGCCTTGTGCAATTATATGCGTGGACCATGGCTTCTACATGCTTACTCCAGGACCGCTTCTCCACTTGTTTCAGAGTCCCGAGCATGTCTAGGAGTGTCCTATTAAAACGCTCAGGCTGGGCATCACCCTCAGGGTGGTAGGGTGTTGTTCTGGACTTGTGAACCTGCAACATATCCAGCAGTTCTTTGATCAGCTTACTCTCAAAGTCTCTACCTTGATCAGAATGTATTCGATTGGGCAGACCGTAGTGCATAAAATATTTCTGCCAGAGGACCTTGGCTACGGTCACAGCCTTCTGGTCTTTAGTGGGAAAAGCCTGAGCGTATCTGGTGAAATGGTCTGTTACTACCAGAACATTCCCAATTCCGGTAGTATCATTCTCAATACATAGATAGTCCATGCACACAAGATCCAGGGGTCCTGTACTTCTCAGGTGGCCCATAGGGGCAGCTCTCACAGGCAGAGTCTTTCTCTGAATACATCTTCTGCAGGTCTTCACATAATGTTCAACATGTTCTCTCATGCGAGGCCAATAGAACCGGTCTTGTACCAGGCCATAGGTCTTGTCTACCCCAAGATGCCCATGTTGATCATGGAGAGCTCTCAGGACCATTCCCCGATATCTATGAGGTAACACTAGCTGCTTTCGACCAGGGTGGTCATGGTATTTTATAATTCTATAAAGGATTCCATCTTCTAGATGTAGTTTACTCCATTCTCTCCGGTACAAATCTCTTTGGGAAGGGAGCTCAGTAATTTAGGGTTCTTGGCTCTCATTGCCTTGAGGACTGTACCTATATACCAGTCCTGTGACTGGGCTTTCTTCTTGTCTTCATTGGTTATGTGAGACCACTGTTGGAGCATTGCTGGAGCACAGAATACCTCTGGTACGGCTTCTGGGGAGTGACATATGGAGTCTATTCCTCTGAGTTCAGAGAACTCATCCTGCCTCTCAGCCACTACATATGTTTGGCACAGGGCTCCTACCCCAGGCACAGGGATTTCTTCCCATTCCTCCTTTTCTTCATGAGGAGGAAGTCCAGGTCTGCGGGACAGAGCATCCGCACTGACATTCTTAGGGCCTGGCTTGTATTTAAGGCTGAAACTATAGTTTGACAATGCTGCCAGCCACCTATGCCCTGTGGCATCCAGCTTTGCTGTTGTTTGAATATAAGTAAGCGGATTGTTATCCGTCCTTACCTCGAATGTTGCTCCATATAAATAGTCATGTAACTTGTCCACAATTGCCCACTTGAGCGCCAAGAATTCTAGCTTATGGACCGGATAGTTTTTCTCTGCACCAGTTAGACTTCTACTTATGTAAGCCACTGGTCTTAACCCTTCTGGGTAGCTCTGATGCAATACGGCCCCTAGGCCTTCCATACTGGCATCAACATGGAGCACATATGGTTTCTCGGGATCTGAATATGCCAATACAGGAGCTTCTGTGAGTCTTTTCTTCAAGATTAAGAAGGCTTCTTCGCATCCTGAGGTCCATTTCTTTCCGAAGGAGTCTTTAGGACTTGGCGCCTTAACACCCTCTATAGCTGAGGTAGTCTTTAACAGGTTGTGTAGCTCTCGAGCAATCTTTGAATAGTCTTTCACAAACCTCCGGTAGTAACCGCAGAATCCAAGAAATGAGCGCAGCTCACTGATGTTATCTGGCCTGGGCCAGTTCATCACCGCTTCAATTTTGGTCGGGTCAGTTGTCACACCTTGTGCGGAAACAATGTGACCTACATATGTAACAGAGTTCTGGGCAAATCAACATTTGTCTATTGATAATTTCAGACCCTCTGCTTGGAGTCGATCCAACACCTTCAGCAATCGCTGTTCGTGCTCTTCTGGTGTCCTTCCAAACACTATGAGGTCATCAAGATAGACTAGGCACTCTTTGGGATTCATATCCCCCACAGTCTTCTCCATCAGCCTTTGAAAGGTGGCGGGAGCTCCAGTGACCCCTTGGGGCATCCTGGTAAACTCGTAGAATCCCAAGGGACAGATGAAAGCTGTCTTTTCCTGATCCTCCTTCTTCATGGGTACCTGATTATACCCAGACCTCAAGTCCAGGACGCTGAACCACTGGCTTCCAGAAAGGGCATCTAGCAGATCTTCTATCCGTGGCAGAGTATATTGATCTGGCACAGTCCTTTTGTTTAAAGTCCGATAGTCTATGCAAAGCCGGACTGTGCCATTCTTTTTCCTAACTACCACTATGGGTGAGGCATATGGACTTCTGGACTCTTTAATAATGCCAGATTCTTCCATCTGTTTGAGTATATCCCGGACATCTTCCACATCTCGAGGGGGTATTCTCCTTGATCTTTCTCTGAAAGGAGCTGGGTCAGAAAGTCTGATAGCATGTGTGGCACTCTTTGCACATCCCACATCCATTTCTTTCCTGGAGAAAACTTTCTCTCGAGTAGCTAATTTGGATCGGAGGCTATCTCTCCACTTTGGTGGTAGAGGAGAATCTTCCAGTTCAAAAACTATAGGTCCTTCATGATCACCTCCCTGTTCTGCCTTTACAGACATTACTGAAGAGACTTGGTCCAACAAGTGAATCACACCAATCTTCTGGTGACGATCAATTCTGATCTCTGTGGGTGTTAAGTTTCTTATCATTATGGGAAAATCTTTACACCAGTGATTCTGCCAGTCTTTCACCTCAGGTATGAGAGTCCACCCTTTTTTTGCATCCTCCTCAGGCAAGGACTCAATGAGGTATTGCCTGGTTCCTCCTGATATTTCATGGTGCATAGATGCTATGGCTCGTAGAGTCTTAGTCTCTCCAGGCCTTACAAATAAAGGTTCTTTCCCTGAGTAGTGGCATGATCCTGGTCTAGCTTGTAGGGCTAGTCGATGGCATTCTTTCCCTAGAACAGGGCTGACTTCCATCAGTCTGGTTAGAGATACATCTCCCACTTCAGTTAGGTAGGCCCTGAACATGTCCTGCACCATTCTTGCGTTGGTACCCAAAATTATTGGGGCGCACATTGTTTTCTTCATGGAGCATACAAGAGCTTCCAATTCCATAGGGCAGATCATTCCTGTGTTTAACTGTGGGATTGTTATTGTCACTCTTATACATCCCTCTACAGGCTGGGCCTGAGATCCCACTCCCCACAACTGCAACTCTCCTGCTGGCTCCAGGGGAATATGTTTTAAATGATGGTCATAGAAGTCTCTATTAATGATGGTGACCTGGGACCCAGTATCTAACAAGGCCGAGGCATGAATATCTTCTATTTGTAACTGTATCAGAGATTTGGGCCTGATCTTGGCCCCCACAGATAATATGGGTGTGGTTCTTTTTCCTCTTTTTCCTGAAAGGACTGGTAGCTTGAGCCTCCTCCAGCTCAATAGCTAGCACATCCACTTCTGTATCTGATGAATTAGTGGGACACTCCCGCTTGAAATGCCCTGATTTTCCACACTTAAAACAGTTCCCTCAGGGGGACTGTTCCTCTGGGAATAACCTTCCTGTGGTCTCCCTGCGGTGCTGCCTCCTGGTAGGAGAATAATCTGTTCTTCTTGGCGATGACTTAGACAATAATTCTAATTCAGCTACCTTTTTTTTAAGGACGAACAGTTCCATATCCTCTTTATCTGCAGCTTTAGAAGAATTTCCTTTTTGTGGAGGAGATGGGGACATTTGGTTCTCCAGTATTTTTGCTTTTCGGATCAGTGTGGAATAGGACAAGACTTGATCATCCAACTTAACTCTTAACATGATCATGACTGGATCATTGCTAAGGCCTCCCTTCTGAATTTGTTTGGATAGTCGAGCATCCAACTCAGATGCAGTGACTGCTCCATTATGAAACAGTTTTCCCAGTGACAATTGTAATCGATTGATATAGTCTGAAGCTTTCTCATGTTCCTTCTGTTTAGTGGCTAGGAACTTGATTAATAGATCATCAGAGTCCTCAGATTTTCCATACGCATCCTGCAAAACTTTCAGGTAATCTTGTGCGGTAGCTTGTTCATTCACTCCCCTAAACAGCCTTATCATATTTGTAGCTGGGAAACGAAGACTCTCCATTATCCGTTGTTTTTTTATGTTATCCGTACAAGACCATTCTTCCAATAATTGTACAGCATTATCCTTCCAGGCCTTAAAGGGCTCCTCCCCGGCAGGAACAGGTTGATTCCCAGAAAACACTTTCAGCTTACGGTAACTGTGGGTATGGGTAGCTGTTACTATGGCTTCTGAGAGTTTTTGCAGTATTTCAGATATGTTACTCTCTCCTGAACTTGTGGTTCTCAATAGGGAATCGCCTGGTTTTGGGGATGTTGGAGATGAGGGAACCACTAGATCTGGGGTCTTAGGGGCAGTTGTCCCTTGCACACTGGAAAAGTAGACATTTCGTTTGGGGATGGCCCCAGTCTCTACAGGGGTAACCGGTAATCTCCTGGGGGGTTTCTCTGACAAAGGGGACAGAATCTGGGAATAACTTGATACATTAAAGTCTCTTTGGCCTATAGTGGAGGGTTGCTGCAGTGTAACCCCTTCCTCCTTATCAGGGAGAGCGTACACTAAGCGACATCCTTCAGGAGCTGTTTCAAGAAGGTATAGACATGTAGGCCTATGACGGCCTCTCAAATCTGCATGGGAATATACTAACATGTAAGTTTGACCGTATGAATCATGCAGGATGTCTCTGATGGTAGCCATCTCTATTCCCAGTATAATCTCTACGCACTTGGTGACATGTTTTATCTCACTATAGGGAGGTACCTGGCATATCATCACTGCATGATGCAATGGTACCTTCTGTTGCTGGGCCCAATCTGTTACAAATGGGAGTGTGGGCCGGGGAATTAACGGATCCTTACTGGGTGTACCCCAATTTATCTCAGCAGTACCACCAAATGTAACGGGGTTTGGCCTAGGCCCACAATTACCCCTGTGGGTCTTTACCCCAGCTACCTCCATGTGCTCTGCAGGCTGATCCTGAGTCTCCGCTACCTGGGAGTTGGGGTACATGACTGTGGCAGTGCCTCCACCTGACTGGGCATCCAGGGCAAGAATGGGTTTCCCAGACAGGAACATAATAAATAACTACAACACACACAGTAATAACAGTAAAACAGTATGAACATGTATTAAAGGATTATGGTAAATAAAAATAAGGCAAGAAATACAGTGGCTAACTAACACACCGACTCTCTCTAACCAGGCCCAGCACCCTCCCAAACCACCTGCGAACCCACCCTCAGGCTTCACCCTAATGGCTGATGGGTACCAGTTGGTGCACATAAATGTTGGGGCCCTTTAAGGTAATCCACATGCATTTAAACAGTTGCAGCTCATAGGAAACTGCAATCCACAGGAAGAGCTGTTTATAAGTTTATGTGATGGACAGAATGCCCTGTCAGTATGACAAGGAGAGAGGATACTTCTTACCACTGACAGGATTCTGCACAGGCTGAAAGAAAACTCCAAGGTCTGCCAGTCATTTACTTTGTCTGCATTCTTCTCCACAGCTCTCTAACAGGGACAGACTGCAGCTGGCAGCATACACTAAATCAGCAGAGGAATGCTGTTACTTTACAAGATGAAGTCTGCAGCTCTCACACAGCCAGGCCTCACACACACCTTCACTGCTCTGACATGTCTGCTTCCTCCTGTGTCTTACACTCTTCTTTCAGTTTCACTTGATCACATGACCAACCAGTCTAATAGTTGCCTAGGCAACTTCTCCTGCAGAATGTATACAGGTGCAAATGTTCAACAGGAAGGGCTACATATACATATATATATATATATATATATATATATATATATATATATATATATACCGGTATATATAATTATACGTGTGTATATATGTGTTAATGTATTTATATATATATATATATATATATATATATATATATATATATTTATATATTTATGTATTTACAGACATACACATATAAACACATAAATACATATGTATACATATATAGACGCATATAGAAGTGAATTGGGGTCTTTGCAGTCAAGTAGATGAAAACATGTAAAATCATATTTATGTACTATTTTTAATAAAATGTTTAACTATGTATTTATTGTAAATATTTCACATTCAAATGTTTTTTCACATAATAAAATATGTTCCATGTATTTAGATAGATGCCGACTACACTAAACCACTCATATAACAAGTTGTGAGTATGTTTTGCTTGTGACTGGAGACTTGGAGGCCGAATTATCAAGCCGTCAACTATGCTGCATTCGAAGGCACCAATACGCTCGCCTAACATTGCGGCCGCGGACCTGAATACGATCTCCATATTTATAAAAAAAGCCGGTAAAAAGCTGTGCACCAAGTACGGGGCGATGAGCATCGGACTGTTGTTAACTAACAGTCATCGATCTCGCTGTTATTCAGCTTTTTCCCAACTTTATTTATACCCTGTCACTAAACACCACCACTATACTAAAATGTTTAACCCCTAACCCGCCACTCCAGGAGCCCACCGCAACTAAATAAAAGTATTAACCCCTATCCAGCCGCTCCCGGAGCCCACCACAACTAAATAAATGTATTAACCCCTATCCCGCCGCTCCTGGACCCCTCCGCAACTAAATAAAAGTATTAACCCCTATCCCGCTGCTCCCGGACCCCTCCGCAACTAAATAAAAGTATTAACCCCTATCCCGCAGCTCCTGGAGCCCACCGCAACTAAATAAAATTATTAACCCCTATCCTGCCGCTCCCGGACCCCTCCGCAACTAAATAAATGTATTAACCCCTAAACCCCTGGCCTCCCACATCACTACCACTTACTAAACCTATTAACCCCTAAACTGCCAGCAATAAACTAAATTAAGCTATTAACCCCTAAACCTAACAACCCGCTTACCTGTAGAATTAAAAAAATTAACTATATTAAACTATTAATTAACCTACCCTAACTATTATACTAAAATGACATTAAACTATATTAAACTATTAATTAACCTACACTAACTATTATACTAAAATTACATTAAACTAACAATTAAATTAACTATATTACATATTTAAAAACCTAACCCTACTCAAGTTATTTAAATCTACAATTAAAAATTACTAAATTACAAAAAAATAACAACTAAGTTACAAAAAATCAAAAATACTAAGTTACAAAAAATCAAAAACACTAAGTAACAAAAAAATAAAAAACCACAGTATCAAAAATAAAAAACAATTACACCTAATCTAAGAGCCCTATCAAAATAAAAAGACCCCCCAAAATAAAAAAACCCTAGCCTACAATAAACTACCAATGGCCCTTAAAAGGGCCTTTTGCGGGGCATTGCCCCAATCAGCCAATAGGATTGAGCTTGCATTCTATTGGCTATTTCCATTCAGCCAATAGAATGCAAGCTCAATCCTATTGGCTGATTGGATCAGCCAATAGGATGAAAGCTCAATCATATTGGCTGATTGCAACAGCCAATAGGATTTTTTCTCCCTTAATTCCTTTTGGCTGACAGAATTCCATAAGCCAATCGGAATGTAAGGGACGTCATTTAAAGGAAAACTTCATTCTTCAACAGACGTTGGAAGAAGAGGATGCTCTGCGCCGGATGTCTTGAAGATGGAGCCGCTCTGCGCCGGATGGATGAAGAAAGAAGATGCCGTCTGGATGAAGACTTCTGCCCGCTTGGATGAAGACTTCGGCCCGCTTGGATGAAGACTTCTGCCGGCTTCTATGAGGACTTCTGCCGCTTGGATGAGGAGGGATGTCCGGTCTTCGAAAAACTGTAAGTGGATCGTCGGTGGTTAGTGTTAGGGTTTTTTAAGGGTTTATTGGTTGGGTTTTAATTTTAGGTTAGGGACTTTGGGCATTGTAAAAGAGCTAAATGACCTTTTAAGGGCAATGCCCATACAAATGCCATTTTCTGGGCAATGGGGAGCTGAGGTTTTTTAGATAGGTTTTTATTTGGGAGGTTTGGTTGTGCGGGTGGTGGGTTTTACTGTTGGGGGGTGTTTGTATTTTTTTTTACAGGTAAAAGAGCTGAATTCTTTGGGGCAATGCCTCGCAAAAGGCCCTTTTAAGGGCCATTGGTAGTTTATTGCAGGCTAAGGGTTTTTTTTATTTTGGGGGGTCTTTTTATTTTGATAGGGCTCTTAGATTAGGTGTAATTGTTTTTTATTTTTGATACTGTGTTTTTTTATTTTTGTAATTTAGTGATTTTTATTTTTTGTAACTTAGTAATTTTTAATAGTAGATTTAAATAACTTGAGTAGGGTTATGGTTTTAAATATGTAATATAGTTAATTTAATTGTTAGTTTAATGTAATTTTAGTATAATAGTTAGGGTATGTTAATTAATAGTTTAATATAGTTTAATGTAATTTTAGTATAATAGTTAGGGAAGGTTAATTAATAGTTTAATATAGTTCAATGTAATTCTAGTACAATAGTTAGGGTAGGTTAATAAATAGTTTAATATAGTTTAATGTAATTTTAGTATAATAGTTAGGGTAGACTAATTTATAGTTAATATAGTTTAGTTTAATTCTAAAGGTAAGTTTTAATTTATTATAAGATAGGGATGTGGTAATTTTAATGTAAAATTAGCGGGCTGTTATGTTTAGGGGTTAATATCTTAATTTAATTTATGGCGATGTGGGGGGCTGGCGGTTTAGGGGTTAATAGGTTTAGTTAGTGGTAGTGATGTGGGAGGCCAGGGGTTTGGTGGTTAATAATTTTTTTACAGTTGCGGCGGGGTCTGGGAGTGGCGGGATAGGGGTTAATACATTTATTTAGTTGCGGCGGTGTCGGGGCGCGGCGGTATAGGGGTTAATACTTTTATTTAGTTGTGGTGGGGTCCGGGAGCGATGGAATAGGGATTAATACATTTTATGTAGGTGGCGGCGATGTCGGGGAGGCAGATTAGGGGTGCTTAGTCTCGGGGCTTATGTTAGGGTGTTAGGTGTAAACGTTACTGGTTTTCTACTATAGAAATCAATGGGATATCTGGCAGCATCGAACATAAGCTTTCGCTGCTTTCAGACTCCCATTGATTCCTATGGCATCCGCGGCCTCCAGGGTGGTGGATTGAAAACCAGGTACGCTGGGCCGGAATAGTGGCGAGCGTATCTGTTAGAAATTTGATAACTTGCAAAAGTTGTCAGATAGTGCCAAATTTGTATTCGGAACATCTGTAATGACGTAAGCATCGATCTATGTTGGATTGAGACCGGCGGATCGTATGTTACGTCACAAATTTCAACTTTTGCCGGTCTGTAGGCTTTGATAACTAGGTCAAATCAGGCTCGCCACAATTATGCTGCGAATTCCAGAGTATTTGCGGTTGACGGCTTGATAAATATCCCTCATAAAGTAAAGTGTCAGGGCTAAAATATAAATTATTAGAAAACACGTAAAACATATTAAATATATATATATATATATATATATATATATAAAATGTTAAATATATGTATATTATTAAAATACATGTCTAAATAGTGTTTGAAAATGGAATGACAAGGTGTTGGACTAGAAAGGGCTCAATGGCGCTTTCAGACCTCCAGATATTAGGACAAATGGGAGTGCTACTGATGACCCTTGTTAGTGATCAATATTTTTGCACTCCTTTTGTAATCTAGGCCTTTATGGAAAATCCAGTTTTGAGATTTATGCCTCTTTAGGGACTCTAACAAAGGGGATATGACATTCTTATTCCTCCTGTCATAGTCAATGTAAATCATATCTGGGATTACAACTCTGAAATACCTACATTAGCTATAATCCTATCAAAATTCTCTACACTTGCGATAAAATAGTAATATGTTTATTTGCATAGCTTCACGCTACAAGCAATAATTTACTATCCTCTGACAAAATACTGCATTTGTCTCTGGAGTAAATTAGTAAAAAAATAATATATACACTATTGTGTGTTTGCGTGTTTGCTTTTTTTGTTGTTGAATACAATACTCAAATGTTCCATTCATACAGGGAATTTAAATCAAACTAACTGTGTGTATGTAATTACATCCCATCAATCATTTTGTCATTTGACGGATATCTATAAAATAAGAATTATGTTTATTGTCCTCAACAATAGCTTTTAATATCTTTAGAGAAATTGGCACAGGTGGTGCTGCAAGTTCTCATTTCATATTTATTGTGTTTTTCTGTTGTAATGTCCACCTTCATAAATCAATGTTTTTTTTATCTGCTAACCTTGCAGCTTTTCTAGTTTTTGTGATATGAAAAGTGTATTTTTCTATACAAATACATTTGTTAGTGTAAATTTGTATAAGAATGACACATGAAACAAGTTTATTATAACAGGTCATATTGGGGTCTATTCCAAACAGTGTGAAAAACTGTTTTTTTTTTTGTTTGTTTGTTTTTTTGAGGGGGGGGGGTTGCACAGTTTTCAAATTCAAGCACATAACAATCCTACCCAAAATATTTTCCAATGTTTTTTGTGAGGCTCTCGGCATCACTGAGCAGAAAACAGACATCATTACATTGTTATTGAAAAAGCAGTTCCACTCTTCTCCATAAATAATAAAGCGTGTGTATTTGTACCAAATATTGTAAAAATTAAAAGTAGTATGTACCGTTAAATTAAAGCTAATTGCATATGTGATTATTAACTAGACATGTCATTTAAAGGGACAGTAAAGTAGAAATTAAAGGTTGATGATTCAGATAGAGCATGCAATTTTAAACAACTTATTTAATATACTTATATGATTTAATGTGCTTCCTTCTCTTAGTATACTTTGTTTAAAAGCATACCTAGGTAGGATCAGGAGCAGTAATGCACTAGTGGGTGCTAGCTACAGATTGGTAGCTGCACATATATTCCTCTTTTTATTGATTCACAAAATGGGCTAGATTACAAGTGATGCGCTAACATTAGCGTGCGCAATATTAAAATATTGCACCCATATTAACTTAAGTAAAAGCGATTGCACAAGCACATACTAAATTTGCTCTTGTCGGGTAAACGCGACTGAAAACATAGCATAAAAGTTTGCATTAACAGTTACTTACAGTTACACTATATATATATATATATATATATATATATGTATATATATATATATATATATATATATATATATATAGGGGCCTATCTATCAAGCTTCGAAAGGAGCTTGACGGCTCGTGTTTCTGGCAAGTCTTCAGACTCACCAGAAACAGCAGTTATGAAGCAGCTGTCACAAAGAATCGCAACAATTCAACCCGATCGAGTACGATCGGGTTGATTGACACCCCCTGCTGGCGGCCCATTGGCCACGAGTCAACAGGGGGCGGCGTTGCACCAGCAGCTCTTGTGAGCTGCTGGTGCAATGTTAAATGCGGAGAGCGTATTGCTCTCTGCATTCAGCGATGTCTTGCGGACCTGATCCGCACTGTCGGATCAGGTCCGCAAGACATTTCTTAAATATGCCTCATAGTATCAAAGAAACAAAGGCACTCACTGGTCATTCCAATTAAAATATAAAGTTCCGAGGATATTTCATCCTCTTTGTTAAATGCAAAATACAGCAATAATCTGTACCAAAAAGCTGTTCTTAACAAAATCACCAAACCTTAAATACCCAACATGTATTGTCCTCCGGTGTTGAGCTGCATCTGTGGCCCACGTGCTAGGTCAGCTGTTGATGACGTCATCGGCATGTGTCTCACGCCGATTACGCATACTCATGGGGCGTGTATTCTACTGACAGCCCAACATCAAATCACAATACGCACTATATGTCAGATTCTGTGTCATAAAGATTAAAGAATACTGTTGTAATCCTGGACATCATCTGATTCTTATGCAGCACAGTAGGAGGACAATAATTAAAATATGTTAAAACCATATAAAGGAACATATCATAAAAGTGATCAATGATAAAGTGTGCTACATCTATACCTAATACTACATATAACTATCAGTCATGCTTCAAGTAATATGGTAGAGACTTTTTCAGAGGACTTTGGCGGTCAGATAAGCAACAGATACAGTCCTTAAACAGATAACACATCTTAACCATAGATGTATAATCCAAATGCTCCATTGGGTATTATGTTGTGTCTTATAGGCATATTATACAGTAATCCTATATGACTCGGTCACTCAGATACAATGGTTCAAAGTCCAGCATCTTATTTAACCCCTTAGGGGCTACAGTATCCAGAGTGTAAATCCATCTGGTCTCCAATCGGAGCAGACGATTCGCCCTATTTCCTCCAAGTGATAACAGTGGCACTTGATCAATCAACATGGTCCTTAGGCTAGAGACGCTGTGTAAAAAATTGACAAAATGGCGTGCATATGGCTGATCAGAGTCACCTTTCACAAGGGCTTCTCTGATCACACAGCGATGATTAGCCATCCTCTAGTGGTAACAGTTTTACCCACATACACCAGGGAACACGGGCAAATCAGGATATAGATGACATGGGTGCTTGTACAGGTCAGTCTGTAGTTGATCCTAAATCTCTTGTTATGATGTGGGTGTTGAAAAGTGTCACCTTTTAACATGCTATCGCATGTGATACAATCTCCACATTTAAAGCAGCCTTTTTTAGTGGATTTTAACCAGGTCTGTTCTTCATAGCACCTCACAGGGTCCGTTTTGACAAGCTGGCTCATCTGTATACCATCCTTGGTTGCGGAGTCTGCTGAAATAGGAGGGTCTTGCCCGTTTTGATCAATTTCCAATGCTTCCTGACTGTGGAGCTGACTTGTTGATGCATTGTGTCAAATGTAGTAATGAAATTAATGCTGTCTTCACTGGTGTTAGTGTCCTTGTCACTCGTGATCCCACCTTGGAACCGTTCCATTACCTTGGTCATGGTTTCAGTGACCATTCTCTTGTCATATACCCTCTCCATAAGTTTCCTAGACATTTCATCCAATTGTCTCTCTCTGACTGCAGCCTCTGTGTTATTGCGCAGTACCCAAGTGAGTTGGGAGGCTACTATCCCTCTCTTTTGATGGGCAGGGTGGTAACTGTGGACCTCTAACAGGGAGTTTTGATCGCTCAGTTTAGTATATAGGGAAGTGCCACATTTGCATAATCCCTCTTTTTCCACCTTAAATATATTAAGATCTAGAAAATGTATTTTCTGTATATCATACTCTAATTTAAAGTTAATGGGTACATCCAGTTTATTCAGCATTTCCACCCAAGCATTAAGACTCGTGTCAATCCCACGCCAAACTAGAAGCACATCATCGATGTACTGTGTGTAGTATATAATCTCATTCATGTCCCGTGGTTTCATTATGTATTGTTCATACCAGGACATGTAAAGATTGGCGTAGGTCAGCACTATATTGGAGCCCATTGCAGTCCCTGATACCTGCAAATAGTAGTCCTTTTCAAATCAAAAATAGTTTTTCTCTAGGCATAATCCTAGTAGTTCTAGTAAGAACTCCACAGGAGGACCTGTGTAACATTTAGATCCAGTCACCATGGTTCTGACAGCCTGCACACCCCCATCATGAGGAATACAGGTGTACAAGCTGTCAACGTCCATGGTAACCAATATGTCATCCTTATATAAGCTGGCAAATGTTTTTAAAATTTTAATCAGACTAGGAGAATCCTGTAGATATGCAAATGTGTCCTTGACTATCGGTTGCGGATAATAGTCAATATATCTTGCTATATTAGAGAATAATAACCCCCTGGCTGATACAATAGACCTACCCTGCAGGTTACTCAGGGTTTTATGTACTTTGGGCAATAGATATAGGACTGGTATCTAAGGATAGTCAATGGTCAGGAATGCGTATTGGTTCTCATCAAGGATACCCGCTTCAAATGCAGATCTCAAGGACTGATCGGACATTTTTTTGAAAGAGAGGGTGGGATCACCCCTAAATTTGATGTATATGTTAGTGTCAGCCAGCTGTCGCTTAGCATCCTGGCGGTAATCACTATAATTCATTATAACAATACCGCCCCCCTTGTCAGCAGGGCGTATTATTATCGAATTATCATTGCTTAGATCATTTATGGCCTTGTATTCTTGTTTGGATAGATTGGGAAACTCAATAGACTTGTGTTCAGAATTAATCTCTTTGCTTAACATGTGCGTAAAGCTCTTTATAGAGGGATTAGTTATAGTAGGTTCAAAAGAGGACTGGGGTTTGAAATTGTGTTTAGAGTCATGTTCCTTCTTCTCTTTGTCCTTGAAGAAGTCCTTAAGTTTAAGTTTGCGTTGTAAAACATGTACATCTACTATTTCATTAAATACAACTTTTCTGTTGTGTGTCTCTGTGTGCCACACTGAGCATTGAGAAGAGAAAGAACAGCAAAGAATTGTCTAAGGATTTGAGAACAAATATTGTGGAAAAGCATGGACAATCTCAAGGTTACAAGTCCATCTCTAGAGATCTTAATGTTCCTGTGTCCACTGTGTGCAACATTGTCAAGAAGCTTACAGCCCATGGCACTGTAGCTAATCTCCCTGGAAGTGTATGAAAGAGAAAATTTGATCAAAAATTGTATGAAAGATTGTTCTAGGGTGGATAAAGAACCTCAATCAAATTCCAGACAAATTCAAGCTGACCTTTAGGCACAGGGTACAAATGTGTCAGCTTGTACTATACATCGTCACCTGAATGAAAAGGGATGCTATGGTAAAAGAACCAGGAGGACCCCACTGCTGACACAGAAACATAAAAAAGTAAGATTAGAGTTTGCCAAAATACTTTTGGGAGAATGTGCGGTGGACAGACGAAACAAAATTACAGCTTTTTGGTAAAGCCCATCATTCTACTGTTTTCAGAAAAAGAAATAAGTCTTTTTAAGAAATACTGTCCCCACAGTCAAACATTGTGGAGGTTCACTGATTTTTTTGGGGTGCTTTGCTGCTTCAGGCACTGGATGTCTTGACTGTGTGTATGGCATTATGAAATCTGAAGACTACAAAAGAATTCTTTGGTGCAATGTAGGGCCCAGTGATTGGAACAGCCAATAGAATGTGAGCTCAATCCTATTGGCTGATTGGATCAAGCAATAGGATTGAAGTTCAATCCTATTGGCTGATCCAATCAGCCAATAGGATTTTTTCAACCTTAATTCCGATTGGCTGATAGAATTCTATCAGCCAATCGGAATCTAAGGGATGCCATCTTGGATGACATCACTTAAAGGAACCTTCATTCGTCGGGTAGTCGTCGGCAGAAGAGGATGCTCCGCGCCGGATGTCTTGAAGATGGAACCACTCCGGATGGATGAAGATAGAAGATGCTGTCTGGATGAAGACTTCTGCCCATTTGGAGGACCACTTCTCCTGGCTTGGATGAAGACTTCTCCCGGCTTTGTTGAGGAGTTCTTGCCACTTCACTGAGGACTTCTCCTAGCTTCATTGAGGATGGATGTCGGCTCTTCAAAACTGTAAGTGGATCTTCAGGGTTTAGTGTTAGGTTTTTTTAAGGGTTTATTGGGTGGGTTTTATTTTTAGGTTAGGGTTTGGGCTGCAATAGAGCTAAATGCCCTTTTAAGGGCAATGCCCACCCAAATGCCCTTTTCAGGGCAATGGGGAGCTTAGGTTTTTTAGTTAGGGTTTTATTTAGGGGTTGGTTGTGTGGGTGGTGGGTTTTACTGTTGGGGGTTTGTTTGTATTTTTTTTACAGGTAAAAGAGATGATTTCTTTGAGGCAATGCCCCGCAAAAGGCCCTTTTAAGGGCCATTGGTAATTTAGCTTAGGCTAGGGTTTTTTTTTTTATTTTGTTTTTTTTTTTTATTTTGATAGGCTATTAGATTAGGTGTAATTAGTTTAAATATCTTGTAATTTGTTTTTTATTTTGTGTAATTTAGTGTTTGTTTGTTTTTGTAATTTCGGTATTAGTATTTAATCTAGTTAATTGTATTTAATTTAGGTAATTTATTTAATTGTAGTGTAAGGTTAGGTGCTAGTGTAACTTAGGTTAGGTTTTATTTTACAGGTAAATTTGTATTTATTTTAGCTAGGTAGTTAGTAAATAGTTAATAACTATTTAGTAACTATTCTACCTAGTTAAAATAAATATAAACTTGCCTGTAAAATAAAAATAAAACCTAAGCTAGCTACAATGTAACTATTAGTTATATTGTAGCTAGCTTAGGGTTTATTTTACAGGTAAGTATTTAGTTTTAAATAGGAATTATTTAGTTGTTAATAGTAGATTTTCTTTAGATTTATTTAAATTATATTTAAGTTAGGGGGTGTTAGGGTTAGGGTTAGACTAAGGTTTAGGGGTTAATAACTTTAGTATAGTGGTGGCCGCATTGGGGGTGGCAGATTAGGGGTTAATAATATTTTACTAATGTTTGTGATGCGGGAGTGCGGTGGCTTAGAGGTCTATATGTTTATTATAGTGGTGGCGATGTCCGGAGCGGCAGATTAGAGGTTAATAAGTATAATGTAGGTGGCAGCGATGTCGGGGGTAGAAGATTAAGGGTTAATAAGTGTAAGGTTAGGGGTGTTTAGACTCGGGGTTCATGTTAGGGTATTAGGTGTAAACATAAAATTCCCCATAGGAATTAATGGGGCTGCGTTACTGAGCTTTACGCTGCTTTATTGCAGGTGTTAGACCTTTTTTCAGCCGGCTCTCCCCTTTGATGTGTATGGGGAAATTGTGCACGAGCACGTACAACCAGCTCACCGCTGACTTAAGCAGCGCTGGTATTGGAGTGCGGTATGGAGCACAAGTTTGCTCTACGCTCACTTCTTGCCCGTTAATGCCGGGTTTATGAAAGCCTGTACTGTAATACCAGCACTGTAGGTAAGTGAGCGGTGACAATAACCGCACCCTTCATAACGCAAAACTCGTAATTTTTATTTAAAAAAAAATTAAGATACCAAAAATAAAAAACCTAAATTACTAATTTAAAAGAATCCTAACACTGCAAAAAAACAAACAAAAAAAAACTAACTATTACAAAAAACAACAAATTCTAAGATTACAGAAAATAATAAATGAAATTATCCATAAAATAAAAAATAAACCTAATCTAATACCCCTATAAATACCCCTATAAAAACAAAAAAGTCACCCCAAAATAAAAATATACCCCTAATCTAACACTAAACTACCAATATCCATTAAAAGGGCCTTTTGTAGGTCATTGTCCTAAGTTTAACAGCTCTTTTACTTTAAAAAATACAAATTACCCCCTAACAGTAAAACCCAACCCCCACCCAACCCCCACACAAAAAAGACCTAACTCTAAAAAAAAATCTAAAAGGGGCATTTGTGTGGTTAATCAGCTCTTTTATTGCCCATTAAAATAAAAAAGCCCTAATCTTAAAAAAAAACACCCCTCAAAAAAAGTGAAACTAACACTAACCCCGAAAAAGGAATTCACCATTCCTGAAGTCCGGCGGTGAAGGTCTTCTTCCAGGTGGCTCCATCTTCATGCAGCGCGGGTCCATCTTCTTTTTTCATCCTAATGGCGTGGTGCGAAGGAGGCATGGAGCCGAGCAGGATCAGCAACCGCGCAGAAATCCGACGTGGAGGTTCCTCTTCATGCGATCGTCCGCCGCACACTGAAGATTGAATGCAAGGTATCCTTTTTATATTGGGGTACCTTGCATTTATATCGGCTAAAAATTTCATATCAGCCAATAGGATGAGAGCTACTTAAATCCTATCGGCTGTTCAAATCTTAGATTTTGTTATTTTTCGTAATTGTAGAGTTTGTTATTTTGTTTAATGTTAGGTTTGTTATTTTGTTTAATTTTAGATTTTGTTATTTTTTGTATTGTTAGGATTTGTTTTTTTTCATAGTTTTAGGATTTTTTAATTTTGTAATTTAGGTTTTTTAGTTTTGGTATCTTTTTTATTTTTTTTAAATAGTAATGTTAGGTTTATTTATAGTTTAAACTTACGGCTAGATTTAGAGTTTTGCGTTAGCCGTCAAAAGCAGCGTTAAGGAGTCCTAATGCTGCTTTTGGCCGCCCGCTGGTATTTAGAGTCAGCCAGGAAAGGGTCTAACGCTCACTTCCCTACCGCGATTCCAGGCTACCGCAGATCCCCTTACGCCAATTGCGTATCCTATCTTTTCAATGGGATCTGCCTAACGCCGGTATTTGGAGTCTTGGAAGAAGTGAGCGGTAGACCCTCTACTGACAGGACTCCAGCCGCAAAAAAAAGTCAGTAGTTAAGAGCTATATGGGCTAACGCCGGAATATAAAGCTCATAACTACTGTGCTCTAAAATACACTAACACCCATAAACTAACTATGTACCCCTAAACCGAGGCCCCCCCACATCGCCGCCCCTAATCTGCCGACCAGACATCGCCGCCACCCACGTTATACTTATGAACCCCTAATCTGCTGCCCCTAACATCGCCGACCCCTATATTATATTTATTAACCCCTAATCGGCCCCCCCAACGTCGCTGCCACCTTACCTACACTTATTAACCCCTAATCTGCCGACCGGACCTTGCCGCCACTAACCCCTAAACCGCCGATTAACCCCTAAACCGCCGCACTCCCACCTCGCAAACACTATAATAAATAGTATTAACCCCTAATCTGCCCTCCCTAACATCGCCGCCACCTACCTACAATTATTAACCCCTAATCTCCCGCCCGCACCGTCGCCGCTACTATAATAAAGTTATTAACCCCTAAACCTAACTCTAACCCTAACCCTAACACCCCCTAACATAAATATAATTTAAATTAAATGAAATAATATTCCTAAAATTAAATAAAATAATCCTATTTAAAACTAAATACTTACCTATAAAATAAACCCTAATATAGCTACAATATAATTAATAATTACATTGTAGCTATTTTAGGATTTATTTTTATTTTACAGGCAACTTTGTATTTATTTTAACTAGGTACAAAAGCTATTAAATAGTTAACTATTTAATAGCTATCTAGTTAAAATAAATACAAAATTACATGTAAAATAAATCCTTCTATCTTCTATCTTCTTTCTTCCGGATCCATCTTCATCCTGCCGACGAGGAACATCCTCCTTCCCCGACGGACTAACGACGAATGAAGGTTCCTTTAAGGGACGTCATCCAAGATGGCGTCCCTTCAATTCCGATTGGCTGATTGAATTCTATCAGCCAATCGGAATTAAGGTAGAAAAAATCTGATTGGCTGATGCAATCAGCCAATCAGATTGAAATTCAATCCGATTGGATGATCCAATCAGCCAATCGTATTGAACTCGCATTCTATTGGCTGTTCCGATCATCCTTAGAATGCAAGTTCAATACGATTGGCTGATTGGATCAGCCAATTGGATTGAACTTCAATCTGATTGGCTGATTGCATCAGCCAATCAGATTTTTTCTACCTTAATTCCGATTGGCTGATAGAATTCTATCAGCCAATCGGAATTGAAGGGACGCCATCTTGGATGACGTCCCTTAAAGGAACCTTCATTCGTCGTTAGTCCGTCGGGGAAGAAGGATGTTCCGCGTTGGCGGGATCAAGATGGATCCGGAAGAAAGAAGATAGAAGATGCCGCTTGGAAGAAGACATCGCCTGGATGGAAGACCTCTTCTTTGCCGCTTGGATCAAGACTTCGCCTGGATGGAGGACCTCTTCTTTGCCGATTGGATCAAGACTTCTACCGGATGGAGGACATCTTCTTGCTCCGCTTGGATGAAGAATTCGGCTCGGCTGGGTGAAGACGACTCAAGGTAGGGAGATCTTCAGGGGGTTAGTGATAGGTTTTTTTAAGGGGGGTTTGGGTGGGTTAGAGTAGGGGTATGTGGGTTGTAATGTTGGGGGGTATTGTATTTTTATTTTCAGGCAAAAGAGCTGATTACTTTGTGGCAAGGCCCCCGCAAAAAAAACCTTTTAAGGGCTGGTAAAAGAGCTGATTACTTTTGTATTTTAGAATAGGGTAGGGGATTTTTTATTTTATTAGGGGGCTTAGATTAGGTGTAATTAGTTTAAACTGCTTGTAATTCTTTTTTATTTTTTGTAATTTAGTGTTTGTTTTTATTATAGAATAGTTTATTTAATTGTATTTAATTGTAGGTAATTGTAGGTAATTTATTTAATTAATTTAATGATAGTGTAGTGCTAGGTTTAATTGTAACTTAGGTTAGGACTTATTTTACATGTAATTTTGTATTTATTTTAACTAGATAGCTATTAAATAGTTATTAACTATTTAATAGCTTTTGTACCTAGTTAAAATAAATACAAAGTTGCCTGTAAAATAAAAATAAATCCTAAAATAGCTACAATGTAATTATTAATTATATTGTAGCTATATTAAGGTTTATTTTATAGGTAAGTATTTAGTTTTAAATAGGATTATTTTATTTAATTTTAGGAATATTATTTCGTTTAATTTAAATTATATTTATGTTAGGAGGGTGTTAGGGTTAGGGTTAGAGTTAGGTTTAGGGGTTAATAACTTTATTATAGTAGCGGCTACGGTGCGGGCGGGAGATTAGGGGTTAATAATTGTAGGTAGGTGGTGGCGATGTTAGGGAGGGCAGATTAGGGGTTAATACTATTTATTATAGTGTTTACGAGGCGGGAGTGTGGAGGTTTAGGGGTTAATACATTTATTATAGTGGCGGCGAGGTCCGGTCGGCAGATTAGGGGTTAATAAATGTAGGAAAGGTGGCGGCGACGTTGGGGGGGCAGATTAGGGGGTAATAAATATAATATAGGTGTCGGCGGTGTTAGGGACAGCAGATTAGGGGTTCATAGGGATAATGTAGGTTGCGGCGGTGTCCGGAGCGGAAGATTAGGGGTTAATAATAATATGCAGGGGTCAGCGATAGCGGGGGCGGCAGATTAGGGGTTAATAAGTGTAAGGTTAGGGGTGTTTAGACTCGGAGTTCATGTTAGGGTGTTAGGTGCAGACTTAGAAAGTGTTTCCCCATAGGAAACAATGGGGCTGCGTTAAGAGCTGAACGTTGCTTTTTTGCAGGTGTTAGTTTTTTTTCAGCCAGCTCAGCCCCATTGTTTCCTATGGGGATATCGTGCACAAGCACGTTTTCCCAGCTTACCGCTACCGTAAGCAACGCTGGTATTGAGAGTTGAAGTGGAGCTAAGTTAGGCTCAACGCACCCTTTTTTGAGCCTAACGCAGCCCCTCAGACAACTCTAAATACCAGCATTGTTGGAAGGGTGCATTGGGAAAAAAAGCAGCGTTAGCTACGCGGGTCTCTACCGGCAAAACTCTAAGGGCTCCATGTACTAAACCGTCAATTCATCCGTCATTGTAGACGCGGATAAACTCGCCGTTACTCGCCGCGGGCGAAATGGTGTCCGCTGTCGCTATGTACTAATATTCCCCCAATAAATAGACAAGTCTAGCCCGCCGCGAGCAGTTGCGGATTGTTGATAAATTTGACGCCTCGCTCGCCGCGACTAAGCTGATGGTACTTAACTTTCAGTTGAATTGTCTGGCCAATTATTAACACGTGACATGCAAGGTGTCACGAACATCATAGTAGTCGCGGGAATAGAATTTTGCTCCTATAAAAGTTCAACTTATCTAAACAACTTTATTATTGTTCAAAATTTTTTGAAGAGTGATAACAGAGCGTTATTTTTGTAATATTTATTTACAATTTGGATATGGCTTCATCTGGATCTGATAATATATAAATATTAATATAAAAATAATTATAAAGATTGACAACTAACAATACAAATTTAAATAGATTACTCTTTAATTACAGTCGACAAATTGGGCGCAATTTATGTACATGGAAATGAGAGACAAATTAGACGCCAGTTATGCTGTAAGTACAATGCTGATATTACTGCCTTTTATATATGTCTAGACTGGCGTCTAGATTGACTTTCCTATTGTTTTGTACCTTGCCCGCCACCTAAAAGGTGGCGAGGCAAAAATAGCGAGGTGGGAGCGGAAATTGTAGCTAGCGGACAAATAGATTTTTTAGTACATTCGTTTTTTGGCGAGTTGGTGGTCAAATGTGTCTAATTACAGTGAAAAATGGAGCGGTAGCGAGGTTTGGCGGATAAGTACGCTCGCAATTTTAAAGATGCGAGTTTTAACACAATTGACGGCTTTGTACATATCAGTTTGCGAGTTTTGACGCGAGATTTGTTGCGGGTAGCTCGCTGACTGCTTAGTACATGGAGCCCTAAATCTAGCCGTTATTTTTTTTATTTCACAGGTAAGTTTTTATTTATTTTAAGGTAGTTATATTGTAACTTTAATTATAAGTTAGGGGGTGTTAGGTTTAGGGGTTAATAGTTTAATTTAGTTTGTTGTGATGTGGGGGATCTGCGGTTTAGGAGTTAATAGGTTATTTTAGTAGTAGCGATGTGGAGGGACAGCGGTTTAGAGGTTAATATGTTTATTTTAGAAGTAGCGATGTGGGGGGTTCAGCGGTATAAGGGATAGTAGCTTTATTTAGTGTTGGCGATGTGGGGGGCGGGAGTTTAGGGGTTAATAACTCTATTTAGTGTTGACGATGTGGGCGGATGGCGGTTTAGGGATTATTAGACTATGGTTTTATATTAAGGTTTTACAAAACTGGAAAAAAGACAAAGTACATACAGCGCTCCTTATTTAGCACATACAAAATATAGACAAGACAAATGTGATTTTGACCAATAGAAAAATCAGGTGTCACAGGATAATCAATAAACTCAAAGGTATATGTGGTTTTAAGTACTTAATAAACCATAGTCGTTCCAATGTATATGTAAACCATAGTCGTTCCAATGTGTATGTAAATGATACATCCCACTAATTAGTAGTGAGTATAATTATTGCCACAGTATGTATGAATAGTTTGCATGAATAGATTGTCTTAGATCCAAGGGAATCCAAAAAAATGTAAGTTAGAAAATACAGTACCGGCTATAATGGTAGGTCCGTATGAAGGGCAGGTATATTGGAATCCAAAATAATTGGATAGTGTTTTACTCCCGACTTGGGGTATGGTTAAAGACAATCCAAAGAGGCTGGTGGCGAGAATCCGAGATAGATAGTGTTGTAATCGTGCCTTCCCCGGAGTAAGGTGAATCAGAGCTGGGAGCTGCTGTATGTTGTAGGAAACTTCAGTCTGTAGGATCCTTGATGTGAGTCAAACTGAAAAGAAAGAAACACAGTGCATCCCAATCTAAGGGTAAAACTGTTTTAATCAAAAGAAGATTGCGCACAATAAAAATACACTTACAAAATGTAAGATCAATAAGAGCAGAATGGACGACACTCCTTGCATCCTTAAGTTCAGAGGCAACCAGGGAAAGATGGTGAGCAAGATTCAGCCTTGTCCGTGGTGTGCGCCGCACCAGTGTGGAGGAACAGCTTCCTGGAGTCGGTGAACGTCAGTGACGTAGGTGTCATGATGACCTAGGTAACTATCCAGGACGCATTACCTGAATTATTGACTCCAACCTATCAGAGTACTGGACAGCATTTATCTAGCAGTTCAGCCAGCCTCTTCACATAATCCTCTTGAGAAAGTCCTAACACTATAGGACGAAACACATTGAGGTCACCACGCCACCTACGTCACTGACTTTCACCGACTCCAGGAAGCTGTTCCTCCACACTGGTGCGGCGCACACCAGGGACACGGCTGAATCTTGCTCACCCTCTTTCCCTGGTTGCCTCTGGACTTAAAGGGACATTAAACACTTTGAGATGGTAATATAAAATTATAAAGTAGAATCCAAAGGATGTGGCAGCAATGGGTGAAGTCAGATAATTTTATTTAAGCACAGCAAACACAAGTGACGTTTCGGGAACAACTTCCCTTAATCATGCATGATTAAGGGAAGTTGTTCCCGAAACGTTGCTTGTGTTTGCTGTGCTTAAATAAAATTATCTGACTTCAGCCATTGCTGCCACATCCTTTGGATTCTACTTGATATTATTGGTAGGGTTTGGTGGTACCCCTACGTGGCATGCAAGTGACCCAGGTGCTGGCTGATATTGTTTGCTTAATATAAAATTATAACTCATATATGTAGAAAAAACTTTGCAATATACTTTCATTATTTATTTTGTCCCCTTTTCCTGTAATTCCATTGTGAAATTGTGAGCATTTTAGTTCCTGTTAGAAATGGAAGGGCAGAACACTGTTATATTCCGCACAGTCATTGGCTGCTTATTCTAGTGACCTATTTATAACTATCCCTAACAGCAGAGAACTTGACCTAAGTTAAAGTTACAACATGGCAGCTCCCATTGTTTTATAGACAACAAAACTTTACACTTATTATGTCAATATTTAACCAGCTAATGAAACTTTAAAAAGTAAATCTACAAGTTATTTTGAGACTAATCTTTCCTTTGAATGCATCATTTTACATAGCATTTATTTAGTGTTTAATGTCCCTTTAAGGACGCAAGGAGTGTCATCCATTCTGCTCTTATTGATCTTATATTTTGTAAGTGTATTTTTTTTTGTGCGCAATCTTCTTTTGATTAAAACAGTTTTACCCTTAGATTGGGATGCGCTGTGTTTCTTTCTTTTCAGTTTTACAAAACTTTCTTTTCTCTATAGACTTCAATGAGGAATGTGTTAATGTGATTGCCATTTCACAATCACAGGTTTTTTTCCAACACTTTTTCTCCATTGATCACTACAGGGAAACATGCAAAAACACGCAAAGCTGAAACTTTTTTTTTGGTGCAGTATGGGGCTTACCGCACCATAATGCCCGACAAAAGAACGTTTTGTGTAACTTTTCATGGCTGCGGTATAGAAATAGCGGTACGGACCCATTTTGAGCAATGTGTATGCTACTTCTATACCGCATCACTAGTAATCTTGCTCAATGTTATCTATATGACACATATGAACTAGCACGGTCTGGCTGTAGTGCAAGACTGTAAATAGCTAAAAAAAAAAAGCACTGATATAAGGGGCTTAGAAATAGGTAATAAGTTTATAAAATATATTAATATAAAAATATTGGTTATGCAAAGCAGGGGAATGGGTAGAAAGAGTGTTATCTATCTTTTTAAGCTATACAAAAATCAAGTAAGATGTCCCTTTAAATAGTAGCAGTGTTGTGTAACTATGTAACAATGCGGTTTGGCTAGGATTTTTCACTCTTATATCATTGAATACTTGTAATGCAATATCCCCCAAAATCAATAGACAACGGAAGAATAGATATTATATGTTATGTTAATTCATTTTATGCATTCTTGTTCTCTGAAAAATATAAAACAATAAAAAACTATTTAAACATAAATAGTAGCAGTGTGTACAGCATTTCTTCTTTACTTCAGCCTTGCTGTGTGATCCTTATGTGGGGATCTATTACTGGTTAAACGGTAGCAGTATGTTCAGCATTTATTCTAGACTGGAGCCTTGCTGTGTGATCCTTATGTGGGGATCTATTACTGGTTAAACAGTAGCAGTATGTTCAGCATTTATTCTAGACTGGAGCCTTGCTGTGTGATCCTTATGTGGGGATCTATTACTGGTTAAACGGTAGCAGTATGTTCAGCATTTATTCTATACTGGAGCCTTGCTGTGTGATCCTTATGTGGGGATCTATTACTGGTTAAATGGTAGCAGTATGTTCAGCATTTATTCTAGACTGGAGCCTTGCTGTGTGATCCTTATGTGGGGATCTATTGCTGGTTAAACGGTAGCAGTATGTTCAGCATTTATTCTATACTGGAGCCTTGCTGTGTGATCCTTATGTGGGGATCTATTACTGGTTAAACGGTAGCAGTATGTTCAGCATTTATTCTATACTGGAGCCTTGCTGTGTGATCCTTATGTGGGGGTCTATTACTGGTTAAACGTTAGCAGTATGTTCAGCATTTATTCTATACTGGAGCCTTGCTGTGTGATCCTTATGTGGGGATCTATTACTGGTTAAATGGTAGCAGTATGTTCAGCATTTATTCTAGACTGGAGCCTTGCTGTGTGATCCTTATGTGGGGATCTATTACTGGTTAAACGGTAGCAGTATGTTCAGCATTTATTCTATACTGGAGCCTTGCTGTGTGATCCTTATGTGGGGATCTATTACTGGTTAAACAGTAGCAGTATGTTCAGCATTTATTCTAGACTGGAGCCTTGCTGTGTGATCCTTATGTGGGGATCTATTACTGGTTAAACGGTAGCAGTATGTTCAGCATTTATTCTAGACTGGAGCCTTGCTGTGTGATCCTTATGTGGGGATCTATTACTGGTTAAACGGTAGCAGTATGTACAGCATTTCTTCCTTACTTCAGCCTTGCTGTGTGATCCTTATGTGGGGATCTATTACTGGTTAAACGGTAGCAGTATGTTCAGCATTTATTCTATACTGGAGCCTTGCTGTGTGATCCTTATGTGGGGATCTATTACTGGTTAAACGGTAGCAGTATGTTCAGCATTTATTCTAGACTGGAGCCTTGCTGTGTGATCCTTATGTGGGGATCTATTTCTGGTTAAACGGTAGCAGTATGTTCAGCATTTATTCTAGACTGGAGCCTTGCTGTGTGATCCTTATGTGGGGATCTATTACTGGTTAAACGGTAGCAGTATGTTCAGCATTTATTCTATACTGGAGCCTTGCTGTGTGATCCTTATGTGGGGGTCTATTACTGGTTAAACGTTAGCAGTATGTTCAGCATTTATTCTATACTGGAGCCTTGCTGTGTGATCCTTATGTGGGGATCTATTACTGGTTAAACGGTAGCAGTATGTTCAGCATTTATTCTAGACTGGAGCCTTGCTGTGTGATCCTTATGTGGGGATCTATTACTGGTTAAACGGTAGCAGTATGTTCAGCATTTATTCTATACTGGAGCCTTGCTGTGTGATCCTTATGTGGGGATCTATTATTGGTTAAACGGTAGCAGTATGTTCAGCATTAATTCTATACTGGAGCCTTGCTGTGTGATCCTTATGTGGGGATCTATTACTGGTTAAACGGTAGCAGTATGTTCAGCATTTATTCTATACTGGAGCCTTGCTGTGTGATCCTTATGTGGGGATCTATTACTGGTTAAACGGTAGCAGTATGTTCAGCATTTATTCTATACTGGAGCCTTGCTGTGTGATCCTTATGTGGGGATCTATTACTGGTTAAACGGTAGCAGTATGTTCATCATTTATTCTAGACTGGAGCCTTGCAGTGTGATCCTTATGTGGGGATCTATTACTGGTTAAACGGTAGCAGTATGTTCAGCATTTATTCTATACTGGAGCCTTGCTGTGTGATCCTTATGTGGGGATCTATTACTGGTTAAACTGTAGCAGTATGTTCAGCATTTATTCTAGACTGGAGCCTTGCTGTGTGATCCTTATGTGGGGATCTATTACTGGTTAAACGGTAGCAGTATGTTCAGCATTTATTCTATACTGGAGCCTTGCTGTGTGATCCTTAATGTGGGGTAGAGCTAGAACTGATTAAAGGAATACAAAGGTCAAAAATTAAATGTGTATGGGTGCATTTAAATTTGGAATATAAGATTTTTTACAATATACTCCCTTTAGCAAAATTCTTCTAGTAAACGTTATTACTGTTTTTCTGTGGCATATGCACATATCCTGTGAGGGCCCATGCACCAATATTCAAATACCACACCTTTTCAGAGAATCAGCAGTGGCTTGTTTGACAGAAATTAATTCTTCACAGAAGAAATCGGCACCACTGTCAGCTCTTTGACCAGGCATGGTGTTTGAATACTGGTGCTTTTCCCTGACAGAATATGTGCATATGCCACCGAAAAACATTTGCTAGAAGCATTTCTGCTAATTGATGTATATTGCAAAAAATGCTTCTATTTCAAACTTAAATGCACCCAAGCACATGACATTTGTTTTGTTTTTTTGTACATAGGAAGCAGGATTTCACTCTTTTACTTTGGAGCTGTTTAAAGGGCCACTAAACCCAAAATCTTTCGTTCATGATTCAGATAGAGAATACAAATTTAAACAACATTACAATTTACTTCTATTATTTATTTTGCTTCATTTTTTAGATATCCTTAGTTGAAGAAAAAGCAATGCACATGGTGAGCCAATCACATGAGGCTTCTATGTGCAGCAACCAATCAGCAGCTACTGAGCATATCTAGATATGCTTTTCAGCAAATAGAATAAAACAAATTAGATAATATAAGTAAATTAGAAAGATGTTTAAAATTGCATTCTCTTTCTAAATCATGAAAGAAAAAATGTGGGTTTCATGGCCCTTTAATTTCACATTTTAGAAAGGTAGCTACGGGGAAGGGCAGTGCTGCATTTGTGAGTAAATAAAGAGATAATTTTAACATAAAATGTCGGGGAAAGTTGGCAGTCATGTTTTATTTGAAATAGTGTGAGGAAATGTTTTTTTGTATATCGGCTGCCATTTTGTTTGTGAATTTGGCGGGTTAAGAATTTGTGTGACTTTTTTTGTGTGGGGAGATAGTGAAGGGTTAAATACGTGTACAATTTGTGCTTCAACTAATAGCATTATTTAAAGTTTTGGTTAAAGTTAACAGTGTTTGCTAATTTTATATAGTTGTTGAAATGCTTTTAATATCTGCCGCCATTTTGTTTGTGTGAGAGAATTAAGTGGTTAGAGAATTTTTGTGACACAGTAGTGCTGTTTGTGTGGGTAAGTGGGGAGATAGTTAGACACACATTTATTTATATAAATATATAACCCTTCATGGTGTAGCATAATGTCATGTCTTGGCGAAAGTTTACAGTGTTTGCTAATATTGGGCTAGATTACAAGTGGAGCGCTAATTTATCGCACACCCGTAAACAGGCAAATTTGACCGTTTATGGGCGCACGATAAATAACCAGCCATTACAAGTGGCTGGTTATTGCTACCACAAGCTCGTTCTCAGCCGTGTCTGACAGAATGAGAACGAAGCTCCCATTGGAGCCTATGAAAGTGCGCTCTGATGAGCACAAAGCTTCCATGCATTGCGAACATGCGTTCGCATTGGGCTTTACTTGTAATACCAGCGCACATTTGCGTGCAATGGTATTACTGAGCGGAGCGCAAATATCAAATAAGCGATATTTTGCACACAATTTATAATCTGGCCCATTATATAGTTGTTAAAATGCTTTCAATATCTGTCTCACTGTGTGCACGCCTGTTATCCTGTGTGTGCGGCTGTCTTGCTTTGTGCACCCCTGTCTCTCTCTCTCTCTCTCTCTCTTTCTCTCACTTTCTCACTCTCTCTCTCTATCTCTCTGTGCTATATATTTCAAAATAATTTAAAACAAAATTGTTAATCATTATACAATGTAATTTAATTTTGTATTTTTTTATGATTGGAATTGCAAAATAAAATATTTTTTTTAAAGAATTCTAAATTGGTGTAATTATTTCTGAGTTCTAAATATTAATAATGTTAAGTGGTGTTTGTAGTATTTATGAATAATTTGATAGTTATGGATTAAAATAATTACTAATTACTGTTTGATCTTAATCCCCCTTTTTTTGGTCATTGTTATCTTAATTGTGTATTTTTTTTTCTTTAAGTATAAAATTATGCATGGTGCATCTAATATGTGTGATTTTTTTCAAGTAAATTTAAAAAAACAAGAAAATGAATTGCCAAAAATCTTACATTAATGCCTAGAGTTTAAGTGTTCAATCAAACGTTAAAAACCAAGGATATTCTGAACTGCCCCTGCCCGGGATGCTTTGCATGACATCATCAATGACATCAATGGTTACATCACATTTGACATTGTTGATGGCATCATCAACAATATCACTAGAGACATCACATATGACATAATTCTACAGATCACAGAAATGACATTTTATAAATCACCAAATCCATCACTAGGGACATCACAGATGACATCACCAATGGCATTAGTAATGTCATAACCCATAACAACATCCTACACATCAGAGAAATTATAGTGGAAAAAATGTATTACTTTGGTATCTCAGATAACATTTTACAATATTGTTTATGACATCAACTATGATGTAATGCATTATACCACCATATACAGCAGTGTGTAGAAATCTATGCATGTTTCCTTTAGACAAAAAAAAAACATTTAGAGAGATATTTTATTATGTTGTTTGAATTTACTTCATTGATTGTATAAAATGTGAGCTCAGAGGGCAAAGAGGGATTATGTATGATAGGTGTCAGGAGAGGGTCAGGAGGATGCATATGTGTGAGGAATTAGGGCAAGAAAGGGTAAGGATGGTGTGTCTTGAGGATAAGAAGACTGATGTTTATGAGAGACAAAGATAATAGGTGAGAATGAGAAAGCGATTAATGGAAATGATGAGGAGGACTCTGTATGATGAAAAGGGGGAGTTAAAATAGACTAGTGTGGGAAGGGTAGGCTAACTGAGAGGATTACTAGTACGTATTAGGGTAATTGAGGGACATCATGTGCTGGTGTGGTAAAGATGTGACTGATAGAAGGGGCAACACAGAAGGCAAGGGTGTGTGTGAGTGGAAGGAAATGAGATGGAGGAATGAGGAGATGCTTGTGTGTGTAGATGAGGATATGGGCTTGGGTGATGAAATAGGGTTAAAAAGGGGAAAGAAATCGCTGTGAGGGTGTGGTGGCTGTGAGTGTGTTATACTATTATAAAATATAATTTCTCTGATTTAAAGATTGAGTTCATGGGTTATGTCACAAATTATGCCATTGATGATGTCACTTGTGATGTAATTGTTGATTTAGAAAATACAATTTCTCTGATCTGTAGGATGATGTCTTGGGTTATGTCCCTAGTGATGTCATTGATGATGTCATAGGGGATGTCACTAATTGATGATATCATCAACAATGTCATGTGTGATGTAATCAGTGATGTAATCAGTGATGTAATGGATAATGTCATGCAAAGCACCAAGGGGGCAGTTTAAGTTTGAAATGTCCTTGCTTTTTAACGTTTGATTGAGAACTTAAACCCTAGGCATTGACTTAAGTTTTTTGCCAATATTAGCTGTTTTTTGATTGATAGTTTTTATCACAGAGCTCTATTTACTATTACAATTACTGTCTAAAATATACTTTTTTCAAAACTGAAATTACACCAGAGTTAGAGAAAGTGAGCACAATTAATGTCTACTGAGATGTATATGACAATTTTATTACATGTTTGGCAATTATTATAATAATGATATTTATGATATTTTTTACACAGCAGCAAAATAATTAATTAGTTATTTTCCATTTTTATTTGAGCTATATAATTATTGTCTGCAATGACTTGCTTCTAGCATTTTTTATCATGTTTTCAGTTTCTCTTGTAATAATTGAGGATTTGACGTTAACAAATAAAAATGATTTCCTATTACTCTCATATGAATAAGCATATCTTTTAACTTGGGTTACTTATATACTGTGTATATCCATTTTTTTTTACAATATATATATATACTTAGAGACATTTGATTAATAAGTTAATTGCTATTTCCATTAAAGCTTGGTGCATTCAATTATTTGTTAGTTAATTTAGTTTAACCAATTGCAAATAACAATTTTTAATAATTTTCTTTGCTTGCATTATCCATCTTACATTTGCTATTTGTGCAACTATACTTAATATTAATTAATTTTGAAAGCCATTGAGATATATTTCCATTTTTGTTTTATACAGATGATTATATACACTTATTTTAAACATATGCCATTTAAAATTGCTATCAAGATTTTCAAAAATAATTAATTATAGGCCAGATTACGCTATATTAATGTGCATCCATAAAGAGGCAAATCTGCTCATTTACAGGTGCGCATTAAATAACCAGCAATTACACGTGACTGATTAATGCTACCGCAAGCTCATGGTTTCACTTTGCGCTATGCACAATTAACCGGAGGTCAGACCTCTGGTTAAAAATAAAAAGTTGCCCCAATTGCCCCCAAAATAAAGAGGACAATACATTAACATATACAATAAATATGACAATATATCTATATATATATATATATATATATTTATATACATATATGCAGTATATATATATATATTTAACTGCACAAAGCAGTTAAAATGGGTTAAAATGACTTTACATGGACGTCAATAGGGGACTGTGTTTTCTTTATAAATATATATGTATTCAGTGATGTCTGACGGATATGATCTGTTACAGTGGATCATATCCGCCAGACATTGATAAATCGCCCTCCCCCCACACCTATAGTATTAAAGGGACAGTTTAGTTGATTTTTTAACTGTTTAAAAAGATAGATAACACCTTTACTAACCATTCCTCAGCTTTATATAAACAACACTTTTTTGTTAATATACGTTATAACCTCTAAACTTGCCTGTTTCTAAGCCTCTGCAGGCCTTCTCTTATCTCAGAGCTTTTTATTAGTTTTGTACAACCAGACAGTACTAGTTCATGTGTGCCATATATAACATTGTGCTTACTCCCATGGAGAATGATAATGGTTATACTGGAACCAGCACTAATTAGCTAAAATGCAAGTTTGTAAAAAGCACTAATATAAGGGCAGTCTCAGTACATCTAAGCAGAGGCTTAGATACAGGTAATTATAGAAGTAAAAAGTTGGTTATGCAAAACTGGGGAATGAGTAATAAAGGGATTATCTGTCTTTTTAAACAATAACAATTTAAAAGTAGACTGTCTCTTTAAAGGGACATTAAACACCTTTAGATGGTTGTAATATAATATGAAAAAATGATAAAATAAAGCAACTTTGCAATATTTTTTATTAAAATATGTTAATTATTTAATTTGTGCTCTTTTCCCTTTTTTTGCTTTTTAACTGTGGAAATAAAGCTCTTTATTTTACTCCGTCTGTGGTCTTTTGAGTGCCAGGATCTTTGGATTCGACTTACACATCTTGCCTTTCCGATACACACAATGTAGAAACATGTATAGCAATGACACAATTCTAAGCAATAATAAAAAAACAATAAAAAAATGTCAAGAAGTGGCTGAATGTCGAATTGAAAATGGTTAAGAAAATGTGCAAAAATGATTACACAGTCTTTTGAGTGCAAGTTTTACCGTGATTCAGTCTGTGGTGTATATGACAGAAATCATAGTTCAAAATATGTCTGTTTTCATGTGCTGCCCTAAATCACCGGATTCCTTCTGTTCCGGCTTGTGAACAATCCAACATGTAAAACAAGCAAAACAAAAAGAGCGAAACTACGTTTATATGGGATCTAATAAAAATATAAAATCCTATACATGAACTTACATATAAAAAATATAGGACGTCAGATGTTCATGACTCAAGTGAGTTACAGGGGAAATGTTATAGGTGAACCCTATATCAAGAAAAAAAACTTCCTGGACCCTCCAGTGTAAATATATAAAGTCAGATGTCCATGAATCAAGCGGGTTACAGGGGAAATGTTATAGGTGAACCCTATATCAAGAAAAAAACTTCCCGGACCCTCCAGTGTAAGCACAGCTCAGTAAGCTGTTAACGTTCACAGTACTCAAATGGAGCTACGTCCATGTGGTAAATGCTACCACTTCTGGTGAAGGACACCAAACCTCCCCTTTTTATATTTGTATTAAATTCTATTTAAACGGAACTGCGCTCTTTTTATTTTGCTTGTTTTATCTATCTTCCATTAAAATTATAACACACACATATATATATATATATATATATTTATAGCAAAGATGTGCACTCTCACTTATCGTCAACTGCCAGGGTGCTAGTGAAACTTAGGTATACGGAACAAAATGCTTGCACTCACTGGTCTTTTTGTGAAAAACTTTTACTTAGAACAAAAGCTGTGACGTTTCGAGGACAATATCCCCTTCTTCAGACAACGCGTGTATCAAACAATAGTGACTTTATACAATGTTGCAAACAAACCCCTCCCCCCAATTAGAGCAAAAAAAACGCCAAACTAGTAACCATGGTGACCAATGCGTCACATTATAAACAATCAAGTGTTGACATATTAATACAAAAATTATGTATAAGCCATCCTGGCTCTAAACTTAAAAGTGACTGCCCAAGTGATATATGAAGGGACTGTGAAACAGTAGAAACTGAGGCAGATAGCACACAGAACAAAGCGGAATGATAGTATACATTCAATCATTCAACTAACGCTTTCAGCCCATACCAGTCAAACAAGGGGAGCATTAACTCAGAAACTGGAGGATTTAGGCACTCACCAGGGGAAACACATCCCTGATCGTTACAGATCCATACCGCTGCAGCACCACACAACGCCGTGTACAGGACCCGGAACTAGCCAGGTCAGTCACGTGGGGGACAATAAGCCAATCACAAGGATTGTGTACTGCTGCCATGGTGATTGATCGCACCGAGCCATACACAGCAGCTGCGGGACCAAAAACGGTAGACACACTGTCAGCAAAGCTATACAATTCGTACTATTTATCATAACAGATGGTATGGCTATAGAGGATCAGCCAACACCACTAGGGGAGTGACACATATCACCTTACATAATAGTCGATCATTAAAAAGAGCCACTATAGATGGATAAACACGCACCACCGTACGTATTCAAGCAAACTAACTACTGGGGCTGATGGTTATAAGCCTCAACTGTATGCTCACATCCAGAGCGCATATATATTAAACCCATTGAATTGGTATGTCTAATTTTAATGACTTGATGGATTGCTGATAGTGAAAAAGACCAGGCTAGACCCATCCATGCCGCGATAGGGGTTCAACTAAGCACAGTTTATCATTCAAACACCCATTCATATAGTAGAGAGTGTTGAGAACATGCAAGTACCAGGACCCACTATTCACCCGTGGGGATTATAAAAAGAGTAGGCAGGTGTATAGAGATTATTGCAGTTCCAGTGGCAATAAATATAGTATTGAATGATACGTGGACTCTCCTAGTCCATCGAATGAGATTGGAAGATAATGACATTCAGCAAGAGTTGTCCATCAGAACAGCATACATAGCTATAGAAAACAGTGCCAATCAAACATTGTGTTTAATCCATGGGGCTGCAAGGTGTTTAGCCGGAAGATCCACTTGGCTTCAATCTGTAGGAGAAGTGTATCTCTATCACCCCCTCGCCTTAATGGGGGGACATGGTCTATCAAGGTGAATCTGAGGTCCTGGAGACCGTGCCCTTTTTCCACAAAATGCCTAGCCACAGGTTGGTCGCTTGAACCCTTCTTGAGGGATGTCCTAATAGAAGACCTATGGTTGGCAAACCGTGTTCTGGCATCATCAGTGGTTTTACCCACATAGAACCACACACAACTGCAGTTTAATAGATACACCACATGCGTGGTAGTGCAGGTCAGCACATGTGTGATCTTATATCTCTGGTTACGATGTGGATGGCCAAAAGTGGCCCCTGGTATCATTGAACTACAGGTGGTACATCCCAAGCACCTGTAGCATCCCGGTTTCTTTTTCCTTCCTGATAACCATGTCTCAGCAGTATAGCAATGGGTTGGATCTGTCAACATCAAAAGATCTTTTAGATTCTTGTCTCATTTATAGCCCACTCTGGGGTGTTGCCAGCCATTAAAAGGAAGTCGAGGATCACCTTGTACAATGTGCCAATGTTCACGTAGTGATTTCCCCAAAGACCTAGTTATGGGGCTGTATACAGTCGTAAAGGTCAATCTCTGCTTGTCTTTATCCCTAGTAGTGGTTAGGGCACGGTTCTCATTCTCAGCTGACACTCTACTTTGCTGGATCAGGTATGGGTTGTATCCCCTTTGTGTGAAGCGTTGTTGCATCTCCTCTAATTGTTGGTCTCTTCTAATTACATCACTGTTGTTCCTAACAGCCCGGCACAGTTGTGCTTTCGGGATTGCTTTGAGCAATGCTGTTGGATGATTGCTGGTGGCGTGTAGAATTGAATTTCTGTCTGTAGGTTTTCTAAACAAGGAGGTTCCTAGTTGGCCATTATCCATTTTAAAGATATTCAGGTCAAGAAACTCAATATTTGACATGTCATACTTCAGCTTAAACTTTACCGGATTGGAAAGGGAATTTAGGTACGTAAACCATGTCTCCAGCTCGGGTACTGTACCTCTCCAGACAATCAACAAATCGTCAATGTACCTTCTGTAAAATAGTACCTCAGGTTTCTGGTATATCTCCATCACTGATGTTTCATAATGCTCCATAAAGATATTAGCTAGTGAGGGGGCCACGTTCGAGCCCATGGCCGTACCCGATATTTGTTGGTGGTACTTGCCCTCCAACCTGAAGTAATTGAGCCGCAAGCTCAAATCGAGTAACTTGATGAGAAAATCCCTAGGGGGACCAACATAGGGATATCTATCCAGGGCCTCTGACACACGTTGCTTCCCTGCTTCATGCGGGATAATTGTGTACAGACTGTTGACGTCTGCCGTTACCAGAATGTACGGCTCTTCAAATGAAATGGTTCTAATATCCTCAATGAGCTGTGTAGAGTCCCTTAAATAGGACCTCATGCTCTTCACCAGTGGTTGCAGAAAATGGTCCACAAAGATTGCCAGCCTAGAAACATCAGTGATGGAGATATACCAGAAACCTGAGGTACTATTTTACAGAAGGTACATTGACGATTTGTTGATTGTCTGGAGAGGTACAGTACCCGAGCTGGAGACATGGTTTACGTACCTAAATTCCCTTTCCAATCCAGTAAAGTTTAAGCTGAAGTATGACATGTCAAATATTGAGTTTCTTGACCTGAACATCTTTAAAATGGATAATGGCCAACTAGGAACCTCCTTGTTTAGAAAACCTACAGACAGAAATTCAATTCTACACGCCACCAGCAATCATCCAACAGCATTGCTCAAAGCAATCCCGAAAGCACAACTGTGCCGGGCTGTTAGGAACAACAGTGATGTAATTAGAAGAGACCAACAATTAGAGGAGATGCAACAACGCTTCACACAAAGGGGATACAACCCATACCTGATCCAGCAAAGTAGAGTGTCAGCTGAGAATGAGAACCGTGCCCTAACCACTACTAGGGATAAAGACGAGCAGAGATTGACCTTTACGACTGTAAAGAGAGTGAATGTAGATCCTGCGCAGAAGACAGATGGGGGGAGGGGATTGGGAATACCTCTAGCTCTCCTCAACGGATACCCTAGTGTACCCGATGTAGACAGAAAACGATAGGGGGTGGAGGTGAGCGCCAAAGTAGGCTGAGGAAGGGAAAGGGGGACAACTGTAGCCCACAATGTGGGTCCTCCTACTAGTAGTTAGGGAGTGAATGTACAAAAGATATATGCTAAAATGGGTATACAAGTTAAAAATGTATATCACTATTTATTCCACACAATCGGTTAAAAATATCGGTGATCTTCTAAAACATACAGTCAAAAAGATATATTACACATTCATAAATAATCATGGATCCATGTTACAATAACGAAATGTAGAAAATGACATAAAATAATAAAAATAAAAATAAAAATAAAAGTAAAAATGACCTGGTGCACCTAAAAACGTCTGACAATGAATGACCTGATAGGCCAAGTGTCTTAGTATGGGTGGTACTCTATGGTACAATCCGGATATTGATGAGTGTTCTTATGATTGTATTTATCCAAACAGATAATGGTGTGAAAAAAAGGAAAAGTGTCTATATTATATATCCAATTCAGAAAAATTCCAAAATAGTGTGTATCCTGTGATTAGAAAAATACAAACTAGAAAATGTGAAAACAATGCGATCACTGGATATCAAAAAAAGTGGAAAAAATTAGTCCCAAATGTGAAGAAAATATAAGTAACTTTGCAAAAAATGTGGAAATCCTCAAATTGGTGAAGCAAAAAAGAAATTAGTCTTTCAAAAGTTAATCAATAAGTGTCCAAAATGATATAGTGGATTCTGTGCAGTGAAGTTGTCTTCCAGTTGGATACAATAAAACAAAATAAAACTGTGCAAAAACCTGCAAAGAAAACAAACAATACTATAATATATATAAACTGTTCAGTGGATATATCAGTATTATGCTTACTCAAATCAGTCGACGCGTTTCGGCCATATCCTCCTGGCCTTTATCAAGACTTGATAAGGGCCAGGAGGATATGGCCGAAACGCGTCGACTGATTTGAGTAAGCATAATACTGATATATCCACTGAACAGTTTATATATATTATAGTATTGTTTGTTTTCTTTGCAGGTTTTTGCACAGTTTTATTTTGTTTTATTGTATCCAACTGGAAGACAACTTCACTGCACAGAATCCACTATATCATTTTGGACACTTATTGATTAACTTTTGAAAGACTAATTTCTTTTTTGCTTCACCAATTTGAGGATTTCCACATTTTTTGCAAAGTTACTTATATTTTCTTCACATTTGGGACTAATTTTTTCCACTTTTTTTGATATCCAGTGATCGCATTGTTTTCACATTTTCTAGTTTGTATTTTTCTAATCACAGGATACACACTATTTTGGAATTTTTCTGAATTGGATATATAATATAGACACTTTTCCTTTTTTTCACACCATTATCTGTTTGGATAAATACAATCATAAGAACACTCATCAATATCCGGATTGTACCATAGAGTACCACCCATACTAAGACACTTGGCCTATCAGGTCATTCATTGTCAGACGTTTTTAGGTGCACCAGGTCATTTTTACTTTTATTTTTATTTTTATTATTTTATGTCATTTTCTACATTTCGTTATTGTAACATGGATCCATGATTATTTATGAATGTGTAATATATCTTTTTGAATGTATGTTTTAGAAGATCACCGATATTTTTAACCGATTGTGTGGAATAAATAGTGATATACATTTTTAACTTGTATACCCATTTTAGCATATATCTTTTGTACATTCACTCCCTAACTACTAGTAGGAGGACCCACATTGTGGGCTACAGTTGTCCCCCTTTCCCTTCCTCAGCCTACTTTGGCGCTCACCTCCACCCCCTTTACGACTGTATACAGCCCCATAACTAGGTCTTTGGGGAAATCACTACGTGAACATTGGCACATTGTACAAGGTGATCCTCGACTTCCTTTTAATGGCTGGCAACACCCCAGAGTGGGCTATAAACGAGACAAGAATCTAAAAGATCTTTTGATGTTGACAGATCCAACCCATTGCTATACTGCTGAGACATGGTTATCAGGAAGGAAAAAGAAACCGGGATGCTACAGGTGCTTGGGATGTACCACCTGTAGTTCAATGATACCAGGGGCCACTTTTGGCCATCCACATCGTAACCAGAGATATAAGATCACACATGTGCTGACCTGCACTACCACGCATGTGGTGTATCTATTAAACTGCAGTTGTGGGCGGTTCTATGTGGGTAAAACCACTGATGATGCCAGAACACGGTTTGCCAACCATAGGTCTTCTATTAGGACATCCCTCAAGAAGGGTTCAAGCGACCAACCTGTGGCTAGGCATTTTGTGGAAAAAGGGCACGGTCTCCAGGACCTCAGATTCACCTTGATAGACCATGTGCCCCCATTAAGGCGAGGGGGTGATAGAGATACACTTCTCCTACAGATTGAAGCCAAGTGGATCTTCCGGCTAAACACCTTGCAGCCCCATGGATTAAACACAATGTTTGATTGGCACTGTTTTCTATAGCTATGTATGCTGTTCTGATGGACAACTCTTGCTGAATGTCATTATCTTCCAATCTCATTCGATGGACTAGGAGAGTCCACATATCATTCAATACTATATTTATTGCCACTGGAACTGCAATAATCTCTATACACCTGCCTACTCTTTTTATAATCCCCACGGGTGAATAGTGGGTCCTGGTACTTGCATGTTCTCAACACTCTCTACTATATGAATGGGTGTTTGAATGATAAACTGTGCTTAGTTGAACCCCTATCGCGGCATGGATGGGTCTAGCCTGGTCTTTTTCACTATCAGCAATCCATCAAGTCATTAAAATTAGACATACCAATTCAATGGGTTTAATATATATGCGCTCTGGATGTGAGCATACAGTTGAGGCTTATAACCATCAGCCCCAGTAGTTAGTTTGCTTGAATACGTACGGTGGTGCGTGTTTATCCATCTATAGTGGCTCTTTTTAATGATCGACTATTATGTAAGGTGATATGTGTCACTCCCCTAGCGGTGTTGGCTGATCCTCTATAGCCATACCATCTGTTATGATAAATAGTACGAATTGTATAGCTTTGATGACAGTGTGTCTACCGTTTTTGGTCCCGCAGCTGCTGTGTATGGCTCGGTGCGATCAATCACCATGGCAGCAGTACACAATCCTTGTGATTGGCTTATTGTCCCCAACGTGACTGACCTGGCTAGTTCCGGGTCCTGTACACAGCGTTGTGTGGTGCTGCAGCGGTATGGATCTGTAACGATCAGGGATGTGTTTCCCCTGGTGAGTGCCTAAATCCTCCAGTTTTCTGAGTTAATGCTCCCCTTGTTTGACTGGTATGGGCTGAAAGCGTTAGTTGAATGATTGAATGTATACTATCATTCCGCTTTGGTTTGTGTTCTATCTGCCTCAGTTTCTACTGTTTCACAGTCCCTTTATATATCACTTGGGCAGTCACTTTTAAGTTTAGAGCCAGGATGGCTTATACATAATTTTTGTATTAATATGTCAACACTTGATTGTTTATAATGTGATGCATTGGTCACCATGGTTACTAGTTTGGCATTTTTTTTGCTCTAATTGGGGGGAGGGGTTTGTTTGCAACATTGTATAAAGTCACTATTGTTTGATACACGCGTTGTCTGAAGAAGGGGACATTGTCCTCGAAACGTCACAGCTTTTGTTCTAAGTAAAAGTTTTTCACAAAAAGACCAGTGAGTGCAAGCATTTTGTTCCGTATATATATATATATATATATATACCCCCAATCGCACGTGTTCCAGCACTCCAACTTTGGTAATTTGATTCAGAAGCTGGGTGCAATCCTCTATGGACATGTAGACATAAACTCAAAAAGGGAGGGCACTCTCAGAATTTATGTATAGAATATCATTTATTTTTCATAGCGATAACATAGAAAAGTCATAAGACTTATGACTTTTCTATGTTATCGCTATGAAAAATAAATTATATTCTATACATAAATCCTGAGAGTGCCCTCCCTTTTTGAGTTTGTATATATATATATAGATATATATATATATATATTTCCAAAAAAGAGCACTCTCACCACAATAGCAACTGCTAGGGTGCCAACGGTTAAATATAATAGGTAAAAGGCTGCACTCACTGGTCTTTCCAAAGTGTACTTTAATTGAACAAAGTGAAGTTTCGTGGGACACACGAACATAGGAATGGAAAATGTGTGTAATGCAATTCGCAAACTAAAGAATATGCACAGATACTGATCTAAAAATCCAGAATAAAACCATTTTCAAAAACTTACTTAGAAGCTCTCAGTTTAGCTATGTTGATGAGGTTAGGCTGGGACACCCACTGAAAGGGTCTGAGGAAACAGGAACAGCAGACAATCTCCCCTCCCCTCTTCCCTGCATATGAAAAGACAGACATTTTGTATTAAGTATTTCTTAGCATGTACAACTGCTCAAGTGATCTACTTGTTAAACTGCATTTGTGGCAAATTTTATGTTGGAAAAATAAATGATGACATCCATATTCAAATGGCTAATCATAGGTCAGCTATACATAATGCAATCAAAAACTAAAAAAAGTCATCAACCAGTTGCTAGGCAATTTCTAGAACAGGGACACACAGTCAGTAACTTGAGATTTGTCCACCATGTACTTGCTCTTAGACAAGGTGGGGATTGGAATAAAAAGTTATTACAGTTAGAATCTAGATGGATTTGTAGACTAAATAACTTATAACCCACATGGCTTAAACAGCAAGGCTAATTGGCATTGCTTTTTATAGGTCTATTATTTGTTATGCCAATATATATGATAACAGCATTTTAGCTTTACTTATATAGGGTCTAAATATCAGCTATAGGTGAGTTACTATCCCCGCTTCTTGAGCCAATTGGATGCAGGCAGTTCTATTTTGATTGGGGGGAGGGATTATGTATGCTATATGTTTGTACTTTGAATGTTCACTCACATTTTGTCTGATGAAGGATTGAAGCCCCCAAAACATCACACTTGTGAATAAACACTTTTTGGAAATCCAGATTTCTGAGAAGGCAGGTTGAGAAAAATCCTCAAGTGACTGCAAAAGACCTGGAGCAAGATTCGGGGGCCAAATTATCATTTTCCGAGTGGACATGATCCGATATTGCGGATCATGTCTGCTGCACATCGATAAATGCCGACATCATACACTCTCAGCATTTATCATTGCATCAGCAGTTCTGGTGAAATGCTGGTGCAATGCCGCCCCCTGCAGATTCACGGGTAATCGTCCGCTAGCAAGGGATGTCAATCAACCCGATCGTATTCAATTGGGTTGATTTCTAGCAATGTCTGTCCGCCGCCTCAGAGCAGGTGAACAGGTTATGGAGCAGTCATCTTTAGACCACTTCTTCATAACTTGTGTTTCTGGCGAGCCTTCAGGCTCGCCAGAAACACGGGGCATCAAGCTCCATACAGAGTTTAATAAATATGCCCCCAGGTGGAAACAGGCACTGATGTTTCAGTGTGCACAGTATTGCTCATACTAAACGCAGAAGGTTTCCATGATTCTGTATAACTCCAAGACATTCACCACTACTGACCCAAAAGCACAAGAAACATTGGCTCCAATATGCTTAATAAAATAAATAAGCCACAAATGTTTTGGAATTCTTTTGTGTGGAGCAATGAAACAAAGCTGGAACTTTTCGGCCTGATGGATCAGTGGTATGTCTGGAGGAATAAGAATGAAGCATACACTGAAAAGAACACTTTGCCTACAGTTAAGCATATTGGTGGCTCTGTGATGCTCTGGATCTGCTTTGCATCCTCTGGCACTAGAAACCTGCAGGGTGTGAAAGGCAAGATGCATTCATTGAAGTATCAGGAAATCCTAGGAGAAAACGTCATGCCGTCTGTGAGGAAGCTGAAGCTTGGGCCTCATTGAATACTCCAGCAGGACAATGATCCCAGGCATACTTCAAATTCTACCAAGGATTAGTTGCAGAAGAAGTTCTGGAAGCTTATTCAGTGGCCATCACAGTCACCTGACTTAAACACTATAGAAAATATATTGTGGGATTTGAAGAAGGCGGTTGCAGCACGCAACCCAAGATTATTACTTAACTGGAGGCCATTGCTCATGAGGAATGGGCTAAGATTCCTCAGGAATGCTGCCAGAAGCTGGTGTTTGGCTATGCATCTCGTTTGCAGCAGGTCATAACAGCAAAAGGGTGCTCAAAGTAAGTACTAAAGATGCTTGCCGTAAGGAAGTTGAATAATTGTGAGATTGCAGAATTCATCATTAATAGTTGCATTTTCTGTTAAATTTGGGTAAACCACTAGAAGCATTCGCTGTGTTGAACTATTTCTATTGCTTTTGTTTGATTTGTTCATTTCAAACAGCTGAAAGGCTGTACATTTTGACAATAAGCCTGATTTGCAATAGGGTTAGAATAATTTTGATTACAACTGTATATAACTACTAAGCAGAAACATACCTATTATAATATAAAGATGCAAACTCACATGAGATCTTGGAAGGGAACCCTACCTACTGTCCCTGTTAAAGTTAACATTATAAAGAAAATAAGGATATGTAACCTTCAAATTTAGGAACCTTATCTCAAGTGATAATAATATATACTAAGAAATGGGACCTATTAATCAGATGTGGGGTACTTTAAACTGTACGATCCCAACAGTAGCTAAACTGAGGGTATAAATCATAGTTGTCATGTAGACCATGCTTCATTTTTTGTTGGTAATGTGTCTGCCTCTGACTTCTGAGTACTAACATTCTGCTATCCAGAAGACCAGAGCTAAAATAGTTAACTCTTCATATGTATTAACTGAAAATAATAGCTTGCATATGCCTCAGTTACAATATTCTTATGTGCTTTTTTGTTGACATTACAGCCTGACAAAGGCAATGGACATAGACCCCTCATGCTATATAACTATATAAACCATATTTTTTACCTGGGTGCCCTCTGCGTTCCAGAAGTTCCATTTCAAAGTCCCGGAAACACAGAACAATATGTAGATATTTAAACACATAGCACCCAATATATATCGTAGAGCCTACTGGCAACAGGAACTTGGCAAAATTAAGATAGGGAAAACAAACCATGAAACGGTTTTGGTTGTGCCTCATCACCTGTTAGAAGCAACATCTATTTTATATGAGGAAACTTGAAGGTGCCCTTTAAGCTACTGGAACCCCTTACTCCAGTCATTTATACAAATATGCCCTCTTCAACAAATGCATTTGCATATTAACAGCATGAAAGGAAATACCATACTCATGACTATAAATTAGCACTCATTAGAAATGAAGAACTAAGATACCCTTGCCTGACTGAATCTCTAGCATGCTTGGACAGAGTCAAAGCACTAGCCCAATCACTATCAACTGTATTTTCCTTCTCAGCAAACACATCTATTGCGTCAGGTTCAGGGTGTTCCTCTGTAATGTGCTGGTCGATATTAGGCTGCAGTTGAAATACAGAGGCAAGTATGAACTCCAAGCTAAATGGTCATCAATGATCTTAAAGGGACACTGAACCCAATTTTTTCTTTTGTGATTCAGATAAAGCATGCCATTTTAAGCAACTTTATAATTTACTCCTATTATCAAATATCCTTTGTTCTCTTGCTATCTTTATTTGAAAAAGAAGACATCTAAGCTAAGGAGCCAGACATTTTTGGTTCAGGACACTGGACATCACTTGTTGTTAGTGGTTGAATTTATCCACCAATCAGCAAGAACAACTCAAGTTGTTCACCAAAAATGGGCCGGCATCTAAACTTACATTCTTGCTTTTCAAATAAAGATACCAAGAGAATGAAGAAGCATTTGATAATAGGAGTAAATTAGAAAGTTAATTAAAATTGCATGCTCTATCTGAATCACAAAAGAAAAATTTGGGGTTCAGGGTCCCTTTAAGTATGCTCTCCACCCACATGGTCACCATTGCTAAACCATCCACGGTATAGAAATTTTAGACATAAGGAATGTCTCTATTAGATAGTATTGAATAAGACGATAAGGAGCACCGGTAAACAAATCCTTAAAACATAAGTTTTATTCAAAGCAAATGGCAGCAAGGTAAAAAAACAGTTAAAGGCACATATCCTTAAGAGAAAAGGAAGATGCAGATACCGCTAACGGAGATAGAGAGAGGCTAATGTAGCTATGAGGGCTGAACTGTTTAAACTGCTCAGTAGGGATGAGCGAATGTGTTTATATTCAAATTTGAATGTTAGAACAAATGTTATTTTAGAAATTCGATTTACATAATAGAATGTTGATAAGAACGAATATTCTTGAAAATTCGATTTTTTTGTTATTTACAGTTTTCGAATGTCACATTCGAATTCGAATGTCACATTCTAATTCAAATGTCCCTTTCAAATTTGAATATTACATTTATAAAACACAATTGTAGACTAGAAACACTATTTCGAATTCGAATGTCACATTCAAATCGAATTTCACATTCAAATCGAATATCACATTCGAATTTGAATATTACATTTATAAAACACAGTATTAGACTAGAAATACTATTTCGAATTCGAATGTCACATTCAAATTGAATATCACATTCGAATCGAATATCACATTTATTAAACAGTTGTAAACTAGAAATACTAATTCGAATGTCACATTCGAATTTGAATATTACATTTAAAGCACAGTATTAGACTAGAAATACTATTTCAAATTCAAATGTGACATTCGAATGTAGCATTCGAATATGAATATTACATTTATTAAACACAGTTGTAGACTAGAAATACTATTTCGAATTTGAATGTCACATTCGAATTTGAATATTACATTTCGAAATTGAATGAATACATAGCTAAATATTCTATTATTCTAACGAATATTTTCGAATTTTATTAAAAAATTCGAAAACGAAAGTTCAAAAATAGAATGTTAGAATGTTATATAAATATTCGAAATTCGATTCGATCGAATGTATAAAAATTAATTTAAATTTCCAATTTTTAGAAACATTCGCCCATCCCTACTGCTCAGACTGTCATCACAATATGCAATCTATTTGTATCTATATACATGCATATGCAGACATTTACACACACTGAATTATGAGTGTAGGGGGACATTTCCCCCTCCTTTACCTCTCCTGTGGATGCCCATGGATGCAAGGGTGTAATGTTAATAATTGTTATACAAATGTGCTTCCAAAAGTGCATTATGTTAATGCAACCATAAGCAGATGACATAAACAACAATATAAAGCTATAAATCTCAAGATATACAGTATTTAAGATATTTGGGGGATGTCCTGCTGTGTAGTTACATTGTTTGAGGTCCAGGAAGAGTGAGATGAAGAAAACAGAAAAGAATCTGTGAAATGTTGTTATTGTTATTAGATCTATAGTGAATTTTCGGTTAGAGGTAAATTTGTGAAATGTTTTTGCATTACAATTGGATATCATCTATTGTGACATACTACACCCTTTATTCTGCTGGCACTTGTCCTGTGTCCTTAGGTGTTTTTCTTGGAACTTTGAGAGACTTTGGAGTTGAAACTTCCTGATCTTGTCTGTCAGTCCTTTTAGAATTTGTGCCATATGTTGTTTGGATATGGGATCGATTTGTAAACAAAGATAGCAAAGAGAGGTAAATGCATAGTTTGTAACTGTGAAATGAAGGTACAAAAGAAAACAATATGAGACCTCTCAACTCTCCCCCAATCCACCTGGACAGGCACAACAACCAATCAGATATGTCCTTGACTCCACCCACTACCTACCTGTCACCAGCCCCTCTCTATGCAGCCCCACCCATAAAATGGTGATGGGCCCATATAACCTCCTAAGTTGTGAAGAGCCAGCCATAAATGTTGAGACATATGCAGTAGTATGTATTACCACATGGCTCCCATGTCATATTTGACACATACTGTTGGTCTTTGGTTTATGTAAGTTTTACGCAGGCCCATGTGCCAAGGTTGACCTAACTTCAGTTGTGCATGTTTTTAGCTATTTAGGATGCAGGTGCTTTCTACTCAGTACCCTTAATGATAATTCTATCCATGGGTGCATTCTCATTGCTCCAGTGGTCTTTCTGTATCCTGGTTTTGGCTTTGCTTGTAAGTTTTTCTGCACTCTGATTAAGTAATTAAATCCTGTTTGTCTTAACCCTTCAATAACTTTACTATTTATGTGCTGCACAGTTTTGATCCTGACTTACTCTGTGTGTCTATGGTCAAGGTTTGTCGGATCACTGCTTTAACTGTCTTTTTGCCATCATCTGCATTACTCTGGTACTGCCACGTATTTCCTCTACTGTAAGGTTTTTTTTTATATACTTTTTATTAGGCTCCCTGAACTTGAAACTAAGCTAAATTGATTTACTTGAAAGTCACAGTATTTGAAGAGACCTAAAATATAACTGGGAATACATTTGAGTACACTGGCAATCTAACCTGGAATACATTTTCATCAGTTCTGTTTTCTAAATTCAAAATGCATAAGCATTTAAAAAGATAAACAGACAGACAAATACATAGCTATTAACATTTAACAGGAACTCTTGTTTTGTATAAATATGATGGAAATAAAAGACATAAATCTACTTAAACAATATATAGATTATTCATAATGCTATAAAACATATTCATAATTAAAACTTTAAAGAATTTGCATAAAAGGTTGAAAATCCAATGTACCTCTCCATAGTAATTTAGAACCACTTCTCGCCTGACAGAACAAATAATATATACAGTATGTATTGAAAACAAAAATAAGTTGTCTTTGCATAATTGGCATTTATAGATATGATAATGCAAAACAGGTTAAGAAGTTTCTTTGTTCTTTGATTTATATTTTGAAGAAGCAGAATTAAAGCAAGGGATCAGTTCCAAATGAATTAAAGTAATCATGGATGCTTTTTTCTGTAATGTTTTGTCTGGTTTGTTGAGATTTGTCTCCACTAGCAGTACATGCTGGTTATTAGGCATGTGCATTTGTTTTTGGCCAAACACGTATTCTGACGAATATTGGTCCTTTTGTGCCTTTGGCAACATACCGAGAGGACAAATGGAAATTGGACTCAAATCAGATGATAATTCATTTTTTGCATGTTTTATTAGTGTTTTGGTTTTTTCTTTAGGGAATTTAGGCACCAAAAAGTAGCAGAGAACACAGAAGAGGGGGAGGAAGAATTGAAATCATTTGACAAATGAGCTCCTTTGCTTGCATTTATGTAAAGGGGGTCTGACCATTGATGTGGACAACTTTCCCTAGCCAATCATTCCAGAGCATCACTAAATGATTGATGTGAGGGCCAGCAAGTCAGGCATTAAATCCAAATCAAGCTCTTTCCAATCCACTGTTAATCTAGCATAAAGAGGGGTGTTAGTCTACTGAGCAGTGAAAATCAGCTATCTTATAATCATTTCTACTTTTGGTTTTGATTGGTTTTGGTTTTGAGTAGTAGTGTGTGCCTATCTGAGCTAGTTGTGTTTTTTTGCCTGTAAAATTGTGCAGAATCCATTTTTCTCTTGAAGTGCAGTGTACTACTGAAATATATTTTTCACTCTGGGGACCAGGAAATTATATAATTTTCTTTCTTTTAGTGTTGTTGTAGTTTACGTTAATCAGAGGTAGCAGCCGGGCATAGCTGTTTGACTTTACTACTAGTTACATTATAAATCATCTGCCTTGGGAAAAGAAAATATTTATTTTCACCATTTTTGTGCAGAAAAATTGTTATGTTTATTTATTTTTACAGTCAGTTAAACTTTGATTTAAAAGCTGGATGTAAATTTAAAGGGATACTGAACCCAATTTTTTATCTTTTGTGGTTTAGATAGAGCATGCAACTTTCTAATTTACTCCTATTATCAATGTTTCTTTGTTCTCTTACTATCTTTATTTGAAAAAAGTCTAGTACCCTGGACAGCAGTTGTTTATTGGTGGATGAATTTATCCACCAATCAGCAAGAACTACCCAGGTTGTTGATCAAAAATGGACCGGCATCTAAACTTACATTCTTGCTTTTCAAATAAAAATACCAAGAGAATGAAGAACATTTAATAATAGGAGTAAATTAGAAAGTTGCTTAAAATTGCATGCTCTATCTGAATCACAAAAGGAAAAAAAATTGGGTTCAGTGTCCCTTTAACTTTTTCTGTGTGGCCAGCCATACATTGCAATTGTACTGGGATGGCCTGCTTGCTTTTTTGAGGGTGCCAAAAAATTTAGAATTAAACTTAAACCCTTTATGCACAGAAAAACAATTCTATCTAATTTTGCAGTCAGTTAAAGGGACAGTCTAATCCAGAATTGTTATTGTTTTAAAAGATTTTTTACTTTAAAAAGTGTGACAGCGCTAATTAAAAAAAAACTCAAATAATTACGAAATAATTAAAAAAAATTGTCTTTAATATAAAATACTTTGCACATAACAATGCAATTGAAAAGATAAAATGTTTATCACAATACAAAGAACAAACAATACTTGCACTGAGTAGAAGTTGTGGCAAAAATAATCTCTTCGTTGGGATCAGCAAACTCTAATCCAGAACACAGAATCAGCGGGCGAAGGATCCTCTACTAACAACTTTTTAAAAAGATAAATAATCAGTTTATTACTCATTCCCCAGTTTTGCATACCCAACACAGTTATATTAATACACTTTTTACAGTTATTACCTTGTATCTAAGCCTCTGCAGACTGCCCCCTTATATACATTCTTTTGACAGACTTGCATTTTAGCCAATCAGTGCTGACTCCTAGGAACTCCACGGGATATCTAGATGGCACACATGAACTAGCACTGCCTAGCTTTAAAAATCTGTCAAAATGCCCTGAGATACGAAGAAATTAGCATATGAGTCTACCTAGGCTTAGCTTTCAACAAAGAATACCAAGAAAACAAAGCAAATTTGATTATAAAAGTAAATTGAAAAGTTGTTTAAAATTGAATGCCCTATCTGAATCATGAAAGTTTAATTTTGACTAGACTGTCCCTTTAAACTTTGAGTTACATTTAAAGTTAACTTTTGCTGTGTGGGCAGCCACTGGCGTTCTTGATTTTTTTGGGAGTGCCTAAAATTTTATAATTAAACTTTAACCTTTCGTGCGCAGAAAAAACACTTATTTCTAATTTTGCAGTCAGTTAAACTTTGATTTAAAAGTTGCATGAAAAGTTAACTTTTGCTGTGTGGCCAGCCACTGGTCTGCTTGCTTTTTTGGGGGTGCAAGAACAATTAAAATTAAACTTTAACCCTTTGTGTGCAGAAAAACAATTGTATTTAATCCTGCCCTTTGTGTGCATAAAAATTGTATTTTCTTGGTGTTAACTGAATGTTTACTTTATTCAAATTGTATTATTATATTGCTGTGGGGGCATAGCCTGTGACAGATCAGTAGGCCTGCTGTAATATAATCATTAACAATAACATTAACAATAACAAAGAGAATCACTGAGATAGGGATTAAAGTGATGGTAAAATTCAGACTTTAAGAAAGTTGCAATAAAACATATATTAGTTTGCAAGTAAAATCACATAATTATTTTTTTTAAAGTGTGTATATATATTTTATCATAAAAGGTTTATAATCCTAATTGGTATTGTCTGTTCCTCCGCCCCCCTTGATTTCCTCTTTTGGCTGGGCTGTGATGTATAGAGCAGTCACATCCACTTTCTACATAGGCTTTCTATGGGCTTTAAAGGGGCTGAACTTCAAGATTGTCAACTGACACACGTTGATTGGATGTTCACTGCAATTGTTATAAAAAAACAAATAGTTCATTATTGTGGGCCGGCATAATATTGTAATAAAAGCAATTACTATATGCACTAATTTAACCCTTTCACAGATGGATTTAAAAAAAAAAGGTACACAAACTTTTTTAATGGCAAAGATTACATTTATGGCATTTGATTATTTAAAGTTTATCATCACTTTAAGTTTGTATCTAAATACAGTAAATAAATTTGGTTGATGATACATAAAAGTGTGTTGTGTAAAGTAAGTGAGTGAATGTCTACTGTTTACCTATAGTTGTCTTAATGTGGGACTTTAAGGGTTAGGGTGATAATCCCATATAAACAATAAGTCATGATACTTGTCAAGGGTATTAGTCATTAGGTAATGGTATCTTTCCAGTTTAAGATTTTGGCAGAACTCCTGAGTCCACATGTGTAATGTTGGCATTTCTGTTTTTTCCAGAATCTAGGTATTAATCGATGAGCACTATTTATTATTCGGTTGAATAAGGCTGAATGTAGTTTGGATGTTTGGGAGCCAGTTGAAATAAAAATATATAAGAGTCTAGTGGGATGGAGCAGTTTAGGGCAGTTTGAATGTAATCTCTGAGTGCCAACCAAAAAGTTTGTATTTTTTTGGTCAGTAGTTTACTATTTGTCTCTAATAGCTTAGCTGAATGAATTGACTAGCGAAATTTCCCATAAATTGAGTACCATTCTTTAACGGAAAGGGTATAAGGAAGTTCCTTATCCCATGTCTTAGTATAAGCAGGTAGAGAGTTAGCAGAAGGATTTGATATAATTTTGTAAATTAATGAAATGGTGTGTTTTATTGGTGTTGTAGAGCAACATAATGTTTCAAATGGGGTTTTAGGTCTCAGAAGATCAGATTTATGTGGATGCGTAGATAAAAAGTGGTGAAGTTGGTGGTATGTAAACCATGGTTTGAAGAAGCCTCCTCAATAGACTGTTTAGTCTGTATTGTTTCTTCTTCTGTAAGGAGGTAGATGGGTAATAAGGAGTTTATATCTCATGTTGTAGTTAAATGTATTTGCCATCCTGGCATAAAATTCGGATTGCATAAGGAGGGAGTTAGTGGTGATTGTAGAGTGGAGTGGCCTAGGTAGGTTTTAAGTGATGTTTTCCAAACTTTGAAAGTTTCTGAAATAATGTGGTTTGGTGGACAGGGGAAACTGTTGTGAGGGTTCACTAACCAGCAATAGCTGCCTAGTTGTGGAATTCTTGCTATGTTGTGTTCTAATTGTACTCATTGTTTATGATGATGTTCACCAAAAGAGCACCAATCTATTATTCTGTTGGGAAAAACTGCATTACGGACTGCATCAATGTTAGGAACCCCTAAGCCACCTTTTAGAGGTTGCAAGTATAAAATATGTGTTGATAACTGAGGAGGCTTCAATTTCCAAATGAATTAGTTAATCATAGCTTGTAGTTTGGGTATGCATGTACTAGGTAGCGGTATGGGAAGAGTTTGCAGTAAATATATATTTTTGGGTAAAATGGACATTTTTGCCACTCTGATTCAACCTATCCAGGAGATGGTTTTAGGGAACCATAATTAAGTTTTGGATGAGAGGTCTTTTAATAGGGCTTCATAGTTTAGTTGTAAGTTGGTGAGATTGGGTGTTAGATATTTGAAGGAGTGTGTTTTAATTGTGAATGAAGTATCTCTTTTTAGAGATGAAAGCTCCACTTCAGGGATAGGAAATATGGAATTTCTCGGATTTACTAACATTTACTGAGAAATTAGAGACTTGACCGTATTCGTTTAATATTTTACATGCGGCTAGGATGGATGTTTGTGGGGAAGTAAGGGTCATTAATAGATCATCTGCAAATAGTGCTAGTCTGAGGAATGTTGGAGGAATGGCGTAATTTTGATGCTAGCACTTCCATAGAGAGGACAAAGGGGAGAGGGGGCATCCCTGCCTAGTGCCATTATGTATAGGGAAGGGGTCTGATAGTAGGCCATTGACTTTAACTTTAGCAGTGGGTTGTGTATGTAGAGCCAGTATTTTTTAAATGAATTCTGCAGGAAAACCAATTTTTTTCAGGGTACATTCCAGGAAAGACCAATCTAGACGGTCAAATGCCTTTTCTGCATCGGTAGAAATGAATAGTGATGGGAGGATGTGGGAATCTGCATACTCTAGTAAGTGAAGGATTTTAACTGTATTATCTTTGGCCTCTCTATTTTGTACAAAACCCATTTGATCGGTGTGGCTCAGGTGGGGTAAGATGGGATTGAGACGATTTTCCAGTATATTTGCATACATTTTTAAATCTACATTGAGGAGAGATATGGGACGGAAGTTTGATGGTGTATCTGCAGGTTTTCTGGGTTTGGGCAGCATCGTGACATGAGCTTCAAACATAGTGGTAAATAGGGGAGATAATGGGGTGGCCGAATTGAATAGTGAGAATAAATGGGGTGAGAGTATTGTTTTATAAAATTGGTAATAGAGACTACTAAATCCATCAGGACCTGGGCTCTTTTCTTGCTTTAAGGAAGCTATTGTATCCTCTAGTTCTTGGGGAGATATAGGCACTTTGAGAGAGTCAATGTATTCAATACTTAATTGAGGAAGTATTGCTGAGTCCAAGTATTCTATACATCTTTGAAAATGTTCATTATGGTTTCTGTTAGGAAAAAGATTGTACAGGTTGGTATAATATTTGTTAAAAGCATTTGCAATAGATTTAGAGTTTATTTGTTGCTCGGCTCCTATAGTCCGTAGACTATGAATGTAAGAGGATGTTCTTTTACGTTTTAGGGCTCTAGCTAAAAGTTTACCAGGTTTGTTTCCTTTAGTATAGTATTTTTTTACGTAAGATGAAAGCTATACTTTGTACTTTAATGTCTAGTAGGTCATTTAATTGATTTCTGGTTTGTTTTAAATTCTCTTTTATGTCTACATCCAAAGGGTTATGTTTGTGGGAATAGTCTAGTTTTAAGATGTTTTGTGAAAGTTCAAGATATTTTTGTTTATTTTCTTTATTTTTAATAGCCTTATGTTTAACTAGGATTCCTGTAATAAAGCATTTATGGGTTTCCCATAGGATGCCAGGTGTAATGTTTGGTGTGTTGTTAAGTGTAAAATACTCTGATATTGTTTTTTCTATCTCCAATTTTATCAGCAGGTCAGAGAGGAGTGCTTCATCTAATCTCCATTGGGGTGAACTAAGTGGAATAGAGGGCCATCAAAATGTAATACTAACTGCTGAGTAGGTAATATATGAGACTCCTTTAGATTTATTAAAGAGAGATGGTATGCCATTATAAAGTCTATTCTTGAATATGATGAATTTGTGCCATTATAAAGTCTATTCTTGAATATGATGAATCTGTACCATTATAAAGTCTATTCTTGAATATGATGAATTTGGGTTGGAAAATAACTTGTCTTTTTTGCTGGGATTAAGGTGTCTCCATGTGTCATGTAAGGCCAAAAGAGAAAGGTTATCCCATATGGATTGTTTGGACTGTTGCGAGATTTTGATGCTAGGATTAGAACTATCCCTAATTGGATCCAGGAGAAAGTTAAAGTCCTGCCAATAAAGTCTCCTCCATTTGGAAAGGTAATAGCAATATCTGTAATAATTTGGAAAAATGCTGCTTGGTGCGTGTTTGTGGCATATATATTTATCAGGTTTTCCAAAAAGGATTCCATGGAGGCCTACGTATATGCCTTCTCTGTCAATTTCTTTATGGAGAAGTTCGAAAGGGATAGATTTATGGAATAAAATACTTACTCCATTAGTTTTCTTCCTGTATTGCTACAGTGAAAATGGGTGGGATAGTGGGAAGAAAAGTATTTGGGTTCATGCCCACGTTTGAAATTAGTTTCCTGTAAGAAAAGTATACTACCATTTTTAAGTAAAAGGGTCATGGAGTGCTTTGGATCGCTTATGTTGGGAGTTAAACCCTTTGAAATTCTGCATTATTAAAGTAAACCTTTGATATTTTAGTTTAGAAGCCATAATTACTGAAGTTACTAAAGATAAGTTATATGTAACCTACGCTTGGTACTAAAGTAAATATTGTTTGGGAGTGATTCCCAAAAAACAGCATTATAAATACAAACAAACAAGTAATATACATAAGATTGTCTAAAATCTCCCTAGGGGAGGTGATTGATAACATAACAAAAAAATTAACAAGTAAAATAATATAATGGACAACAAGCTGCAAACCACCACACATAGGTAGTAGTTAATGTTGTGGGGCCGTTTACCCTCTAGGAATACAATTACAACAATTATAGTATGAATAGCTTATAATTACAAACATGTATCTAAAAAATTGTATTTTAGATTTTGAAGTGACAAAACCATATAATTTAATTAATCTATTATGACATATATGGTAGCATAAAGTGTGATGATGCATGGTCTATCATCTATAAAGCAGGCTAATTAACATTGATAAAAAAAAAAAATCATAGTTGGAATGATCTCACCCAGTGTCCATCTGGTTTACTTGGGGTCTCTTCTGTATCTTTGAAGAGGATGCTTGCAATGTTTGGCATTAAGGTTTGGGTGAAATAGGTGTTAGGGTGGCTGTTTGTTCCTCGCCGGAGGAAGTAGTTTGGGATGACGTTGGAGGTGAAAGCTTAAGTTCCACACAGAGGGATTCCATTTTATCTGAATCTTTGCACACCAATTTCTTGCCTTCCCATGAGATCTGGAGGAAACAGGGAGAACCCCATCTATATGAGGTATTTTTTGATGCAAAAGTATTGTAAGCGGGGCAAACTCTCTGCAGCGCTGTAGTGTCCTTTGGGAGAGATCAGAAAAAATGGAGATTAAGGACCCTGGGATTTTAATAGTGAATGGTTCCGTGCTAGCTTCATTATATTTTCTTTTTCTTGGTATTCTAGGAACATGATGATAACATCCATAGGAGGAAGGCCCTCTTTGGGTTTGGGTCATAGTGCTTTGTGGTATCTGTCAAGAGTTATAGGTGTAAATGGAGAGACTCCTGTCAGGAATTTGAAGAGCTCTTGTAAGTATGAGTGTAGGTTTCCAGGAAGCACAGACTCAGGGATACCTTGATGCCTAATATTATGACTGCGGCTCCTATTCTCTATGTCCTCCAATTTGTCCTGTAATTGGCTGATCACATTATTTTGAGCATTAACATGTTGTTGGAGAGTGGCAATATCAGAAAGATGAGTCTCCATATCTTCCTCCAAAGTTTCAACTCTTTCCCCAATTTCATGTATCTCTTTAGTGAGGGTTGGTATCTCCTCTTTTATACAGGATTTAACCTGAGAAATCAGAGTAGTGAAATCCTGCTTAGAAGGTAACGACTACAAAAATGATTTGGAAAGTTGTACTACATCTGTGGGATTCATGTCTTCAGAGACTTCATTGTTTGGTGAGGAGGGTTGAGTCTTAGACATATTTGTGGTCTGATCAAAAATGTAAAAAGTGGATGCAATTGAGCGGTATTTGGTTGTACTTGTTTGCTGCTCTTCCCCACTTTAGAGAAGAACAGAGAAAGGGTGCCCCCTAGTGTAGCCAATATGGATAATCCAGAACAGGTACAACAAATATATGATGGATACTCACAATATATAAAGGAAAAGATAATGCCTAGGTGAATGGTCTGAGAACTTTCAGTGTCTCAGTAAACTCTGCATCAACAAGGGCTGCTCCTTCTTGAACCAAAGGGGTACTCAATGATCTATAGAATAGGTAATATATGGGGCGACTCCTAATGCAGATCAATTTGACTTTATAGGTACCGGTAGTAACCCAAATATCCCAGGGTACTCACATTTATTGAAGCACCAGATGGTGCATAAAGCGCCTACTGGACTATTGAAAGTGACCCAGTGTAGATATAAACACCAAAGTCCTCAATCTGTATTCCCAAAGGGTCTCCAGTGTTCAACGATGGTAGGTAAAAAAAGACTGACAAACGGTGCTAATAATAAAAGTTGGTATTTATATATATATATATATATATATATATATATATATATATATATATATATATATATAGTTAAAAATACAATATATAGTATTTAAAGTAACTATATTGCTACCATTTCTCGGCGTCCTCTGCGCCTTTTCCTCAGGCATATATATCTTCCCCACTTTAGTTTGCTTCTTGGATGACATTGCCATGCATTAGCCAGTATTAGTGATAGTACACAACAGAGTATACTGAGGTGGCTACTTATCCCACTATGGCTAGGCGTTAATGGTTGTTTGGTTATAGCAGACAATGTCTCTTAGTCACAAAATAGGTAGATGAGTGTCCACAATGGCAAATGACCATAAAGGTAGTTCAGCAGTAATAATCTGGATATAGTAACAATATGCGTTATATAATCTTTACCAGTGTGACATAAGTATAGTGATTCAGACAGTCCACTCCTGGTGATAGTTTGTACTGCAGTATAGACCATATTCAAGCTATCATGTAGCTGACTGAGCCACAAGTATAATACCCAGCAATCAGAGATATCACCCCTTTTTTCCCTGAGAGGGTTAACTGGAAGTCAGCCAAAGCAAATTAATATATTGCCACTTATTTTATCAATGTTTGGGCTTTAAAAAGAGCCTATATTGGTGTTAGCATAGCCCTGCCCCGCTCTGACAACAGTGTTCACCACTGTGATACACATTCACCCACTCTTGGGTGTACCATGAGAAGGTTTCTACATAGATTAATCGTGAGGGGTTCTGGCCTATGAAACAACAGTTATGAGTGTGTATGGATAGCGGGGCAGATCTGGAAGGTTTTGTACCTTAACAGTGTTGGTGAGTCACAATCTTCCTTTGCTTTTATGCCCAGCTCGTAATTGTGTGCCATAGTAGTTCAGCGATCACTTCCGACATCAGGTAGACCTAAGTGACGTCTTTTATCCCCGATATTGCCGACCACCGCTGGGACCTTTTCCCCTCAGCATTCTTACTGGCTTACTCGTTTTGTGCAGGAGAGTAGATGCCATGTCCCACAAAGTCCTTGTGCATCACATGTAGATTATCTTGTGCTCTTATAATCGCTTCAGCCAGCTAACATGTTTTAAATTCCTAGTCAGGCACTGGAGCTCACTTAAAGTGCGGCCATGCAGTTAGGCTGCCAACTCCACCCCCTGCCTTTTTTGAATATACATTTTTTTTCCTTGTAATTAGTGCACATAACTGCATATTTTTATTTAAATGTTGTTTTCTATAGTTATCTAGGAAATATATATAATATGTTAGCATATATATATATATTATATATCTAAATATATACCCCCTTATATAACTGACATCATAATAATTGCTATTGCAATGGGGGCACCAATGCCCCTCAAAAAAAATCCTTATAAAATTATATTATTCTGTCATAAAATTGTTAGTCAGTCAGAGTGCACTGTGTCTGGCTGCCACCACCACCACCACTACCACCAGCAGTACCAACACCATCACTATAAGTGCAGAGTATATGTCTGCTTTTACTTGTGGGACAAGCACTGTTGTTTCTGTTTCATAGAGTCAATTTCCAAGGCCATTGTCTGTTCCTCCAGCTCAATTAAATAAAGGAGCAGCAGAAGCAATTGTGGCAGCAGCAGCAGAATTATCTTCTTCAGTATCAGCTTTAGCATGCATTCCCATGTCCACCAGGAGTAGGAAATATGCAGTTTCCACTGCTACTGTGCAGCATGAGTATCAGTAAGGGATGTGTAAGCCAACCCCTAAAACAGAAGTGGACAGTGAAGTTAACTTAAGGTGAAGAGGATCAATTGACATCTTTGGGCACAAAGCCTAGTATTAGGATTGGGAGGGTGTCTGGGGATAACTAAGCAGCCCCCTTGTACACATCAGCTCTTTACACAGTCTGCTCCCAAAACCACCTGCCCCAGTCTTTGCCAATTCCGACTCACTCCTGATTCCCTCCATGTTTATAGCAGCAGCCGGGTATATTTATCACAATCTGAAAGGCTTTCTCTGAGCAAGCACAGCAGAACTTAGGCAGACGCTGCAGGAGATGTAGAAGATCGCATTGTGCCAAGCAGTCAGGGAGAAGAGGGAAGTGTTGATGCTCCCTTCACCATGCTGGAAGGTGAGCTATTCAAACATGCATCGAGATGAAAAAGGGATTTTTTTTATCACCGATGGAGCAGCTAATATGGCGAAGAGACTGACTTTATTGGTGTGCGCTTTTAGGCTTACATCCTCTACCTGGTGTTAAAGACTGCTATCCCTGAAGACAATTCTAGGTTAGCAGCTGTACTTAAATGGTGCAAACAGATTACAGGCCACTTCCACCACTGTGTTAAATACAGTCAGCTCCTTAGGCAGGGACAGGAGAGGGCAGGGCTTTCCCAGCACCATCTTAAGCTAGACATAATTACTAGGTGGAACTTGACCTTGGATATGCTGGAACATACCTTGGAGCAGTATTTTGGCATCAGGAATCCATTAGACAGGGATGATTGGTCCATGATTGGTCACTTAGTGGAAATCCTAAAGCCTTTCAGTAATGTGACTGAGCCAAAACACTTCCAATCTGGGTCAAGTCATACCATTGTTTGCTCACCTACTGAGCAAGATGAATACTTTTTTGGAAACTTGCAAAGTGGTTCCTGGTGGGGTACTAAGCAGTGAGTTTCCACCGCCTCTTATTTCAGGGTGTTTTGACAGTTTTTTAAAGCTTGCCCAGAGGCTAAAGGAGCAGCTTTAAGGTCGCATGTGGACTGTCTGGAGAAATGAAATGCCCTGAACTGATGCTGGTGACTTTGTGTGATCTCAGAATTAAGGGGGAAATGTCACTCAAAACTGATAACCTAACAACTTGGAGGGACAAACTAATTTCCAGGGTGCGTGAGGTCCAAATAAAGGAGGGTATGCTTTGTGAGGGAGAAGTGCAGCAGCAAGAGAGGCAGATAACACGTTTCATCTCCTATCAGCAGCTGTATCAGCAGCAGCACAATACAGCTTAGTGGAGCAGCTGCCTTTTGGTTAGATGCAGCAGACTGTTTAGTGGGCCCAAATTAATCTCCTCCAGAAGGGGGAGTAGTACAAGTGCCTCAGACATGGTAAAGGCTTATTTTTGCAAACCTCCTCTTCTCCCTACAGCAGACCCTCTGAGCTATTGGGATGACAATAAGACTGTGTGCCCTGCCCTGGCTACAGTAGCTCATAAGCTCCCCTCTTGTCCCACAACCACTGTGCAAAGTGTGTGTGTTTTTTCATTAACTGGTAATATACTGAATCCTTAGCGCTCACAAATGTCTCTGCAGCTCACAGAGCAAATGGCATTTCTCAAATTTAGCATTACAAAGCTAGGTTACCCCACCCTTAGTTTTGACACTTTGAAAAGTTTCCACTCCAGCTCCTGCACTCCCTGTTCTGTGGGGGTCATCATCTGTCAATGCCAATTCCTCAGGGAACTGCTGGCTGCTGTGTTCAAGGAGCTCCAGGCACCTGTTGCCTTCTTTCTCCCCTGCCTTTGTTGTGCATTTTTGAGGTTTATGTACTGTCAGGCCTTACTACCTAGTTAAGTAAGTCTGCTGCCTGCTGCTGCCACTCCTGCTACTACCCTCTCTGCATTGTGGTGGTCATTATCTATCAATGCTAAAGCCTCAGGGAAATGCTGGCTGCATTGTTCAAGGGGCTCTAAGCACTTTTTGCCCTCCTCCTCCTCCCCTAGACGTGTATGTTTGAGGTTTATGTAATGTCAGGCCTACCTAGCAAGTTCAGTAAGTCTGCTGCTACATGCTGCAACTCCTGCTCTGTGTTGGTCATCATTTGTCAATTCCAAATCCTAAGGGAACTGCTGTCAGCTATGCACAAGGGGCTTTAGGCACCTGTTGCCCTCCTTCTCCACAGCGTGGAGGTGTATTTTTAAAGGTTTATGTGCTATCAGGCGTACCTATCAAGTTCAGTAAGTCTGCTGCCTGCTGATGCCTCTCCTGATCCTGCCCTCCCTGCTCTGTGGTGGTCATCTTCAGTCAATGCCAAATCCTCAAGCAACTGCTGGCAACTGTGTCCAAGGGGATCTAGGCACCTGTTGCCCTCCCCCATCCCTGCCTGGACTTGAATTTTTGAGTTTTATGTACTGACAGGCCTACCTACCTAGTTCAGTATGTCTGATGCCTGGTGCTTCCACTCCTGCTCCTACCCTCACTGCTCTGTGGTACTCATTAATCATCAAACCCAATCTTCTGGGAAATGCTTTCTGTTGTGTCCAAGGGGCTTTAGGCCCCTGTTGCCCCCTCCTCCCCGACCTTGAGGTGTATTTTTTAGGCTTATGTACTGTCAAGCCTACCCATCTATTTCAGTAAGTATGCTTCCAGCTGCTACATGCTGCTGCCACTCTTGGTCCTGCATTCTCTGCCCTGTGGTAGTCATTTTCTATGAATGCCAAATCCTCAAGGAAATGCTGGCCACTTTTTCCAAGGGGCTCTAGGTACCCGTTTCTCTCCTCCTCCTCGCCTGTAGGCGTATATTTGAGGTTTATGTACAATCAGGCCTACCTCTCTAGTTCAAAAAGTCTGCTGCCTGCTGATGCCTCTCCTGGTCCTGCCCTCCCTGCTCTGTGGTGTTCATCTTCCGTCAATGCCAAATCCTCAAGCAACTGCTGGCCACGGTGTCCAAGGTGCTCTAGACACCTGTTGCCCTCTTCCTCCCCTGCTTGGAGGTTTATTTTTTAGTTTTATGTACTTTCAGGCCTACCTAGATAGTTCAGTAACTCTGCTGCTGCCGCCACTCTTACTCCTGCTCTCCCTGCTATGTGGTGCTCATTATCTGTCATTGCCAAATCCTTTGTGAACTGCTGGCCGCTGTGTCCAAGGTGCTCTAAACACTTGTTGGCCTCCTCCTCCAATGAGATGTATTTTTGAGGTGTATGTTATGTCAGGCCCACCTATATAGCTCAGTAACTCTGGTGATGCTGCCTGCTGCTTCCACTCCTGCTCCTGCCCTCCCTGCTCTGTGGTGGTCATCATTTGTCAATGCTAAATCCTCAGACAACTGCTGGCTGCTGTGTCCAAAGTGCCCTAGCACCTGTTGCTCTCTTCCTCCTCTGAAGGTGTATTTTTTTAGGTTTATGTACTGTCAGGCCTAACTACTTAGTGCAGTGTTTGCTACCTGCTGCTGGAAATCCTGCTCCCACCCTCCCTGCTCTGTGGTGGTCACAATGCATCAATGCCAAAACATCAGGGAACTGTTGGTCACTGTGTTCAAGGGGTTCTAGGCATCTGTTACCCACCTCCTCTCTTGGGGGTATATTTTTGAGGTTTGTGTAATATCAGACCTAATTGCCTACTCCAGTAAGTCTGATGCCTGCTGCTGCCACTCCTGCTCCTGTCTTCATTGCTCTGTGGTAGTCATCTGTAAATTCCAAATCCTTAGGGAACTGCTGGCCGCTGTGTCCAAGAGGCTCTAGACACCTTTTGCCCTCCTCCTCATCTACCTTCAATACCAAATCCTCAGGGAACTGTGTCCAAGAGGCTCTAGGCACCTGTTGCCCTCCTCCGTCCCAGCCGTCAATACCAAATCCTCAGGGAACTGCTGGAAGCTGTGTCCAAGGGACTCAAACACATGTTTGTACTACTTCCTTGGAGGTGTATTTTTTTTTTGGTTTATGTACTATTATTATCAGCAGCATTGTTCGGTTAATCTGCTTTCTGCTGCTGCCTCTCTTTTTCCTGCTCCTCTCTGAGTTGAATCTTTAAGGAAAGTTAACTACAAATTTGTCATAGACCAGGTGTGTGAAAAGGTGGGTACTGCGGTATAATGTGGGATTTTAAAAAAATGGGAGAATTAAATAAAAAAAATATATTGTATCATAAGGATAGGTTGAACTTGTGCTTTAATTGCAATTTATTGTTTGAATTCTATTTGTACAACTTGTTCCAGTTGCTGAATGTCTTGTGTCCCAGTTAACAATGAAGGTTTTGATTTGATGGCATTTTCTAGCAGTGTAATTTTATGGGTTAAAGGAATGTCTTGTGGGTTTCCCATAGGATTTTATGGGATGTCTAATATTTTAAATATTCGGCCGAATTGAATGTGCTGGTGACAGAAATTTTGACGAAACAGAACTGAATTTTCTGTTCGTTCACGTCTACTGTTATTATACACCGAGCATTAATACCAAATCAATAGTTGTACACCAGATGTATTTCCTGCTATTTTTTATTTATTTTAAGCAGCATAACCTTTAAAAAAAACATTTAAGGAGGCATGAAATCCAAATTTGTCCTTTCAAGATTCAGACAGAATATGCAATTTTAAACAACTTTCCAATTACTTATTTTTATCATGTTTACTTCATTCTCTTGGTTTCCTTTGTTGAAGAAACAGCTATGTACTACTGGGAGCTAGATGAACACATCAAATGTTAAGAGGCATATATGTGTAGCCACCAATCACCCGCTAGCTCCCAGTAGGGCATTGCATCTGAACAAACCTAGGTATGCATTTTAAGGACACCAAGAGAATAGAAGTCAATTGGAAATTTGTTTAAAATTGCATACTCTAAATTGTAAAACTTTCATTTTAACGTTACTGTTCCCTTGACTGCTATTCTTTAATATGCAATGTATCATTCATTTGTGTTTGCTTCACTGGAATGATTTTATTGATAAAGACAAGATCAGCTTTTAACATACTTGTAACAAATGATGAATATAACATTAGCAATTCCACCTTTAAATTGAGGTAAGACATTTTACTTTATGATGATTTAAAACATAAAAATCTTTATTTATATTTCAAAAACAGGTCACAAAGAAATAACAAGGACAATTGGTATATCAGAAGGCCCAGTTGATAAAGATCTAATTTATTTTGCAACTACCGAAGCTGTTAAAAATAACTAATATTAAACAGTGGAGCATGCACAATAGGTGCTGCAAGAAATCAGTTAGGCTCAAATCCTAAACCTACACAAATAATCATAAAGTATCTAAATTTTCTAGAAAATATTATAGTTCTACAGGCGTATAGGACACAAAGAAACGTACTCTGAGGATAAAACATCTTAATATTTCAGGATTTCTCTTTTGAAATGTCTAATAAAAGGAAATTGTGTGCTCCGCTATGTACACGGTTGATACAGGAAGGAAGGCGTGAAATTGATTTATCCAGCGAGAATTAGTTTGAAAAACTAAAGAAGGTTTCAGGATTTTTGACAATGCACAGGAGGTAGAAGATTGTTTAATAGGGAAGTTAAATAAGATGACAGATTCCAGTCTCTGATTTCTCTTTCTTTATATGATAGGGAGGAATATAGTTCATGTTCTATGGTGTTATTGGATGGATATATAGATTAGCTATGGCTGGAGTTCTTGAGTTTTCTTTTTGGTTTTTCTCTTTTTCTTTGTTGTTGTCATGCCATCTCTCTAGTACAAGCCCTGTTTTAGTATGATTGACTCACTTTTTGTTTTTTTTTCATATGTAATGGAATAATGGATAATTATAGTTCATGGAACATTGGAGGGATACCATCCCCAATTAAAATAAAGGCTTTTCTACAATATTTAACAAGCTAAGAATATATATTGGTTTCATCAAAGAAACTCACAAACAAAATGGAAAGTAAAAAATTGAAATGGGAATGGGTTGATGAGGTTCCTGGTATACATAGGAAAAACAATTATATTCTATTATGGGAAACGTTACATTTTCATATTAACAGAACGATAATTGACAATCAAGGGCAATTTATAATTTTAGAGGTTCAAGTATAAAGGGAAACATTAGTCATTTGTAATGTATATGGTACTAATGACAGGAATGAGGGTTTTTGGAAATCATTGCAAACCAAATTTTTGGAATTTTCTAATCAAATGTTTAATATTTCGGGAAAATTGAGGTTTAGGGCTCCATTTATCAAGCTGCGTATGCATATTAAAATCACATGCTTGGCCGAGGTGATTGACAGCCCCCACTCGCGAACCATTGGGCTAAAGTGAGCAGGGGACAGACGATTATGCAATATTAAATGTGGAAGTGAACCTTGTCAGTCCAGGCTGACTCAAAACGTTGGGAAAATAAGATTATTAAATCATTACTTTATCATTTAGATTTAGTAGATATATGGAGAAATAATAACCCAGATATTAAAGAGTTTACTTGTATCTATTATTAGCATGCATCTTAATATTACAAGTCTATGCTTAAATGCCCTTTATGCTAAATGGGTTAGTACAGCCTTCGTGCACAACCTATACTTTGAATGGATAATGCGCACACTAAATAGCGCTCATATTACAAGTTGAAAGTTAGTGATTGCGTGCGAGCGAAAGCCAAAATAGCACTTAAAGAATCATCGCGGTCCTAGACCTAAAGTATAAGGCTAAAATAAAAGTGGCACAAAACTCAACATAAATACATTTAAATAAATTATTACACTCATTTATACACTAGCTAATAAAAATTATTCATATAAATATTAAAATTAAAAAATTAAAAGGGTTCAAATTTATATAGTATATGACAAGGTGTTTGACTTGGAAGGCTTCAAAACTTTTTATAAGTTTGACCCCTTAGTGACCAGATTGTTTTTCAATGTTCTTACCGTTAAGGACCAGAGCTGTTTTTACATTTCTGCTGTGTTTGTGTTTAGCTGTCATTTTTCTTTTATTCATTTACTGTACCCACACATATTATGTACCGTTTTTCTTGCCATTATGAGGGCTTACTAAAAATACCATTATTTTCATCCTATTGTATAATTTACTATAAAAAGAATTATAAAATATGATGAAAACATTGAAAAAAACAATTTTTTTCTAACTTTGACCCCAAAATCTGTTACACATCTACAACCACCAAAAAACACCAATGCTAAATAGTTTCTAGATTTTGTCCTGAGTTTAGAAATACCCCTTAACCCCTAAAAGGACCGGGCATTTCAGACTAAAACTTCCCCCAAAAGACCAGAGTATTTTTAGTATTTTTGCTATCACTCTATTTACACCGAAATAGAGCCTTTTTTATATTTAGCTTTCAAAACTATATATTTTTTTTAGTAGACAACCCAAGGTATTGATCTAGGCCCATTTTGGTATATTTCATGCCACCATTTCACCGCCAAATGCGATCAAATAAAAAAAAATCAATACATTTATCACAAACTTTTAGTTTCTCACTGAAATTATTTACAAACTGCTTGTGCAATCATGGCACAAATGGTTGTATATGCTTCTCTCGGATCCCCTTTGTTCAGAAATAGCAGACATATATGGTTTTGACATTGCTTTTTGGTAATTAGAAGGCCGCTAATTGCAGCTGCTTACTGCACTTGTATTATGCCCAGCAGTGAAGAGGTTAATTAGGTAGCTTATAGGGTTCATTTTAGCTTGAGTGTATAGATTACCCTCCCACCTGACACATCCCACCCCCTGATCCCTCTCAAAAAGCTCTCTTACCTTCCCCACCCTCCAATGGTCACCCCCATCATAAAGGGACAGTCAACACCAATTTTTGTTGTGTTAAAAGATAGATAATCCCTTAATTACCAATTCCCCAGTTTTGCATAACCAACACAGTTATAATTATACACCTTTTACCTCTGTAATTACTTTGTATCTAAGCCTCACCAGACTGCCCCCTTATTTCAGTTCTTTTGACAGACTTGCAGTTTAGCCAATCAGAGCTGTCTCCATGGTAAATTCACGTGCATGAGCTCAATGTTATCTATATGAAATACGTGAACTAATGCCCTCTAGTGGTGAAAAACTATTAAAATGCATTTAGATTCGAGGCAGCCTTCAAGGTCTAAGAAATTAGCATATGAACCTCCTAGGTTTAGCTTTCAACTAAGAATACCAAGAGAACAAAGCAAAATTGGTAATAAAATTAAATTGGAAAGTTGTTTAAAATAGCATGCCCTATTTGAAGCATGAAAGTTTTTTTTGGACTTGACTTTCCCTTTAAGTACTGGCAGAAAGTCTGCCAGTATGACAATAAAAGGCTTTTTGGCAGCTGTCTGCCAGTACCTAGTTTCCTATATGTTTTACATATTTTTTTTAAAAAAATATCAATTAAACATTTTTTTCTGTAGTGTAGCTGCCCCCTCATTACCCTACCTTCCTCCCACATTGCTTTCCATTATAGGAGCCCCCTGTCCCTCATTCTCCCTCCCTCCTTCCCCCTCACTGCCACTGCGGATCAATTTTTTTTTCTGTAACGTAGCGATCCCACCTGCTCTCGCCCCCTCCAGCGATGGGCCACCCACCCGTCTTCCTCCTAACCCTCCCACACCACCACCGCCTTCTGTGCATCATTCACTGACCGGAGGGTATTGCACGATGCCTTAATATCGAGGCATCGCTGCAATACCCTTAGAGTGACTGGAAGTGATCGCTTCCAGCATTCATTTTGACTGAGGATGTGCTAGGTACGTCCGCGGTCATTAAGGGCCGTGTTTTGGAGGACGTACCTAGCATATCCTCGGTCGTTAAGGGGTTGTCACATAAGGAATCTATGTAAACATTACATATTGAAACCTAAAGGAAAATACTTCTGCTCATCTGTTGTAGAGGGACACGTCTACTAGCTAATTTAATAAATTATTATTTTTAGTTTGAAACAGAAACATGTTTGATGTTATTTTTTTTGGGCAAAACATATTTTCAAATTATACTGGTCCCTTGCTGAAACTGCTGATGATCCAATCAGAAGCGCTAGTCGCACAATTCATCTGTGTTACTTTTGCTGAACCAATTAGTAGCACTAGTTTCCACTCAGGACTAGCCTTTTTTTTTTTTCTTTTTTTTTTTTTGATTCAATAATTTTTATTAAATTTTTTCATGTTTCAAAAACATTACATCAGAAATGAAAAAAATCAACATCTGAAACATTAATTTAGCTGCAATAACAGGTGTCTTCATTCAAAAACCTGTCCATACGGTACAACCATACAAACTAGTATCTACTCTTCAAAGTATTGTCCATCAATATTGCCCCAGGTCTGGGGAGAGAGGGGGGGGGGGGTAAGAAAAAGAAGAGATTAAAAGAGAGGAGCCTATCAGTAGTTCAAGTGTTGACCTTGGTCCTATTGCTAGTTTTTAATTAAGCTTTCTATGATCTAATGCAGATTAGAGAGGCCTTGCTCCCATATAAAGAGCATGTCGGTAAAAAAGTCATGTTTTCCCACATAATAGAAATGGTGTTTTTCCAGAGTTAGAATATGCTCTATCTCTGCTATCCACTGTGTATGAGTCGGAATATCTTGGGTTTTCCACATTCTGGGTATCAGCCTTTTTGCACAAGCTAACATCAATTGAAGGAGTCTTGTACGATACATACAGTGCAGGGGCGTATTAACGCATAGGCCAACAAGGCCGGTGCCTAGTGTGGCAGATTTGTGGGGGGCGGCACTTGGCCGCTGCTGCACTGAATATATGGGGTCAGGTTTTTTTAAAATTCTCACAAGGCAAGGTGAAGGCATATTATTTTATATTTAAAAAAATGTTTTTTTTTTTGGCCCGGGAACTTTTCTGGGGGGCGGGGCCGGTGCGCGCTCAAATGTGCAGTACTGTGGACTCTGTGGAGGGCTGGAGGTATGAGCGGAGAGTGCTCTGTCCGGGACCGTGAGTCAGTTCTGAAGCTATGAAGGTAGTAGGTAAGTTAGGTTATGTAACATAACCGTTACCGTGGCCATGGCATGCACTGTGGCTGGAGGTATGAGCGTCGAGTGCCCTGTCAAGTAACTTTCCTCCAGATACATACAGAATATGTTGGATCAATTTGGCATTGTTTAAGTTTTTTTAGAGTAATATTGTCCAAATATTATTGTAACGTTTAAATATATTATAGTAATCACTCTTGTGGAGTTCCACAAATATCTGTATATTCGAGCATCAAAATAAAATTAAATTGGGTTTGGGTCTACTGAAATAGAGTTATGTTGTGCTTGTACATGTGTGTTTGTGGTCTAATTATCTGGGATCAGAATATTTAGCACTTAAGTATCATTTGAGTGTTTTGCATGCTTGTATTAGTGCTCAGTACCTACGAGTCACCTGTCAAGACCAACTAGTCAGTAAGGCTTTTTTTAAAATTTTCACAAGTCAAGGCGAAGGCATATTATTTTATATTTAAAAAAAAAAGTTTTTTTTTTGGCCCGGGAACTTTTCTGGGGGGCGGGGCAGGTGTGCGCTCAAATGTGCAGTACTGTGGACTCTGTGGAGGGCTGGAGGTATGAGCGGAGAGTGCTCTGTCCGGGACCGTGAGTCAGCTGTGAAGCTATGAAGGTAGTAGGTAAGTTAACATAACCGTTACCGTGGCATGCACTTTAGCAATCCAGCCTGCCTGGGGTTGTTTAGTTCTGAATGCAGTAAAGTTAAGTAATCGGCACTGAAGGAACCTGCCGTGCAGTTGTTGTTTTTTTAATTCCCCTCCCCGCATTCCTCTTCTTATCCAGTCTCTGCCTGCTTGTAATTGACAGACAGTGCATAACTTTAATTATGTGTGTGTGCTCTGCTCGTAAATTGAATACACAGAATGAGAGGTCAGACACCTTAAAGCCAGCCAAGTGCTGGGATAACTCCTTGCTAAATCCAATCTTCTTTCCTTTAACCCTTCAGAAACTGCAGGATTTCAGTGTTCTGATGCTCTAGCAATTTAAATAAGGGTCAGTTGATCACAAGACATTTTTTATTTATAGTCTCCAGATTTTACTAATCGTATTCAAATAAATATTAGATGCTGGTGTTTGTGTATTGAAATTCAAACAATTGTATATGTTTTTATGCACGTAAAATTCTGAAAGTGAAAAAATTGTTTGTTGTTAGTGAAATGTAAAACACAGTATAATAGCCAGCAATGTTCTGGGTATTTTTTGGTTTGTTTTAAAGCATTTCTAGATCTGCCTTGTATTTACAATCGCATGTACTTAAGGTGTATGGAAAATCACATTTGTATACATAGCTTTATATATATATATATATAAGCTAAGCCCTGGTGAACATTTCCTATAAAAAAGTACCCTGACCAAAAAATATTGTGGCCGAAAAACAGCCTAAAATCTAGAGGGGGAGGGGTTGTGGGGGGGGCAGCAGAATTTTGAGTGCCTAGGGCAGCACAAAACCTAAATACGCCACTGATACAGTGTAATGGTGGGATGATATTGAGCAAACTAAGCTTAGGACTAAAAATTATGTGTAGCCCTAATATTTTGTTAACACAGCCCTCTATCCATTTCCAAAATACAGATAAGAGGGGGCAATCCCACCAAATATGTGCCATGGAACCTATCCCCCCGCATCGTCTCCAGCAAGCTGAAGAAGCATTAGGGTAGATATATCTAAGACGCTGCGGCGTCAGGTACCAACGTGTGAGTATTTTATAATTCATTTCGGATAAGAACAGTGAGGTAGAAGCAGAATGTGACATTTTGAAGCCAACCCTCCAGTCATCATCCGCAACCTCCTCTAGAATTTCCATATCCCACTTCCCAATGAAAGTAGGGCGCTACTCTGGGAAAGACCCTCTTAACATTTTATATGTTAGTGAAAAATGTGCTCGTTTGATCTCAGCGTTTGTGCATAACTTCTCAAATGCTTTTAATGGTCTGAGTACATTAGTTTTATGTGTATTGTCATAAAGCGCGTGTCGTATCTGTAAATACGAATACCAGCTCTGGAAGGGTGGCCCTAGTTCGTCATATAACCGTGTCCTATCTTTGACCCCTCCTGATTCTACCATGAGGTAAATTGGGTGATTGTGTAAGTGCTCCTCCTTATTAATATGGGTAAAAGAGGAATTTTGTAAAAAAATCTGATTACCTAACATGGGGGTAAGAGGCGAGGTTGGAGTGGAAATTCCTACATTGTGTGCTATCACATGATCCCATATGTCCAGGTTAGCCTTGATGTAATTATTCTGGTATGCTAATTGTGGTCTGTGGCTTTTGGGCATCCATGCAATATCTCTTATACATTTAATCTTCAAGAGAGAGCTTTCAACCTGCACCCACAGGGCAGACTGAGTAGAATGTGACCAAGAGATCACTCTGGCCATGTGCACGGCTCTATAATAGTTTAGAAGGTTGGGGATATTAAGTCCACCATCCTCTTTATGCAAATATAGCATTTGATGAGAAACTCTAGGTTTCTTGTAGGACCAAATGAACGAGTTGATCATTTTCTGTTGGGCTTTTAGATATGAGACCGGCAGGGCCATCGGCAATGTCTGGAAGAGGAATATATATTTTGGTATTAGCATCATTTTTATAGTATTGATCCTTCCCATCCAAGATAGATGTCCCTGTCTGTGCCATCATTCCAATAGGGCTTTTACTGAGTTTTGGAGACTAAGATAATTAATTTGAAATAAATGTTGGTGGTTGTGTGGTATCGTTAATCCTAAATATTTAAGTTTGTCGGAGATCCGAAAGATGTGTGATATTTTACAAAGTCTATGTCTTGTTGAGGCAGATTCAGTAATAATATACCCGACTTTTCCATATTAATGGAAAAGTTAGAGACCCGACCATAGTCCTCTAGGGTCTGAACAAAGCCGGTAAAGTAGTAGTGGGCGACTGAAGGGTAAGAATCACATCATCTGCAAAAAGTAGACATTTCTGATGGATATGATTATATTGTAGGCCTAGTATATCCTAATTTTCTCTGATTTTAATTGCCAAGATCTCTATAATTATAGCAAACAATAGTGGTGACAATGGGCACCCCTGGCGGCTATCATTTGTTATTGGGAAGGGTTGGGATATAGTTCCGTTTACTCAGACTCTAGCTTGAGGACCCGAGTATAACGCTTGGACTCTAGCCACAAAGGCTTCAGAGAAGCCAAACTTTGACAGGGCCCCTCACATAAATTGCCAGCTGACCCTGTCAAAAGCCTTCTCTGCGTCGGTCGATAGAAGCGTTAGAGGGGTCTTATTATTGTGCGAAGTCTGTAGGGAATGTAGGACTCTGATTGTGTTATCCTTTGCTTCTCTGCCTTTAACGAAACCGACTTGGTCTGGGTGTATGATCTTGGGTAATACTATGTTAAGACGATTGGACAGAATTTTAGCATATATCTTTATGACGATATTTAGGAGTGAAATGGGTCTATAGTTACTCCCAGGGTTCCCGCCTTGTCAGCTTTTGGAATTACTGTAATAGTTTCTTCTAGTAAAGAATTGGAAAAGGTCTCTCCCCTATCTATTGCTATGAATAGTGCGTGTAGTGGAGAACTTATCTGTTATTGGAATAGTTGATAGAATTTGGACGGTAGCCCGTCCGGTCCAGGAGACTTTCCATTTGAAAGTGTTTTAATAGTATTTGAAATCTCTTGAATTGTTATGGGGGCATCTAGAATGTGGCCATAATCTTCTGAAATTCTTGGGGTCTCTAATGTGTTAAGATAGCGTGTGATGTTGTTAATATTTTCTTGAGTTATGTTGGGGTTAAGGTTGTATAATTTAGTGTAATAGGATACAAATGTATCCATGATTTCTTCATGTTCACTGAGTGACCAATCTACCGGAGGGATGTGAAATAGATCTGACAAACGAGTTATATTTTTGCTTTTTAAGTGATCTCGCCAATAGGTGCCCTGCTTTATTACTTTCTGCGAAAAATTTGGCCTTAGTGGTTAAAGCTCTCAGGTGTGCTTTTTGGGTAAGAAACTTATTGAGACAGTCTCTTGCTGAGAGAGAGAGTTTTTGGGCTGAAGTCGGGTCAGTCTTGTGTAGCCTATCTGTTATAGTCAGGGTGTCAGTCAAAGATGTGAATTGTGCCATTCTCATTTTTCGAATTTTCGCCATGTGTTTTATTAGATAACCCCTAATATAGCATTTATATGCTTCCCAATTGTTTCCTACAGATGTGTCTTCTGGTTTATTATTTAAAAAAAATTCCTCAGTTTCCTTGGTTAACTCTTCTATTGTTTCCTGATTTGTCAGAATGGTCTCGTCCAATCTCCAGTTTAGTGTATTTTTCAGTCTAGTGGGCCATTGAAATGTAGATATGACCATACTATGGTCCGACCATGGAGTATGTGAGATTTTGGATTGGGTTAGATTAGTTAGGAGCATCTGACTATACATTATGTAATCTAACCTGGAGTAGGAATGTTGGGGGTGAGAAAAGAATGTGTAATCCTTCTGTGTGGGGTTCGCTACTCTCCATGTATCGAGAGATAGAATATAGAGCAGCACAGTTGCCTTTTAGAATTTTATTACTGAGGTATGACTTCCCTGTGGAGTTGTCTAGGGAAGGGTGCATAGTAAAGTTGAGATCCCCTCCTAAAATAATTGGGCCTTTTCAGATATCCAAGATCGCATTAATAAATGATTTATAGAACAGGGGTGTAGGCCTATTTTGAGCATAGACAGGTGACTAAAGTGCCATAGTATAGCCCTACTAGAATTAACAGTCTACCCTCTTTATCTGAGTGTTTCTGAAGTAATTCAAAGGGGGCATTTCGCTTAATTGATATACACACACCATTTTTCCTACTTAAGCCTGAGCTAAAAAATGTTTATCAAAATATTGTGTGGCTATTTGAGGTTCGTTTCTTAAAGTGGGTTTCTTGGAGCATAACTACATCAATGCCTTTCTTGTGAAAGTCAAAGTATGCTATAGAACGCTTTTCAGCGGAGAGGAATCCTTTCACATTTTGACTCTCTACTGTGACAGTGTTCATTTCCAAAATCTAATGTCTATAAGCCAAGTCACTGGGTGTATATATCTCTTCGCAACCACTCACAAACCAAGGGGCTTATGTCTGACAGAAAGGGTAGTAGGAGAAAGAGGGGGAGAGGGAAATTAGAAGAAGAGGGGGAGTAAAGTAAGACCTTTAGGACAGAATGTACTTTGTTGTATTATTTAAAATTACCGTAAACAGTAGTATGGAAAGGTGTACAATGCAAAAATTATGAACTTGAAAAACTTTCAACAGATGAGGCAGAATAACAAACCGGATAGCTACATATATTGCTAATACAGTATTCAGCATAATATAAAATAAGCTATATGAATTGGTATTAACTAAGACAAAATATCACATTCTTAATGGTATTATTTTTAACTCAAGGGTACACAGAAACAGGATCACGGGGGGTTCTATAGACATTTATACTTACATTTCTTAATGTATTAAACACTAACATGTCAGTCTTTTCTGATCTATATCCAGATGTTAAAAATGTACTAAGTCAGTCACACCCATGCGCACGCATGTTGCTCCACTCCCATCCTTGATAAAGGTAAAAATAGATAGCATTTATGCCTGACATAAATGGGCAGAACCCCCTGAAAGTGCCCAAAGGTGTGAGCGAGGCAATACAGGGTAAGAAACAGTCGTTGGCTAAACAGGTCTTATTATTTCAAATAATTTCTTTCAATACATTCATCTTGATATTATATCAATAGCTAAGGTCTTTCTAGCTATAAGATTCTATATATGTTTCTATTGTTTAGTCTAAATTAGTTATACTCCTAGAGGGTTAATTTTAGATACAAGGTAAGCTGTTAGAGCATACAGGCTAATTGAAAAGACAACAAACATCAAACTAAACATCAAACTAAAAAACATCAACTTTAAACAACCGTTACATGGTTAAATCAAGCCTGTACACAGTTCAACAAGACATTTGCATGGAATATACTTGCCGCTTTTCCTTACAGTCCCTGCGACTTTCCAATAGTCATCAGCATGATGCTGAGAGCAAACTGGGTCCAATCCCTGACATATAAGGTCTGAGAAAGACATCCTGTGTTAAGGCTAAAAGCAACGAGTCCCAACATGATCACCCTGGTTGTATTGAGTCATTATCCACTGGGCTAATCTGTTTCCGTTTAAGTTGGCTCACTGGTTTTGTCGGCCAGGGTCTCCTCTGTGGTTTTGGGGCCATTCTTTCCGTTGAAGGGTTTTGAGATGGCAACTCCAGATCCCCGCTTGGAGAAGGAATTCCCATCATATTACAGAAATTTTCAATGTCAGATAGGTTTCAGAATTCATATCTATTCCCATTTTTTGTAGAAATCACTGAGGTGGGAAATCCCCATCTGTATGGGATCTTTAGTTGTCGAAGATGAAGAGTTAAAACCGAAAAGTCTCTCCTTTTTTGCAAAGTTCTTGCGGATAAGTCTTGAAAGATCTGTATACGGTTTCCTTGGTATGTCACTGCCTGTTGTTTTCTGGCCAGGTTGTATATATCTTCTCTGTGCTGATAATTTTGAAATCTGACAATAATATCTCTAGGCAGGGAGTCGGCGTCAGGTTTAGGGCGCAAAGCTCTATGTGCCCTATCCAGAATAACATTTGTCAACTCCATGTTCCCTGAATTTGCCATTTCTGAGAAAAGGCCTTGTAGGAAATCTTGTATTTCGTTATTTTGTACCGTTTCAGGAATTCCTCGAAATCGTAAGTTGTTACATCTAGTACGATTTTCAAGGTCATCTGTCTTATCTTCTATTTCTACAAAGTTCTGGTGTTGATGTGAAACTTTAGATGTTAGGTCTGCCATCTTTTGAGAAAATACATATTCGTGCTCTTCCAATGAATCAACTCTGCGGCTCAAATCTGAAATGTCCTTTTTCAGGTCTGCGCATTCCTCCTTTATACAAGTCTTAACCTGATCTATAAGAGCCTCAATAGCCCTGTAGGTTATAGGTGGTTCATCTACTATTTCATTTGCTTCTGGTGTCGAGCAACTGGAATTTTCAGAGCAATCTCCCTTTTCCTCTGAAACATTGGGGTGTAAAACAGTTGATCCATTTTTATGTTTATTCTTATCCGCCTGTTTAAAGAAGGCACTGATACCCTCCTGCGGCTTTTGAGGTGTTTTTTGTAGCTTGTCTGATTTTATTACTCTTCTCTGCGACATTTTCCTGAGTTTGAATAACTGTATGGTAATAGTAGAGTTAGCCTTTAGCAGATGAGCCCCACTCCCCAGGAGATTTACTCTCACAGAGCGATCTCGGGAAAAGGGCGGTGGATATGACCCACTGACACAAAAGACAGTGGAAAAGGAGGGGGAATAGGGCTGAGTCTAATAGAATGATAGGGCTGTGTACTCTATGTGGATGTCTCTGGAATCAGATATTGGGAACTTTCTTCCCTCCGCTTTATATGTGATAGAGATAGTACTGAAATGACCTCTAGTGTCTCTAGATTCCTTAGTGAGCTGACATATAGGATAGGCTTATGAACAGTGAGGTTTAAAGCTGGGCTTGGGGCCCAAAAAGCAGTCCGGGTCTTGCTAAGCCTGCTGGTATTTCTTTCAACCAATAACTGTGGAGTGTTTTAATATTGGGGTGTTATCTCCTATTTCACCAAACGTTCTTTGTTTAGATCTTAGGCAATTGGAAATAAGAGATCCTTACTTATTGCAAGCAGTATGCATTAATGTGTACTAGGCCAGCTGTCAGTTATTATACAAGTGAATCCCAGCAGGGAAGATTTTGTGACAGATCAGCTATAAATGTTGTTGTTAATAGCTTGTTATCAATGTTAGTTCAGAACTGCTTTTCTAGGGGCTGTATGCATCAATCTGCCATATAACTGCGTCACACGCCCTTCATGTGCTTACAAACTAAAGGCTAGCAGTATTTAGTTCAGGGGTAATGAACTTTGCGTTAAATATCATGCCCTGCCAACCGATCATTGTACTGTAAATCGCCTTGATAGCTTCTCACAATATAGCTGCTATTGACTTTATTTAATAAGCTCTGTAGCCGGGGTAAAGAAGTCCCCTCAGTGCTTGCAAATCCCCCTCACTTGTCAGCTATGACCCATCCAGCCCGTGCACCCTTAGGTCAGGTTTCACATGCAGGTCATTGCTATTCATTATCCATGGCAATCATCACATCCACAGTCTTACCGGTTGCTTTGTCTGGTGTATCCGAGACATCACAAGGATCCACTCCGGAGCGTTGCCAGGCTGGCTCGTGTGTTAGGGGTGCGCTGCAATTACCACTTCAGCTAGCGGTATTACTTCATGAGTACTTGTCGGCTCAGATGATCTTCCAGGCAATGTATGGGGTAGAGCACGTAATTATTATTTCCTCGACGATCTCCGTTTGGCTGCGTCACAGATTTTAGGCCTCCGCACCTTGTCCTACAGCTGATCCCCGCAGGTCTGATCCTTAAAAACTTTAAAGTGGTATCCGTGTGATCCCCATAGTCTTACAAAGCTAGTTGTGTCTCCAGAACTTAAAAAGGAGCTGAATAGAGTGGTTTAAATTCTCGTAGCTACCGGTCTGTCGCAAGAGCCTTAGTGTGTGGTGGCCATCTTGGTAGACCGCTCGCTCCGCCTCCCAGGACTAGCCTTTTTATGCGGGTTCTCCTACTATGGGCTTAACCCCATTGCTTGATAAAAACATAGAGATTGAAATGGTTGCAATTTGTACAGGTACATGCTCAAATAAGTTTGGTTAAAATTGCACTGAAAAAGTCATCTATATTTATTAATTTTTTAGAATTTGAAACATGTTTCTGGTTTCTATAACTTTATTTATTATGTTTTAACTTGCTTAAAAGTGAAGATTTGTGCACCAGTGCCTTATGCACCACCTGTGCTCTACCCCATACCACCACATCCTGCACCACCATCCCCACAGGCTACACCACCTCCACAGGCTGTACCACCACCAAAAGCTGCACCACAAGGGGGAAGAGCAGACAGAGAGCAAATGATGGTCACAATGTCTTCTTTTACATCATACACCCAAGAAAATCTCCAGGTGCAGAGGCAGATGGGGAGAGAGATTCACGCATTGTGGCAAGAAGTCAGCAGACAAAACAGATTGTTGGAGCAACTGGTGTGTGATTGTAACAACAGAGGGGCTCCAGCACCACAGAGCACACTGGTGGCATCTCCCCTGATGACCGCCCTCTTAAGCCGGTTGCACTGGCCTTTCTCTCCTGTGTGTCCTCTAGAGCAAGCGTCAACCTCCTTCTCCTAAATTCTGAGGTAAGTTATTTTTTTAATGTTAATTTTCTATATTTTTTTTCTGTCACTCATGCACAAACGATATATCTGGATTCATTACATAAATCTATGCTAACATATTTGAGATTACAACTAATATAGAGAACAATCAGGTATTTTAATAAGTTATTATTGGAATTGTATTTTATAAATGTTAGTACAGTAAACAATATCCAAATGTATAACTGATATGGTAAATGATTTTGCATCTGTCTCACCATATGCCTCTGCACTTAGAGTATTTGGTGGGTGTACAATGTAAAACAGACATTACAGCTGTCATTTGTTCTCCGTCTGCTCCTTTCTCTTGTGATGAAGACATTTATAAATCATGACATTTATGAAAGTCTTAGATATTGTATAAATAATATTCCATCATGTCAATTATTTTATACATTATATATTTTTAAGAGGTTGGATATTTATTGGTGTTAAAAAATGTAGTACTGCCAAATAGTTTTCATGGTTGTGTAACATCTGTAAAATCCATACAAATAACCATCATGGACTGTGTATTTAATTACTCAAAGATCAACATCCTTGTATAGCTTATGGAATGTGTTAAGTCATATGCGGGATTCAATCACGGACCCTGTTGATAAATGCCCCAAAACTACCTTCAAGTAAAGCTTGTGGACTGTGTTATGCCATATTTGGGATTCAATTATGGACTGTGTTACTTATTGCTCAAAAATACTACCTCCAGGTATGGCTTATGAATTATGTTATGCCTTATTTGGTATTCAATCATGGACTGTGTTACTTATTGCTCAAAAACTTCCTCCAGGTTTGGCTTTTGGATTGTCTTATGCCATTTTTGGGATTCAGTCATGGAATGTGTCTTTATTTGCTCAAAGATCAACATCCTTATATGACTTATGGATTGTATTATGCCATATTTGAAATTCAATTATGGACTATGTTACTTACTGCTCAATAACTACCTCTAGGTATGACTTATAGATTGTGTTATGCCATATTTGGAATTAAATCATGAACAGAGTTACTTATTGCTCAAAAACTACCTATAGGTATGGCTTATGGATTGTGCTATGCCATATTTGGGATTCAATCATGGACTGTGTTAACTTATTGTTAAAAACACCACCACCAGATATGGCTTGTGGACTGTGTTATGCTATATGTTGGATATAATCATGAATTGTGTCTAATTGCTTAAACATTGACATCCTTGTATGGCTTATGGGCTGTGTTTTGCCATATTTTGGATTCAATAATGGACTGTGTCTTTAATTGCTCAAAAAACTACATCCAGGTATGGCTTATGGGTTCTATTATGTCATACTCTAACAAAAACACTTGCTCTTATTGAGTGATTTTGTTTCAACTCAGGCTATTCAACTCTTCTCTCAATGCAATGGTCCTCTCATTGCTCATTCTCTCAATGCTGATATTTATGAAATATTTCTCTATTTTCAATTTCATATAAAGTGGTGGTGGTGGTGGTAACATGCTTATGAATTTTGGTGATTTTACAAAATGAATCTATGGTCAAATGTAAGATATTATTGAATGGTGGTTCTCCTATGTTTGCTCACTAGTTTTGATGGGGCCCCTTTGAATTGTGCCTACATTCACTATGTAATATATGTACTACTATAATTATATATGTGGTAGTGGGGTGCACATATATTTTTATTTTTATTTTTCATGAAGGACAGGGTTTTTTTTTGTAATATGAATTATTTTTAAAACAGACTCTGTACCTCTCAGACAAAGTGCAAATGACTTGCATTCATTATTATTAAAGAGACATTGTACTTTCGAAATCCATGTGTTCTATGCAGTGTGGGTTTGAAATAAAAGTTATAGTATTGCATTTTGAACTAAGTTATACTTAGTTATTAGTTGAAGAAATGCAATAAGACTTTGATGACAAGGTATAATTTGTGCGTTAACATGGACTTGCCATATTTATTCACATAAATATAATTTTACCTGAGATGTTACATTGTCAGGATAACTTATTTGCAATTTTCATATCTCAGGTATTCCTTTAACAAAAACAAAAACATTATCTGAATCTGTTCTGAAAAACATTTGGCATAAAACTTATGTTGTCATCTTATTTAAATGTTGACAGTACTTTGGTGTTGTGATATTATTTAACTATATGGCTTATTTAAAGGATTTGAAATGATTCCTTTTTTTAATGTAAATTTATTTACATATGTTACACATTAAAGTGAAGGTAAAGTTAACTATATCTCACAATATACTAACACTTGTCACCCAAATTGAATATGAGTTTCATTCATCACTTTTTGAAATTTTAATTTTAAAGCAAGTTATTAGCGTTTTTACTCACAAGTTTTAGCTAGTGAAATTCAACCCGTAATATATATTTTTTTTTTTTCCTATGGTCACGTTTTATTTTAAGCCTATTGAAATGCTGGCCGTTAGGAGGCCGTCAAATAACGTCATCCGCCTCTCATATGATATGCGCATGCGTTAGTCATCTGTCGGACTTCATGCCCCAGAAGTCTGTGCGGTTGCTGAGCCTTAGAGCTGAGCTCAGAGATACACGCTGACAGCTGCTCAGCACCATGCCGAGGGCATGGAGAGACAACAAGTCATTTAAAAAAAAAGTGGGAGCCGCATTGAGATAAGGGGAAAGCAGATGCTAACAATTAAATGCCCTGGGAATTTAGAGACAAGTGGCTGGGGATTTGTGAATGTGTTACACATTACACACATGTGCATGCGCAGTTCGTTGGATCCTGTTGGCAAGTATAGAGCGGGTGGGACTGCTCTATATGTCATTAACAGTTAAACAAGGAAATGGCTGCTGGGAGGAGTCAGGGACCAAATGGTAGGGAAAAATAAAAGTTATTTATTATATATTTATATAATCCTTTGGGGAAAGTAGTTAGCAACTGAGTTATTTAGAATATGAGTAACTCATTAGAGTATACATATTTGTAAAACTTTACCTTCACTTTAATTTTAAATAATTATAGTTTTAATACTTTTCCGCCTTTTGATTATAGGGCATCTTACTTAACAAATGTTTCAAACAGATTGTATTTGCCTGGTAAGTTATGAGTTAACGGCTTGTATACATGTAATGATACTTATTTGCTCATAAAGTAATTCTAATTAAATCATTACATCTTAATAATTGTTTAATGAGATATCTGTTTTAAGAATCTGTTGATTACCATATATGGTTTTAAGCAATAGTTAATACAATCATTAACGCTTAACAATTGTTTAATACTCTATATTGTTAGAAACTTCATATCCACCACAAATGGCAGTGAACTATTGTTGAGATATTATGATTCAATCATTGAATTCATCATTAGTTATATCACCATATATGGTTTCAAAACTATTGCTTGCAAACAATGTGTAATTGAACATTCAGTAAATGGATAGTAAAGTCCAAATTAAACTTTCATGATTCAGATAGGGCATGTAATTTTAAACAACTTTCTAATTTATTTTTATCATTAAATTTGCTTTGTTTTCTTGACCTTAAATGCCTCTTCTTATCTGAATGCAGTTTTTCACAGCTAGAGGGCGTTAGTGCATGTCTTTCATATAGATAACATTGTGCTCATGCACGTGAAGTTATTAAGAGTCGGCACTAATTGCCTGAAATGCAAGTCTGTCAAAAGAACTGAGAAAAGGAGGCAGTGAGCAGAAGCTTAGAAACAAGGTAATTACAGAGGTAAAAGTATATTTCTATAACAGTGTTGGTTATGCAAAACTGAGGAATGGTAAATGTTTTATCTATCTTATTTAAAAATAAAATTGTTGTTGTTTACTATCCCTTTAACCCTTTCAGTGCTAACGACGGTTCTGAGCCGTCGCAGAGTTTCCCACTCAGGCGCTAACAACGGCTCAGAGCCGTCGCTAGCACTCTCCCACCTTGAAGGAGATCTGGGGGCTCTCACCCGCTCCTACCCCGGTGATCGGGCCTGTATAATGACAGGCATCACCCAGGGCTTCACGTTATGCGTGGTGACATCACGCACAATGACTTGATGACATCACCGCCCAACTTTCTTTAAAAATAACAATGTTTATAATAGGAAAAGGGGGCATGCTGCTTAGAAGCCTTTATCTAAGGCATCTAAGCAGCTACAGAGCCCCAAGACCCACCGTTGAAAAGGTAATCGCCTAACCTTTCAAACAGTGTAAGTCTTGGGGATCTGGAAAAAAAAATGTTAAAAAAATATACAATTAAAAAAATAAAATATAAACAAACCCTTTAAACAGCTTAGCACCCCGGTGGGAAAGTGCTTAGCACTCAAAGGGTTAAAAGTACAAAAGGCTCATTTACTTGCATGCAAACCTTATTTTAAAGTGATACATTACTAAACAATCACACGAGCATGTGTTAAAAGTATTATTTCTATTTTTTTTTATTTCATTACACATACTGTTTATTTTATATAATATACATTTATAAGTATATTTTACAAAATAAGTTAAAGATAGAGGATGTAGTAAATCATTTTTATTGTTTATAGTATAGTTGTATAGTTTGTGACATATAAATGTATAAATGTTTAAAAGAGGACTACAAAGATGCATTGCAAACTCAAAATATCAAATCATACATATTTAAAGTGAAGGTAAACTTTGATGAATGAAAGCCTGTTTTTTAAAAATACTTTTAAAAACAGGGGCACTTTCATTCATCAAAGTTTGCAAAGCAGCTGTTTTGATTAAAAACTTACCTCTCTTCTTTGAGAGCCAGAGCAGCTTCCCCCTCCTGGAAATCCTCTTTTCACACGTCATCAATGACTAATTCGGCTTCCTCCAATCACAGCGTGGCCTCAGGCAATGACTACCCTGGGGGAAAACCGCGATTGGAAGAAGCCGGATTAGTCATTGCTGATGTGTGAAGAGAGGAAATCCAGGAGGGGGAAGCTGCTCTGGCTGTGAAAAGAACAAAGGTAAGTTTTTAATCAAAACGGCTGCTTTGTAAATTTTGATGAATGAAAGTGCCCCTGTTTTTAATAGTATTTTAAAAAAACGGGCTTTCATTCATCAAATTTAACCTTCACTTTATTAATGGTAAAAAAAAGATGCACAGTAGTATAAACGGATAAAACACAGACAAAGAGTTTCTATTCATGACTATGTTAATCCATCTGTAGCACTTATGAGGCCTATCATGGACCTCTGCATAAATAAATTATAACTTAAATATTGTACTGGTAAACCAAGCCACTTTTGTTACATGAAAGTTATTAAATGCCCCTAAAACTCAAGGCCAAACTATTTTATGTGAATATATATATATATATATATATATATATATATAGCGCAAACACCTTGACATACAAAATATTCATTCGAAACAGATTGAATGTGATTTTTGTACACCTTACACAGCTTTGTTCTTAACTTAGAAGAAAATGTTTATATATATATATATATATATATATATATATATATATATATATATATATATATAGTAATGAAAAAAATAAATTGCACATTTAAAAGGACCAGTGAGTGCTGCCATTTGTTCATTACTATTCAACTCCTGCATGCACCCTGGCAGATTGACCTAAGAAGTGAGAATGCTCTCCAGCTGCGTATATTTGAAATATATATAGTTGCATTAAAAAGGCATATTCCCAAATATATATATATATATATATATATATATATATATATATATATATATATATATATATATATATATATTTATATCATAAAAAGAACATGTTCTTCTATTTGAAGAACATTAAAATTTTGAAGTATTCATAACTACCAGGTTTAGCACTATTGGTCTAGTGCGGTGTCGGGTTAGCGCCAAAGTCCTGAAGTTAGCACTCCTGAGTCTTTCACTTTGTTCACAAACAATCTACTTTCAACTCATAATGCACACGCTAACTCTCACGTGTTAGCAGTTTACTGCTATCGGTGATTGCGTGCGTGCAAAAGCTTTTAAATGGCACGCAATTTGTACTCTGGCCCTTTGTAAATAAATATAACCAATATTTGCAGAACAGTACAAATAGTAATTGGAAAGACTACTTAGATGTGAAGAATCAGAGGGACTCTTTTTTTTCATTCAGAAGGAAGTTAGAGATGAATTAAAAACAAAATGGAAAATGTATGTGTTTTGGGAACAAAACTGGGAAATATTTAGCAAATGCCGTAAAATTTTAGAAGCAGATGAAATTCAGTAAACCAAAGATAGAATATTGAATAAAACTCAAGACATTGTCGATGAATCTGTTCATTATTTTAAAAACATTTATGCTGCTATGCCAATTGTTAATCAGAGAAAAGAAAGATTTTTGAATAAAGTTAAATTACCTATAATTTAAGCCAAGAAATTAAAATTAATCAATTATCCTATCCAGCTGGAAGAGATCAGAGTAGCTATTAAGAATCTGGCTATTAATAAAGCATTGGGTCCAGATTGTCTGCCTAAAGGAACTATAGAGATGAAAAATTAAGTCTTTAGTTAACTAAAGTGTTTAAGTACATTTTTTTAGAAGGGAAGAGTCCATCTAAATATTTTAATGAATCTAGAATAGTTTTAATTTTAAACAAGGCAAGGAACCCAATAATATGCATTTTTACAGACCAATCTCCCTTCTGTATGTAGATTACATTTTTTTTACACAAGTGTTAGCGACAAGATTGCAATCCGTTATGACCAAATTTATTCTTCCAAATAAATGTGATTTTTGAAGGAAGGACTTTAATTTTGAACATTAAATAAACTTGAAAAAAATAGGAAACAAAGAATTTTGATAGAGACGCAACAATTAAAACTTTGGATACACATAAAGTATTTGATTCTATTATTTGGGATCATATGTTCTTAACATTGAACAAGTTTAATATATCTGGTAACTTTTTTTAATGCCATTAAATCATTATATAACTCTCCGTTATCTTCCTTATTTATCTCAGGGTTGCCCAATTTTTACCCTGTTTAATTTATCATTGGAGCCCTTTGCTATATATTTGAGAGATATGATAGAAGGAATAAGACTGGGTGATGAGGAGGTTAAATTAGCAATTTATGCTGATGATCTATTAATTTTGAACAAAAAGTTTTTACATTAATTTACTGATTATTATTAATGCGTTGTATGACTTTTAATTATTTTCCGGATTTAGTATTAAAGGACCACTAAATATAGCAGAATTCAATAATTAACATGTGCATAATAGAAAGACAATACAATAACACTTACTCTGAATTTCAAATAAGAAAAATAATTTTTTTTTCTAACATTTTATTTACTTTTTCCGGACCTTTTATCATGTGACACCTATAACCTAAACTCAGACTAGTATACGTATACCAAATGAGCTCCAGCACACGTTCAGTAGGACCTTGTGTCTCAAAAAGTGTGTATATAAAAAGAATAGGAAAGTCTTTTCAAATTGCATGCTCTGTCTGCATCATGAAAGTTCAATTTTGACTTTAGAGTCCCTTTAACAATTTTAAAACTGAAATCCTATGGTTAGCTAAAAATATGAAGTCTCCTCCAACTCCTTCTAAAGAGGCGAAGGAGATAATTTCATATTTAGGGTTGAAATTTTCATTAGATTTTAAAAACTGGTACAAATTGAATATCTCACCATGGATACAGACATTAAAAAATAATTTAGATAAATCGATTAATTTACTTAAATTGCTGACAGGAAGGATTAATTTAATAAAAATAATTGTCTTTCTTAAAATCCTATATGTTTTTCAAGCCATATCATTTTTACATTTGAATAAAGATCTATGTATAATAAACTCATCATATTTGACATTTTTTTATGGAGAAAACAAAGACCTAGAATATCATTACATAGATTTTGTGCTAATAAAAAGAAGTTTGGCCTGGCACTCCAAGACTGAAAATTATAACATAACATCTGTTAAATACTTGTTTGATTGGTTTATGGAAATAGTTCACTAATCACTGTGAGATTTGGAAAAATCTATTGTTGCATCTTCCTCATTAAAAGCTCGTCTACACATTTCTTTAAAAAAATAAAAAAAAACACCGGAAAGGATCAAACAAAACCATGATTTTCAAAGAGTCAATCAGAGCCTGGCATAAACTTTGTCTGGGTATGAATATTAGTTATATGGCATCCCCAATTAATGGGAATGCTGATTTAATTAAAGGGTATGAATCCTTGAAACAATAAGAAGTAAAAGCTCCCAGTCCGGCTCCAATGTGGTAGAATAAAAGGATACTTTATTTCAAAAAGTAGCAAGTAAAAAATACAAACAAACCACTGGCAAGTGTGATCGCCAAATTAAAACACTAGAAGCTACAAACTCGGCCCTGTTGACGTCACTGACGCGTTTCAGGATAGACCCGTAATCATAGTTGACGTTCAGGTGCTGAGGGATACATTTAAAGAGAAGTTAAACAGGTGAAAAGCTCCATAATTAAACTTGATCTATTTTGATTGGCCACTTCAAAATTACATGAAAGATGTAAAGTATTTGACATCGAGCAATATATTTTACAGTTTATACTTAATCATCTTAACTATTATATCTAGGTTGAATACTTAGTTATTTCTAAACCTCCAGAATTACATATATATTTTACATTTTAGCGTTGTTTAGCGCAGACAAATAAAGAAATGTAAGCAACACCTAAGAGCACTACTGATACTTGTTAACAGATAAAATAGCGATGTTAAGCTAGCTTATTCTTATATACTTATATTTATATAGGTGGAAATAGGCAGGTGGAATTTGTTTCACTATAAGTTATAGATTATAAGACATATTTAGCCAAAGCTTATAAGAATTAGTTTAAGCAAGGAAAAATGAGTTTGGATCTTTAGTTTATGAGAGTCACCTTAAATGAACCCATAATACACGGGGGGAAAATGGGTATTATATAACAGCCTTTTGAGGAGCTAGTTTTTTTGTCAATCCAAGTAAGTAAAGTATATACAATTTGTATACATTTTTTGGTGCCTTATTCCTATATAAATGTGTGAGGTAATATAGCTCTAAATTAACTTAATATCATTTATATGATTATTTTTTTTTCTGGAATAAGTAAGAAACCAGAGGTAACATTAGGCTTGCTATAAAATACTAAAAATATTAAAATAACCAAGAAATAGGAATATACACTAAACAGAGCCTCTGTCAAGCCTATAATTTATACATATCCACCTTACCTATTTCTTTCCGTTTTAACTAGTTAATTCCTGTTAAAGGTCTGAGTTCACATTTATTTTTTACTTGAAAATCCGGTAAACAAAATAAGATACGTAAATACCGTAAACAGCCTATAATTATTTTCTTTCCCCCTGTGTATTATGGGTTCATTTAAGGTGACTCTCATAAACTAAAGATCCAAACTCATTTTTCCTTGCTTATACTAATTCTTATAAGCTTTGGCTAAATATGTGAAACAACATAGAAAAGAAAGTGGGAACTCCACAATAAGGAATTCCCAAAAGTCTAGGTAAATCCAGCACAACTGTATTAAGGAAGAATGCACAAGAGATTTTATGTCAAACGATATCAATATTTAATAAATACATACACCAAACATACAAACACATTCATACAGGGGATCCCACAATATAGAGAGTAAAGAGTACTGGCCAAAATCATCTGGTGCACCAGGGGAAAATAAATAGTATTCAGTCCATTTAAAAAATGCTGATATTTGTAATCCAACAGGTACAAAGTTAGTGCAGTTATACAACCCCCAGTGCTACACGGCCAGTCAATCCAGACTTTAACCCCAAGTGTCACTGAATGAGATAATTGCGTTAGGGCATAGCATAGGAGGAGCTGGGAAAAACTCCTCCTATGCTATGCCCTAACGCAATTATCTCATGTGTTTGTATGTTTGGTGTATGTATTTATTAAATATTGATATCGTTTGACATAAAATCTCTTGTGCATTCTTCATTAATACAGTTGTGCTGGATTTACCTAGACTTTTGGGAATTCCTTATTGTGGAGTTCCCACTTTCTTTTCTATGTTGTTTCATATGTACTCTTTCTAGGAAGCACCAGTTTTTAAGTGATTTAATTAATTGATTTAGTAGTGTGCAACTCTTCTCTCGTTTTTCTTGTTTGGCTAAATATGTCTTATAATCTATAACTTATAGTGAAACAAATTCCACCTGCCTATTTCCACCTATATAAATATAAGTATATAAGAATAAGCTAGCTTAACATCGCTTTTTTATCTGTTAACAAGTATCAGTAGTGCTATTAGGTGTTGCTTACATTTCTTTATTTGTCTGCGCTAAACAGCGCTAAAATATAAAATATATATGCAATTCTGGAGGTTTAGAAATAACTAAGTATTCAACCTAGATGTAATAGTTAAGATGATTAAATATAAACTGTAAAATATATTGCTCAATGTCAAATACTTTACATCTTTCATGTAATTTTGAAGTGGCCAATCAAAATAGATCAAGTTTAATTATGGAGCTTTTCACCTGTTTAACTTCTCTTTAAATGTATCCCGCAGCACCTGAACGTCAACTATGATTACGGGTCTATCCTGAAACGCCTCAGTGACGTCAGCAGGACCGAGGTTGTAGCTTCTAGTGTTTTAATTTGGCGATCACACTTGCCAGTGTGCCACAAAGATGTGCACACAAAGATGCTGTGCCACAAAGATGTGGCACAGCAATGGGGGCAAAATTTGCCCCATCTTACGCCAACCTATTTTTAGGTTGGTGGGGAGCTGTGCACATCTTTGGAGGTAGAAATCCTTTCAGGTCATATATTAAGGTCTATCGGAGATTTATAGACGACCTGTTGTTCGTCTGGACTGGCAGCAAGGAAGAAGCTATGTCCTTTGTAGAGTATATAAATGACAACCATGTAAACCTGAAGTTTACAATGGAATTTGACAAAGAAAAGATTAACTATCTAGATGTTTCCCTGATAGGGATAAATGATAGGATTATTGAAAGTGAACTATACAGAAAACCAATCTCTAAAAACACGTTATTGCATGCTCAGTGTAATCACCCAGCTCATGTTCCCTTCGCAATAGCCAAGGGACAATCCACAAGAATTAAACGTAATTGTACCAATCCTGACAACTATAAAAGAGAGTGTGATCTGCTAACAGATAAGTTAAGAGAAAGAGGATACTCAAACAAAATTATTAAAAGAGCAAGATTTCAAGTTGATAGCCTTGATCGTAAAGATCTTCTGAAAGATAAAACCAAACATGATAACACAAAGGTGAAAAATAAGATAACATTTGTGACAGACTTTAGTAATCAATATACCACTGTTTGTAAAGTAATAAGAAAACATTTACCCATACTCCTGGCAGACCAGAAACTGAAACCACTGATTACAGAGGGTTGTAGGTTTTCATACAGGCGTGCAAAGACCTTAGGTAACATTCTTTCTCCAACTCAGTTACCACAAGCTAATACTAGTGGAGGTAGTTCATGGCTAAGACATAAAGGAATTTATAGATGTGGACAAAGGAGATGTAAAGCATGTGACTATCGATGTTACAGATAGATTTGTGTCCTATGCCACAAACAAGGAATACACAACATCACAATGTATTAATTGTTCAACAAATTTTGTGATTTATTTAGCTGAATGTAATATTTGTAAAAAACAGTATGTAGGTCTCATGACAAGAAACGTGAAGTCTAGGATAAGAGAACATCTTTACAATATTGAGAAGGAGAGAGAGTGTTCAGCATTAGCTGCTCATTTTATTAAAGACCATCATGGAAATGTCAACTCTTTTAGATGGAAGAGTATTGAAAGAGTATTCCCTCCAAAAAGAGGGGGAGACAGGGTGAAATTATTGTATAAAAGAGAGGCTTATTGGATTTTTACACTCCAAACTAGAATTCCCAAAGGGTTTAACTCCACTTTTGATGTAATAAACCAATGGGAATAGTTGTGATAATCCAATGGGTACTCTTTCATACTCAGTCTTTTGTCCCTAAAATTGGTATTATATAACAGCCTTTTGAGGAGCTAGGTTTTTTGTCAATCCAAGTAAGTAAAGTATATACATTTTTTATACATTTTTTGGTGCCTTATTCCTATATAAATGTGTGAGGTAATATAGCTCTAAATTAACTTAATATCATTTATATGATTTTTTTTTTTTCTGGAATAAGTAAGAAACCAGGGATAACATTAGGCTTGCTATAAAATACTAAAAATATTAAAATAACCAAGAAATAGGAATATACACTAAACAGAGCCTCTGTCAAGCCTATAATTTATACATATCCACCTTACCTATTTCTTTCAGTTTTAACTAGTTAATTCCTGTTAAAGGTCTGAGCTCACATTTACTTTTTACTTGAAAATCCGGTAAACAAAATAAGATATTGTAAATACTGTAAACAACCTATAATAATGTTCTTTCCCCTCCGTGTATTATGGGTTCATTTAAGGTGACTCTCATAAACTAAAGATCCAAACTCATTTTTCCTTGCTTAAACTAATTCTTATAAGCTTTGGCTAAATATGTCTTATAATCTATAACTTATAGTGAAACAAATTCCACCTGCCTATTTCCACCTATATAAATATAAGTATATAAGAATAAGCTAGCTTAACATCGCTATTTTATCTGTTAACAAGTATCAGTAGTGCTATTAGGTGTTACTTACATTTCTTTATTTGTCTGTTCTAAACAGCGCTAAAATATAAAATATATATGTAATTCTGGAAGTTTAGAAATAACTAAGTATTCAACCTAGATGTAATAGTTAAGATGATTAAGTATAAACTGTAAAATATATTCCTCAATGTCAAATACTTTACATCTTTCATGTAATTTTGAAGTGGCCAATCAAAATAGATCAAGTTTAATTATGGAGCTTTTCACCTGTTTAACTTCTCTTTAAATGTATCCCTCGGCACCTGAACGTCAACTATGATTACGGGTCTACCCTGATACGCGTCAGTGATGTCAGCAGGGCCGAGGTTGTAGCTTCTAGTGTTTTAATTTGGCGATCACACTTGCCAGTGGTTTGTTTGTATTTTTTTTTTATATATATTATTTTTATTTAAGTTTGCAATAAAACTTTAACAATAAGACAAAAAACATTTCAATGTTCCTATTAGAGAGGTTGACCTCAGCGCCTAATAACAACCTATGTGCCCGGGGGGGGGGGGTATTCCTAGCTGGTACCCAATGTAAGAGAAAAGAATTGAGGTGTAACCCCAGGCGCCTACCCTAAGGAGGCTAGGTGAATAAAACTGTAAAAATAGAATTTGAACTTCAGTGTTGTCTAAAAAATGTGTTTTAATACATAAATTTAAAAATCTTTAGAATGAATAAAAAAGCATTGTATGTCTACTTGTTTTTATTCATTCTAAAGATTTTTAAATTTATGTATTAAAACACATTTTTTAGACAACACTGAAGTTCAAATTCTATTTTTACAATTTCAATGTTCCTACACAAGAGTAGGAATTTGTTACAATAAATGTTGCAAAGTATATTACTTAAAGTCTTTCTGGATTGTCCCGTGCTTCAAATTCTCTTCGCTATGGTTGTGGTAGGCTCATGGTATCTAGAGTAAGGTATATGACATGTAGGCCTTCCAACTGTCAGTTAAGGGAGGACAACAGAAATCTAATTTCTCCTGTCTATATTGCGAGTTCTAGTTTTTGTCAATTATCTTATAAAAATAAAACTGAAATTGGAGAGAAAGGAAAGAAAAGGGAAAGAAGAAGAGGGAAAAAGAGAGAGCATAGGCCATTTAATAAAATTTGAGAATGCTTTCCTCATAAGTCACACATGTTTACTCTTGAGCATGTTTATGTACCCTATTTTCTATATCTAAAAGATTCCCATAGAAACATCATCTCCTGATGTAGTGAAAGTTGACCTAGTTTGAGGTAATAGAATCTTTCTAGCAGCAAGTTTCTGTTGACTAGTTCTATCCATTCTGATGTTATAGGTACTACTGCCGTTTTCCATTTTCTCTGTATTATCTGATTGGCTGCATTTAGCATGATGTGGAATAATTGTTGCCTTATTTTACATGTGATTGCTGGTGGCTGTCTCAGCATTATTATTTCTGGGCTAGGTGTTATTTGAGTATTTAGTGTTTTATTGATATTCGAGAAGATATCAGACCAATAAGGTTTAATATGGTCGCAACCCCACCAAATGTGGGACAGGTGACCCTCCCCGGGGCATCCCCTCGAGCATGAACCTGAGGTTTGTTTATATATATATTTAATTCTAGCTGGTGTTAGATACCACCTCATCATTAGTTTAATGTTGGTTTCTTTTGCATGGGCGGAATGACCGGAGTGTAGAAGGGTAGAGAATCTGTGTAGCCATGTTTTTGCCGGGGTAGTTTGTTGCAACTCATTATCCCATCTTTTAGTGTATGAAGGGAGTCCCAGAAAGGTGTGTGTTAAGATAAGCTTATATAATTTGGAAATGACTCCTTTTATCTCCTCTTTAGTTATACACATTTGTTCAAATACTGTGGGAGATCGGGTCAGATCTTTTCTAAGTTTATGTGACATTATGTAGTGCCTCATCTGGTGTATGTGAAGCCATGATGATAGGAAAGTGTGTTCTATTAAGTCAAGTTGGGACTTATCTTTGATAATCTTAGCCTCATCTGTGATAAGATACATGGGGATGAGTGTTTGTGGAACCTTGAGGAGGTTGTTATCTGTGATTTTACCAGGTTTAAATTCTGGATTGTTTAAAAGTGTAGTAAGGGGTGAGTATCTAGAGGAGATTTTATTCGGTGCCTTACAGATATACTTCCAATCAGTCCCAGTCTCATTGGAAATTGAAGATGTTGAGATAGAATGTCTGTTAAAATAAGCAGGATTCGAGCTTGCAGTGTTTAGGTCTTGGGTAAAGGCAAGATCAGTTTCAATGTGCACCCAACTTTTATAATTGGATGTGTCAAATCGGAACCACTCCTGGATTCTCTGTAGAGATATGGCAAGTTTGTAGGAATGGAGATGCGGGACTCCTAGGCCCCCCTCTGTTGGAGGTTTAAAGAGTGTATTCCTGTTAATCCGCGGGGGCCTACGTCTCCAGATATATTCATTTATGATCCTTTGCATATGAGCTAGGTCTTTTTGTATGCCTGGGATGGGGACTGTCTGTAGAATGTATAGCACTTTTTGAAGCAAAATCATTTTTGTTGCTTGTATTCTACCTGTCCACGATATATTTTTAGGAAGCCAGTGAGATGTTAGAGTTAAAAGCTCTGTGGTTAGATTTCCATAATTGTATTTACGTAGATCTGTTATATCTGGAGTAATGTAAATACCAAGGTATTTTAGATATTTTGTTTGTTGTTTTAAGGGGCATGTAGATTTTAGATTATTAAGGATGTGGGTAGGTAAGTTTATAGGGAGGTATTCTGACTTGGTCATATTCACTAAAAAATTTGATACTGTCCCAAATTTTGTCAATTCATTAGTCACTCGCTGCAGGGATACTTTGGGGTTTGTGAGCATCAGGAGAATGTTGTCTGCAAATATGGCTAATTTATGTGTCTGATTAGCAATAGAAATTCCTTGAATTTGGTTGTTCAATCATATTTTGATAGCCAGGGGTTCTAGGGATAGAACAAAAAGAAGCGGTGAAAGTGGACAGCCTTGCCTGGATCCGTTTCGGATTTCAAAAGGTTCCGAAAGGGCTCCATTAATCCTAACCTGAGCTGTGGGGTTTGAATATAAAGCAAAGACTTTTTGAATGAAAGAGTCTGGGAAGTGGAAGTGTTGTAGGGTCGTACGTAGGTATGTCCAGTCTAGCCAGTCAAAAGCTTTTTCAGCATTTGTCGAGATGAAAACAGTCAGGGTTTTGGTTTGCGTGACATATTCCAATAAATTTAAGACTTTGACCGTATTATCTTTTGCTTCTCTGCGTGGGACAAACCCTACTTGACCTTGATGGATTATAGAGGGGAGAATTTGATTAAGACGGGATGCTAAAATTTTCGCATATAGTTTGAGGTCAATATTTAATAAAGAGATTGGTCGAAAATGTGCCGGAGTGTTTGGGGGCTTACCAGGTTTAGCTATAACTGATATGTTGGCTTGTAGCATGGCGTCAGGAAATGGGTGTTTTTCTGGTATGGAATTAAATAGGGATGTTAAGTGCGGTACTAGTAGAGAAGCAAAAGTTTTATAATACAGACCTGTGAACCCATCTGGGCCTGGTGCTTTGTTTTGTTTTATTTGTTTTATTGCCTCTAATACTTCCGATGGCTGAATAGGTCAGTCTAATTGGGTGCGTTGATCCTGATCTAGCTTGGGGATGGGTAGGTTATCTAAATATTGATTACAGTGGAGTGCATGATTTTGAGGGTCTCTAATTGGGAATAGATTATAAAGTTTATGGTAGAATTTTTTTAACTCTTTAGCTATCGATTTTGTATCTTCTAATTGTGTACCATCTGACCTTTTTATGGCATGAATATAAGTTTTCTGCTGTTGCTTTTTTAATGCTCTAGCTAAGAGTTTTCCTGACTTATTGCCTTCCCTATAGAAGTTTTGCTGAAGATGGAGGAGTTGTTTTTGTGATTTGATATGTAGGAAAAGGTTAATTTTTTTCTCTTTTGGATTGCAGTTGGCTTAGAATATTGTTGTCAGCGGGGTGAGATTTGTGTTTATAATCTAAGTCTGCGATATCTGTGACTAAAAGATTTATTTCCTCACGGCTTTTCCTTTTGATTTGGGCGGCAGTTTTGATAAACTCGCCTCTTATAGTGCTCTTGTGGGCTTCCCAAAGGGTGGCCACACTAACATCTGGTGTCTCATTTATAGAGAAGTATGAGCTTATATGTTCTGAGAATAACTCCTTTTGCTTTGTATCTAACAATAGTGAGTCTTCCAGTCTCCACTGGAAGGCTCTTAAAGGGGCTGTTGGCCATTTTATAGTGCAAACTACTAAGGAGTGATCTGATCATGTTGTATGGTGTATGAAAGAATGTGTAGTGTGAGATAGGACTAGATGATCAACTAAAATATAGTCTAGTCTGGAATAATTACGGTTGGGATGAGAGAAGGTGAAATCTATTTTTTGTGGATTAAAGTATCTCCATGTGTCATGTAAGCCTAGGAGCTTGAATTTTTGCCATATATTGTGAAGGTTTGGGATTTTAGCTCTAGTGGTAGGGTTTGAGCAGTCAACTGTGGGGTCAAGGGGGAGGTTCAGATCTCCTGATAGTATTAAGGATCCCTTTGCTTCTTTAAGAATTAAGTCTACAACTGAGGTTATGAATTTATCCTGATGAGAGTTTGGGGTATAGATATTCATTATTGTTACTGGTTTGCCATATAGGAGGCCTTTTAAACATAAGTATCTGCCTTCTTTGTCTCCTATAGTATGTGTCTTAACGAAGGGGATAGATTTGTGGATTAAGATGCTAACCCCGTTAATTTTTTTGTGTGGATTAGTGCTGTGGAAATGTAAGGGGTAGTGTGTGGAAAAGTATTTAGGGATATTTTTCCCTTTGAAGTGGGTCTCCTGAAGCATTAATATGTGTCCGCCTTTTTTTTGGAGGTCTAAAATGGCCATTCTTCTTTTATTTGGGCAATTGAGTCCCTTGGCGTTTTGCATGAAGATGTTTAAGTCTTGTGGTGTGTGATTAATCATCCTGGTATATAGATGTTGATGGGGTTAAAGAGCAACAACACATGGTGTACATTAGTGAGCTTGGATATGATGGCCTATGCTTTGAAAGAGGACAGAAAAGTAGAGAAAAGAGAGGAAAAGAAAGAAATAAGCAAATAAGAAAAATATTAAAACATAATATTTTTAACACAAGTTTAAACAACATATTTCTGTTCTAGGGAGAAAATCTCCCGACTAGGTGAAAACAACAAAAAACAAAGTCAACATCAGTTAACTGTTAACAATTTAACCTTTAAGACATTATTTTAGCAACTCTAAGGGCTTGTGGGCCTCATGTGTACCGGAAAGTAGGTAATACTTGCAGTTAGAGGTCTCTGTTGGTCGCTGCTTAAATGGTTAGGAAGTGTTCTTGTATGCAGCGAGGAGTTGCTACCCTTTATCATCAAGTGATGAAGAAGCAGGTTGTGTAGGTTTATGGGGTTTCTTTTGAGACACCTGTCTCCATTCTCTTCTTTGTGGCAGGGGAGTTGGTTTATTTGGGCTTGTGCATTTTTCTTGAGATGTGGCGTTTTCTTCCATCTGAGGGGTTGGTATGTCTAACTCTTTGCAGATATCTGGTATTTCTTTGGTAGATGAGCAGGTGATACGTCTTCCTCTCCAGAGGATTAGCAAGTGAAAGGGGAATCCCCACCTGTATAGGATATTTTGTTTCCTCAGCAGCAGTGTAAGCGGTTTGAGTTCCCTTCTTTTTGTGAGAGTTCTCTGTGACAAATCAGTAAACATTTGTATGTCTATGTGGTTCATACTTAATGGGTTGTTGTTCTCTTGCTAATTTCATTAGCTCTTCCTTTTCTTGAAAGTTCGTAATACGAACTATAATATCTCTTGGTGCTTGTCCAGCCAGTGATTTGGGGCGTAAAGCTCTGTGAGCTCTGTCCATGGAGATTTTTGAAGGGATTTCTTCTTTTTTTAATGTGCTAAAGAAATCTTGAAGATATTGTTCAATATCTGGAGGGAAGATAGTTTCAGGGATGCCTCGCAGCCTGATATTATGTCGCCTGCTGCGATTTTCAACGTCGTCTATCTTGTCTTCTAGCTCAGTGATAGTTGTGTCTTGTTTCTGAATGGTGTCCTGTAGGTCTGAGATAGCTTCTGAGTGCATATCTTGGCTGTTTTCAAGTGATTCTACTCTGTGACCAATGTCAGAAATGTCCTTTTTGAGGTCTGAGATTTCCTCTTTGATACATTGCTTGACCTGTGATATAAGAGAGGAAAAGTCTTTTTTTGATGGAATTGTTTTAAAAAGAGCTGTGGGAATAGTGATATTTTCTGACATATGGTCACTGTCAGATTCTGATGAGCTGTGTTCTGACCCTGGGTCTGGTATTGCTTCTTCTGTTGGAGCTAAATTTTTGGCCTCTGATGTCTTAAAAAAGCTGCTAACTGAGTGAGTAGAGGTCTTTAGGGGTTTGGCAGTCTTGCCTGGTTTATTGATTTTTTTGGGAGACATAGCTGCGTGGATACTGCTTCTCCAACCTCACTGTTTCTTTAAGGGGCAGGCGGGGAGTCTGTTGTTGGATGGGAAGTTCTTTGAATTTTTGCTGCTTTTGCAGGCATTTATTTAGAAATTCAGACTGTAAACTTGGCCACGCTGAGCAATGTACTATAACTCAATGAATAGAAGTTTCAATTACAGTTTTCCAAGTATGAAGGCTTATAAAAGTGCTTATATGTTGTATGGTTTATAGCTGGCTATTTGATTCTAGTGCACTGTTTGATATATAATACTGTTGTCACAGTTGAGGGTATTAGGGTTTATTTCCTTGTTTATGGCCAACTCAATACTATTTGCCTTAAGGTCTTTATGTGTTTCAGTACTCTTACCCTTTCAATAGATATTCCCCTCTGCTGCAGCATTTACACTTCGTCTGATATTACAAGTGCGTTGCTGAACTCCAGTTTAGGCTGCGGCACGTGTCGCCGCTTATCTTCCAGTGCGGCTCACTCCGGATTTCAACTGACCGGTATTAAGGTGAGTCTGTTTGCTCTTCGGGGGGTTTCCCTCTGATTGCCCCACGGTAGAAGTGTCTTCGGTCACTGGTCCTTTTTGCTTAGCCTCCAACAGGATCTGGGGTGAGATGGATCTATGCGCACAGCGTGCACACTAAATACCGGTAAGTCTCCTGTAGCAGGCAGCATAAGTCTTGAAAATTTCGATGTCTGAGCTTAACTGCTTACATGTCTAGTAGTTTGCGGTCCTAAAGTGCAGGATGGCTAATGCCAATTACATTTTCACCTAGATGGGGCCTAAGAGCTCTGTCAGACAGCAGCCATCTCCTAGGCTGGCTAGCTCCGCCCCCTTGGTTTGTTTGTATTTTTTACTTGCTATTTTTTTGAAATAAAGTATCCTTTTATTCTACCACACTGGAGCCAGACTGGGTGCTTTTACTTCTTATTGTTTCAACTCACCAAGGATACCCATAGGGCTCATGCTGAGGTGGTTTGTCGGATACAGCACTATAGTGGCAAACAGCCATTACTGAGGCAGTGATTCGTCTGCAGGACCCAGCAAGATGCTGGGAAGGGAGCTGAGTGAACTACGGTCGGAGGGACAGGACGTCTAACAGTGAGTGCCCACTAGCCATGTTAATATAAATGATGTATAAAGTTGCTTAAGGACATATACAGTTGTGAAACAAAATTTTAAGCAGTGAAACAGTGGGTCACTTTGATTACAAATACATTTCTTTATGAGCTCCGCACCGGACATTCTTTGTATATACCGAGAGATGGTTTAACCCCCTGTATGCCTTGCTATGAATCCTTGAGATGAATGGGATCAACTTGGAGTAGGATATATTGTACAAATTGGATTCTGTGAATAATTAAGTGAAATCCTGTCACCAGTAAGCATTTTTTTTTCATCTCTTCAGCTTCGACATAAAGATTTAAAAAACAAATTGAGAAGGACGGGAATTTAACTTAAAAATGGCACCTTATTTAAACAAGGTAATGTTTCAATGTGAAGCATATACAGATTGATATTAAAGTTTCATAAGGATAGAAATTTGAAATTCCTCAAAATAAAATGGGGTATTGTAGGTACCAATCAAAAAGAAATATTTCAATTAATGAAATCTGTTTTGAGGACTTATAAAACAATGAAAAATTAAATGCACAGAGATCAACAACTTAAAATATTGTACCAGTCTTATGTTAGACATGGTCTTTTCATATGTTGTATAAAATGTAAATTTGTGAAAGCAGATAGTTTCCATTATTTTTGGCACTGTTCTATAATACAAAGGATTTGGGGTAAAATTAGCTTTCCGGCAACAAAAATCAAGAACTTTTACATTCGTTTTACTATGACACATGTTTTCTTTTTGACGATTTATGAAGAATTTGATAATGACACATTCTTAATTAACACAGCCATTCTTCTTGTAAGGAAAATTATTTTAAAATACTGAAAATCTCATAAAGAGATAAATGGAACAAGTAGAATTCAAGTTGGATTGGATTATAAATTAATATATATATTAAAAAATGGGAATCTTATATAAAATCATTAGATATTTCTATACAGAAACAAATTATTTTCCCATTTAGGAACTTGAACTTTATTTTGGAAGCAAATGTAATAGGTCAATGACTGTGTGCAGGGTTTGGACAGAGAGATGGTTACATATATTTTCTTTCTGGTGTTTGAGGCTCAAGGTTAGCCACTTTACTATTAGGAGGTAAAAGCTTGAGGATGGTAGAACATTGTTTTAATGTTTATTTTACAGATTTAATAGTGCAAGAAAAATATGCATTATTGTTATTAAAAATTGTCATGTGGGGGGCGGAGCTAACTGCCATACAGGAAAGCTGCACTTTGTCAGAGCTCCTCTGCAAACTCTGCTAAAAACCTTATTAAAACCTCAAATCAGCCTATATCAACTGAGGTGAACAACAGATAACTCTAGCAGGACAAGGAATCAATCGATCTGGGACCAAAATTGGGCTTTTACAGCAAAAACGAAACCATCCGGTTCAGACTTCCAGGGCCCATTCAGGAAAGTCCCCGGCTGCGGCCTACACTGGATCCGGAGATAGGAGTTAAACAACACAAAATAACCTCATTAGCTTGGGGAAAATTGAGAAACATACCCCAGATACTAAACTACCTAAAATAAAAGGTTTTTTTTACATGCTACAAGTGGAAATAGCTTAACCCTGAGGAGAAAGGGAGACAGGAAAATCACCATTTTTAGCAACATTTTGCAAAGTTTATTGGCCCCTCTGCACCCCACAACTGTGTCCTTTTAAGAAGTACCAAGACCCCCAATCCTAGTCAGGAAAGTCAGAGAGACACTGAAGGGACAAAGGTTGGGAAAGCTTATAAAGGACACTTGATTATAAATATCTCCCTTTATTTAAACAGAAAGGGTTTTATTTTTACAGTAAAGAATACACATCAATACAGAGTTGGAATTTCACTCCTGAACATTATATTGCAGCATAAAATAGCACCTTGCACTGCATATGAGTAGTATGGGCTAACTAAAGAAGCAGCTGCACAGTGACAGAGCTACATGCAACATAATCTCACATTTTAATGATTTCTTAATACATCCATGCTAAATATAAGCTAACAAAGCATCTTTAGAGGACGTCGTACAGTAGCTGACACCTTTGCATTGCCTGTACATAACAGCCAGAGCCGCAAACATACCATTGCAACATGAAAAACATATCACAAACGGTCAAAGATTGTCTATCACGAGCACAATTAAAGCAAAGAAATCTGGAAAATTCTCTAACACCAACAATAAGCAATTCGCCCTCATCACAATCAGACATGACGGAACCAGCCCCGTCAGTGCCCACAAATAAAGAGTTACTAAGTCAAATAAAGGTGCTTTCAGGAAGAAAACGGCCATATCTGAACTTAGACAAGACATACGAGAAATTGGAGGATGTACAGCGGAGCTGGAGGAGAATCTTGATGAAGTAGTTGTTGAAATACCACAAATACACAATGCCATTCAGGAGCAGTCATCACATATCAAAAGGCTAGAAGATCAAATAAAAGACCTTGAAAACAGGTCGAGAAGGTCGAATCTCAGGATCCGAAACCTCCCAGAAACCTACACTAATCTTCCAGACACAGTCACGAAGATATTCCGCCAACTTTTACCAGAAATGGACACCACCATGCTACTCATTGATAGAGTGCATAGGGCTCTCTCCAGACCACCACAGCCCTCCATGGCCAGAGACATTATCTTAAAAATGCATTACTTCCATATCAAAGATCAAATACTTAGGCAGCCAGGAATGCACAAACACTCTCGTATGAAGGACACTCTTTGCAAATCTTTGCAGATTTAGCTCCGATCACCCTACGCAGAAGGCGAGAGCTCAAGCCTATTGTATCCATATTAAATAACATGCAAATAAGATATAGATGGAACTTTCCGTTCAAACTATCATTTACCTATCAAAACAACCCCTACTCCTGTACGACAGTTGAAGAGGGACAGGAAATTCTTAGGAAGCTACATCTTCTAACAGACATACAAAGCAAGGATCAGCCACCTAAACCTCAGAGACAATCCTTTCAAAGGGAATGGACACCTGCAAGGGCTCAAAAACTCAAAGACCCCAAGCAGGACTGATCAGAGTTCAGAATCCGAGGACGAAGAAACCTGAACTTACAAACTCTTCAGGCCTGTTATTTATCCCTGTTTAACTACCTGAATAGGCAATCCACTGTTCTGTAAAGGCATTATGGTTACTTAAAAAATGCATATTAATTTTTAGTACCTATTCCAATAACAAAAAAAAGGTAAGGTTGTGAGTTGGATAGATCAGCATTTTACTGACCCTACAAAATATTTCCAGACATTACACTCTTGTCTAAACTGTTGAGACGTTCCTCATAATTCATACCCTATCCCTTTCAAACCCACACCCATATCCTTGTTTACCCAGCACCCTCCCACCCCCTACCAGATTACCCACTTATCTTTCCCTCCCTCCCTCCCTTCCTTCCCTCCCCATGCCCCCCCAGTTTATAGCATGGTTCTCATATTCTAAACATTAAGATACATGTTGATTTTTTTTTTTTTTTGCATTATTGTGAAAATGAATAATGTCACTGTTTAATTGCTCTACTCATTTGACTTGAAATGTTTATGTTTGTTATAATTATAATGTTCTTAATAGTTGATAACTCATTGTACATTACAATGCACACTTTATCACAGATAGCATCACTCCTAAAGTTCACAAGGAAAGCTAGAAAACCTATAATACAAGCTCCTACCACCATAGGCAATTCTCTACTTCTAACCTATCACATAAGATATATCAAACAAATGTTTTCATCTCCACTATTGATATCTGCAGTGCTCCGCATGAATACAAAAATTAGATGAGCCAACAGAAATATACATATCAGCACATACACAACTCCTACCCAAATATGGCTCCAATCACGGTAATCACACACAACATTAGAGGTTTGCACTCTAACATCAAACAAAAAAAGGCACTTCAGGAATATAAAAATCTGCAAGCACATATAGTGTTACTACAAGAAACACATTTCACAAAAGCAAGCACACCCAAATACTGGGATAAAGCATATTCACAACAATACCATACAACTACACATAAGAAGCATAGAGGAGTGTCAATTCTATTACACAGTTCCTTAAACTTTAAAGAGGAAGAACTCATAACCGACAAAGAGGGAAGATACCTGATAATTAGGGGATACATACACAATACCCCTATCAATACCCCACCAAGCTCAATTCCTAACTAAAGTTAGCAAACTACTAACCATGTGGAATAAATATAAAATAATCGTGGGAGGAGATTTTAATCTCACATTAGATAATCTAATAGACAGATCCCAACATATAACCCGTACGCAACAGAAAAGACAACCTAAACATAAAATCCTGGGTGATTTCCTGCTTGATCACAATTTTATTGATGGGTGTAGGACCTTTAACAAAGGTGTGAGAGAGTACACATATTACTCACCAGTTCACGACTCTCATTCGAGAATCGACTGCATTTTATTGAGCCAGATTCTGGTTCCATTACTCATACAGGCGAAAATACATAATTGCACATGGTCAGATCACTCTATAGTTGAGATCACACTACAGGGGATAACAAATCATAATAGAACCAAAGCATGGGCATTTAACCCTAAAATAATAGGGGACCCACTTGTTAAACAAAAATTATTAGATGAACTTACCCACTTTATAGCAGCAAATAATGGATCTACACTTAACCCATTACACCAATGGGGAGCACTCAAGGCTTTAGTTAGAGGTTACCTGATGACTGAATCAGCAAGGCAGCATAGACTCCACCAATCACATATAGGAAAACTGAGAACAGACATTTCAAACCTGAAAAGGGAAGTGATAGCACACCCAAGCAATGCTAATAACAAACAACTGAAACAGAAAAACAAAGAACTAGACAATATCCTCTCAGATGAAGCTAACAAATCCATAAAACTACTAGATACACACTATTTTATCCACTCCAACAAACCGGATAGAATGTTAGCAAACAAATTAAAGGAAATCACTAGAGCTACAGCGGTACCACAGATACATACACTGACAGGAAAGGTAACAAATGACCCCCTAGAAATTGCAAACTCCTTTGCTGACTATTATAATGCACTCTATAATCTCCCGACTCCCAAAGTGAATCAAGAAGCGGCTGAAACACTAAATAAGTTCCTAGCAGACAGTACAATGCCTCAATTGTCTCAATCTGACGTTACAATGCTAAACAACCCCATTTCAGTAACAGAGGTTTTGTTTGCCATAAAAGATCTTAAGCCAAACTAAGCTCCAGGACCAGATGGTTATTCCAGAATATTTTATAAAACCTTCAAAAATATATTAGCCCCACAATTAGTCACTATCTTTAATTCTATAATGAAAGGAAGTGAAATCCCAAAAGAAATTCTCCTGGCCAGAATATCAGTTATCCCTAAACCGGGGAAAAATAAGCAGTTATGCCAAAATTATAGGCCCATCTCCCTTATAAACCAAGACATAAAACTGTTCACGAAAATCCTGGCAAATAGACTAAACGATCCCCTAACTAAATTGATATATTCAGATCAAGTCGGTTTCATTAAAATCAGGGAAGTGCCAGACAATACCCGTAAAGTCATCAATTTAATTAATTATGCTGCAGTACATGGAGTTCCTTCTCTGCTCCTTTCAATAGATGCAGAGAAGGCATTCGATGGAGTAAACTGGAGCTACATGACCGCCTTATTGACTAAAGTAGGAATACGAGGAGAATTCTTAAACGCTATCTCATTACTGTACTCAACTCCTGAAGCATATATTAGACTAGCAGGAAATAACTTTAAATCAATACCAATCCGAAATGGAACAAGACAAGGATGCCCCCTCTCCCCACTGTTGTTCGCCTTGTGCATAGAACCCCTAGCACTTAAAATTAGGGAATGTACAGATATCTCAGGAATTAAAGTAACTAATACAATATATAAACTTGCATTATTTGCAGATGATGTCATTTTAACCCTTACAAAACCCACACTTTCTTTACCACCCTTATATAATATCCTACAACAGTTTGGAGCGGTGTCAGGATATAAAATAAATGAAGATAAATGCGAAGCCATAGGAATCCATCTACCATCGCATACTAAAAAATTGTTAGAGGCTAATTTCTCCTTTAAATGGGCAAGCAAAACTATAAAATACTTGGGAATTCACATCACGACTGATGTCTATGCACTTTTTAAATATAATTACAAACCCCTATTCGCACAAATACGGCAACTTATGTCCAAATGGACGAAATACAAAATATCATTCTTGGGAAGGATTATAGTATCTAAAATGACAATCCTACCAAAACTTCTTTACCTGTTCAGATCTTTACCTATATCTATCCCTATAAGGGAATTACATAGTTTACAAAACGATATTCTCTCTTTTATTTGGCAAAATAAAAAAGCGAGGATTAACAAGCATATTATGACCAGACATAGAGACGGGGGAGGAATAGGTATACCCCATCTGATATCATATTACAACGCGGCCAGAATGGCACAAACAGCTTTATGGTGTACAAGAGATAAAAACATACAATGGGTGCAATTAGAAGCTAACATAATAGGAGTTAATAATATAGCCAAACTTCTATGGTCCACAAAACAAAGCAGGCCCCAGCAGGGGAAGCGATTCATATCCATTACACACACATTATATACTGGGACAAATTAACACATTGTTATCAAATCACAAACACCAAATCCCCGATAACCCCTCTAATTGATCTCAACTACTCCATAGATAAGATAGTACAGGATAAATGGGCTAACAGAGGACTGTACAGGATAGCAGACACCCTCATTAATGGGACATTCATGACACATAACCAATACAATGAACTAGACCCTTTAGACACACATACGTGGTACCACTACTTCCAGTTATGCTCTAGAGTACATGAAATTATGAGTACATCAACCACACGCGTTACCACTCCCTTTGAATCCATATGTCTTTCTAAAACTAGGCCAAAAGGCTCCATAACTAAATTATACCTAATATTCAATATAAATAATAACACGAACAAAAATCAACAATGGACAAATGGGAAGCTGATTTAGGAAAGGAATGGGCAATTACAGACTAGATTCAGACACTCAGACAGGGTACAAAGTTCACGATTAACTCCGAATTACAGGAAAATTACCTAAAATTAGCCTATAGATGGTATTTATACCCCACTAGACTACATAAGATAGGAAACCAAAATAGTAATTTATGTTTCAGAGGATGCGGAGAGATTGGCACCTATATGCATATGTGGTGGCACTGGGAAAAAATACAACACTTATGGCAAGAAACAAACAAATTATTGCAAGACATATACGACAGAGAAGTAACATTATTACCGGAACATGCTTTGCTACACCTCCCAATGAGAGGATTCCTACCAAAACAAAATAAATTAATTGCTCAATTATGTACAGCCACAAGATTATGCCTTGCTAGATACTGGAAAAATGAACCACCAGGGTTCTACATAATTCAACAAAAAATAGAGTATTTATACAAAATGTCTAGTTCAGTAGCGGATTTAATGGCAACTAAAGACACATTCATAGAAATATGGGAACCTTGGATAATGTACACAGAAGCAAAACATAGAGAGCAAGCCAACACCATAACAACTGTCAGGCCCTATATCAATCCTGGTGCACAAGCTAAATAGCCAAAGACAAGCTAATAGTATACCAACACAGACCATATCAGGAGAGTTACTGATTTAGGAGTTTTTGAAGTTTTGAATGTACAAGTCAACTATTCTTAGTTTATATCTATTTGTTGTCTATTTGATAATAATTCATACAAAGTTTTCAGGAAAACAAGAATGGACCACAGACTTTACTGTTTAAATTTATTATTTTTAGTTTTAGTTTTTTTTTGCATTGTATAATTTATCTTTCTGTTATGATGTGCAAAATATGCAAGCACAATATGTTATATGTTACATATGATAATAAAAGCAATTTCGGGGAAAAAAAAAATTGTCATGTAGGGGGCGGAGCCAGTAGCGGTTAAGATGGCCGCATAAATTCTGTGCTCCGTGTAAGCTGAGATAATTAAGAGGCTTTAATGCCATCAACTCTATTCTGCAGATCAACAAAGCACATCTCCTGACAGTACAGAGCTGAGGCTACACTCGGAGATAAAACTGGTGCCTTTAAGTCATATTTAAAGGACAGGATGCCGGCTGAGCTGGGTAGACATCGTAACTGCGCAACTGAGGCCCACACAGAGGAGCAGCTAACGCTGATCATAATACTCCATAAGGTATGAGAGCGCAGTACGCCTCAAGCCCCAGGTACCAGATTAAAGCACTACACGGAGGCAAGATTGTTATCATGCATGACAATCCTAGCATATTCAGAGAGGGACATTTACTCCACAATGAGAGGTACAGGTGGGCACTTTATACTTTTATACTCTTACACCACGGTGTGTCATCTGAGGGTCGGAGCCCTACTCAGGAAATATATTAGTGGTGCACAATATCACGCAACATACAGGCATAAATAAAGAGTCAAAGAAGGTGATCTTTTATTTCAGAGTGTGCCTTGGAAGAAAATATACATAGGCTTGGTGCAGACTTCACCCCTACAGGCGGGGACGGACCCTGTGGCGCAGATAGAATTGCATAAAGTGGAGGGTTTTTATCGGGAGAGCACCATTTAATAAATTCTAGATACCTCTTGACTACATACAAGAACCCCTTTGGCAGAGACATTTTGAACGTATATAGTGATCCTCCAGACAGTTTCAGTAGCCACTAGCCACATTCCTCACTGACAGGAATTTTAATCATCTACAAGAGTGGGCCTGTGGAAATTAGATGGCCTCCAGAAGAAATATTAAAGGGGACAAACAGTCTAAATCACTGTCTCACAAAAATACATCTGGGGCCTCGTACTTCAACCCGGAAGACAATCCAACTATGTCCACTTCGCAGAACTCCATATCACCATCAAAATCAGCTCAAAGCCTCCAATCCATAGTTGATACCTCACCTCCAGAAATGGTACAGATCTCTTCTGCTGCCCTGTCTGCATTGCCATCTAAACAGGACATTGTGGATATAGTTCGGGCATGTATTCTTGAGGAGTTGATAGACCTAAAACAAGATGTTAATGCACTTGGATTCCGAGTTAGAGGATGGAAATGAAACTATGAAAGAAGAATTTGAGGGCTTGCAAACACAAGTAGACAGCTATACCTCCACCATTGAATCTCTCCACACTAAAATAGAGGACTTATAAAAAAGGAGTAGGAGGAAAAACCTCCGGATAAGAGGCCTACCAGAATCAGTCCTACCAAAGGATCTGCCTACATTTCTACCAGCTCTGTTTATCCATCTAAAGGGGAACAATTTAAAGGAAGAGATTCCATGGGATAGGGCGCATAGAGCCCTAAGAGCCAGACCTCCTGACTCCGCTCCACCCAGGGACATTATTATTAAATTTAAAAATTTTAGAGATAAGGAAGACATCTTTAACCTTTCACGGCAGAATCAACCGATCAGATTCAGGGGCACGGTGATCCAGTTTTTCGCTGATCTTTCTCAAAGAACTTTGCAAAAACGTAAAGAGTTTGCCCCACTTACCCATCCCATATAGATGGGGATTTCCAACTCACTTGCTTGTGTTCCATGAAGAGAGACGGATAATATGTAAAGATATAATGGAGGCTCCGTGATTATTTGAAATCCTGAACCTGGACCCTCCAGAAATACCCGCACATACCATGTCGGATCCTGCAGGTAGCTCACAGCAACGTACACACAACACATGGTCCCTAACACCCGCTAAACAGTGGAGAAGAACTTCCTCAATGTAAGATATAACAGAGGAGCAGCTGAGACTGCCACAACCTAAACCACCTAGACCGCCGCATTGATTCAGTTATCCAGCTTTCCTACACTACCAGGTCTGAACTTGGGAATCCCAGAAGCAAATACATGGACACTTTAAATTAAATACTGCTGCTGGATCCTGTCCTAAATCATAATTTTGTGAGTAAGATTGACTTGTTAATTTACTTGAGACTTTTAGTGTAACTGTTTTTGGTCTTAGGACCCTTCTACCGAGTATAGAGAAATATCTTGTTAAGTATCCAGAAAGGTAACCAAAATATTATATGCATAATTATCGGGACAAGAAAGTGCATTGTCCTTATGTTTTTTGCATAGAAAGTAAGAGTTATTATTTTATGTTCCTAGAAGCTTACACGATCTTCCTCCCCATTGTTGTTTATGTTTTCAGGGCGAGAGGCGAGATTAGCATTTATATCAACTGTTCTTATGTTTCAATTTATATGCCTTTCCTGGCTATATAAGTCAGGCTCTGAATGTTTTTGTTATTGTTTTTCTTATTGTTCTTGTTATTTATGTTATGTTTTACAAATGCTATTCGGGTCTCAGTATACACACTCTTCTATGGAAGGCTACAATTACATAGGTCAGGATTATAGGGCACATATGCTTATACACATCACATTCTTAAAAAGTTAACATGACAAGTTCAAAAACAATATTCCCCATTACTATTTTGACGCAAAATGTTAAGGGGTTTCTCTCTCCATGCAAGCGATCTAAATCACTGTCGGATATATATAAAAAAATTGCTGACATTCTCTTTCTTCAAGAGACACATTTAAAAAAAATCTCAAATAAAAAAATACTTTGGTAAATATTATACACAGCATTTTCATAATACTGCACAGGTTAAACGCTGTGGAGTTAGCATTCTGCTTCATAAAAATATCCCTTTTAGAGTCATGCAAATATCAAAAGATAATGAAGGTCGCTTTTTAGGAATTACAGGACTTATGTATGGTAGGCCAATCACGTTGATAAATGTATATGCTCCCAATACTTATTACTTGCCCTTTTTTAAATTGATGTTTAGGAAATTGGTAGACATCTCTAAAGGCCCAGTTTTCCTTGGGGGTGATTTTAATTTCCCATTTCAACCCTCTTTGGATACATCTAATCCAATACCCAGGACCTCTAAACGTACAACTTCATATTTATGGAAAGAACTTAGGGATCTAAATCTTTACGATACATGGTGATTCTCCTATCCTTCTGTTAAGGATTATACTTTTTATTCACACCCCTCCCAATCCTACAGCAGGATAGATTATATTTTAACTAATCAGGAAGGGCTCTCCCTATTCACAAAATCCTCAATAGTGCCATTCAGCATTATCCGCGCAAATCGCATGGCCCAACACCCCCACTAGGCCTTTTCAATGGAGGCTAGATGTTTCATTACTATCACACCAACCCTTCGTGGAACATCTCTCTAAAGCATTAGTGGAATATTTTCAATTTAATACTGACTTAGGCCTAGATTTGGAGTTTGGCGGTAAAAGGGCTGTTAACGCTCCGCGGGCTTTTTTCTGGCCGCACCATAAATTTAACTCTGGTATCGAGAGTTTAATCAAATGCTGCGTTAGGCTCCAAAAAAGGAGCGTAGAGCATTTTTACCGCAAATGCAACTCTCGATACCAGAGTTGCTTACGGACGCGGCCGGCCTCAAAAACGTGCTCGTGCACGATTCTCCCATAGGAAACAATGGGGCTGTTTGAGCTGAAAAAAAACCTAACACCTGCAAAAAAGCCGCGTTCAGCTCCTAACGCAGCCCCATTGTTTCCTATGGGGAAACACTTCCTACGTCTGCACCTAACACTCTAACATGTACCCCAAGTCTAAACACCCCTAACCTTACACTTAATAACCCCTAATCTGCCGCCCCCGCTATCGCTGACACCTGCATATTTTTTTTAACCCCTAATCTGCCGCTCCGTAAACCGCCGCAACCTACGTTATCCCTATGTACCCCTAATCTGCTGCCCTAACATCGCCGACCCCTATATTATATTTATTAACCCCTAATCTGCCCCCCTCAACGTCGCCGACACCTGCCTACACTTATTAACCCCTAATCTGCCGAGCGGACCTGAGCGCTACTATAATAAAGTTATTAACCCCTAACCCGCCTCACTAACCCTATCATAAATAGTATTAACCCCTAATCTGCCCTCCCTAACATCGCCGACACCTACCTTCAATTATTAACCCCTAATCTGACGACCGGAGCTCACCGCTATTCTAATAAATTGATTAACCCCTAAAGCTAAGTCTAACCCTAACACTAACACCCCCCTAACTTAAATATAATTTACATCTAACGAAATTAATTAACTCTTATTAAATAAATGATTCCTATTTAAAGCTAAATACTTACCTGTAAAATAAATCCTAATATAGCTACAATATAAATTATAATTATATTATAGCTATTTTAGGATTAATATTTATTTTACAGGCAACTTTTTAATTATTTTAACCAGGTACAATAGCTATTAAATAGTTAAGAACTATTTAATAGTTACCTAGTTAAAATAATAACAAATTTACCTGTAAAATAAATCCTAACCTAAGATATAATTAAACCTAACACTACCCTATCAATAAATTAATTAAATAAACTACCTACAATTACCTACAATTAACCTAACACTACACTATCAATAAATTAATTAAACACAATTGCTACAAATAAATACAATTAAATAAACTAACTAAAGTACAAAAAATAAAAAAGAACTAAGTTACAAAAAATAATAAAATATTTACAAACATAAGAAAAATATTACAACAATTTTAAACTAATTACACCTACTCTAAGCCCCCTAATAAAATAACAAAGCCCCCCAAAATAAAAAATTCCCTACCCTATTCTAAATTAAAAAAGTTACAAGCTCTTTTACCTTACCAGCCCTGAACAGGGCCCTTTGCGGGGCATGCCCCAAGGATTTCAGCTCTTTTGCCTGTAAAAAAAAACATACCATACCCCCCCCCCAACATTACAACCCACCACCCACATACCCCTAATCTAACCCAAACCCCCCTTAAATAAACCTAACACTAAGCCCCTGAAGATCTTCCTACCTTGTCTTCACCATACCAGGTTCACCGATCCGTCCTGGCTCCAACATCTTCATCCAACCCAAGCGGGGGTTGGCGATCCATCATCCGGTGCTGAAGAGGTCCAGAAGAGGCTCCAAAGTCTTCCTCCTATCCGGCAAGAAGAGGACATCCGGACCGGCAAACATCTTCTCCAAGCGGCATCTTCAATCTTCTTCCATCCGGTGCGGAGCGGGTCCATCTTGAAGCAGGCGACGCGGATCCATCCTCTTCTTCCGTTGTCTCCCGACGAATGACGGTTCCTTTAAGGGACGTCATCCAAGATGGCGTCCCTCGAATTCCGATTGGCTGATAGGATTCTATCATCCAATCGGAATTAAGGTAGGAATTTTCTGATTGGCTGATGGAATCAGCCAATCAGAATCAAGTTCAATCCGATTGGCTGATCCAATCAGCCAATCAGATTGAGCTCGCATTCTATTGGCTGTTCCGATCAGCCAATAGAATGCGAGCTCAATCTGATTGGCTGATTGGATCAGCCAATCGGATTGAACTTGATTCTGATTGGCTGATTCCATCAGCCAATCAGAAAATTCCTACCTTAATTCCGATTGGCTGATAGAATCCTATCAGCCAATCGGAATTCGAGGGACGCCATCTTGGATGACGTCACTTAAAGGAACCGTCATTCGTCGGGAGACAACGGAAGAAGAGGATGGATCCGCGTCGCCTGCTTCAAGATGGACCCGCTCCGCACCGGATGGAAGAAGATTGAAGATGCCGCTTGGAGAAGATGTTTGCCGGTCCGGATGTCCTCTTCTTGCCGGATAGGAGGAAGACTTTGGAGCCTCTTCTGGACCTCTTCAGCACCGGATGATGGATCGCCAACCCCCGCTTGGGTTGGATGAAGATGTTGGAGCCAGGACGGATTGGTGAACCTGGTATGGTGAAGACAAGGTAGGAAGATCTTCAGGGGCTTAGTGTTAGGTTTATTTAAGGGGGGTTTGGGTTAGATTAGGGGTATGTGGGTGGTGGGTTGTAATGTTGGGGGGGGGGGTATGGTATGTTTTTTTTTACAGGCAAAAGAGCTGAAATCCTTGGGGCATGCCCCGCAAAGGGCCCTGTTCAGGGCTGGTAAGGTAAAAGAGCTTGTAACTTTTTTAATTTAGAATAGGGTAGGGATTTTTTTATTTTGGGGGGCTTTGTTATTTTATTAGGGGGCTTAGAGTAGGTGTAATTAGTTTAAAATTGTTGTAATATTTTTCTTATGTTTGTAAATATTTTATTATTTTTTTGTAACTTAGTTCTTTTTTATTTTTTGTACTTTAGCTAGTTTATTTAATTGTATTTATTTGTAGGAATTGTGTTTAATTAATTTATTGATAGTGTAGTGTTAGGTTAATTGTAGGTAATTGTAGGTAGTTTATTTAATTAATTTATTGATAGGGTAGTGTTAGGTTTAATTATATCTTAGGTTAGGATTTATTTTACAGGTAAATTTGTTATTATTTTAACTAGGTAACTATTAAATAGTTCTTAACTATTTAATAGCTATTGTACCTGGTTAAAATAATTAAAAAGTTGCCTGTAAAATAAATATTAATCCTAAAATAGCTATAATATAATTATAATTTATATTGTAGCTATATTAGGATTTATTTTACAGGTAAGTATTTAGCTTTAAATTGGAATCATTTATTTAATAAGAGTTAATTTATTTCATTAGATGTAAATTATATTTAAGTTAGGGGGGTGTTAGTGTTAGGGTTAGACTTAGCTTTAGGGGTTAATCAATTTATTAGAATAGCGGTGAGCTCCGGTCGTCAGATTAGGGGTTAATAATTGAAGGTAGGTGTCGGCGATGTTAGGGAGGGCAGATTAGGGGTTAATACTATTTATGATAGGGTTAGTGAGGCGGATTAGGGGTTAATAACTTTATTATAGTAGCGCTCAGGTCTGCTCGGCAGATTAGGGGTTAATAAGTGTAGGCAGGTGTCGGCGACGTTGAGGGGGGCAGATTAGGGGTTAATAAATATAATATAGGGGTCGGCGGTGTTAGGGCTAGCAGATTAGGGGTACATAGGGATAACGTAGGTGGCGGCGCTTTGCGGTCGGAAGATTAGGGGTTAATTATTTTAAGTAGCTGGCGGCGACGTTGTGGGGGGCAGGTTAGGGGTTAATAAATGTAATACAGGGGTCGGCGGGGTTAGGGGCAGCAGATTAGGGGTACATAAGTATAACGTAGGTGGCGGTCGGCAGATTAGGGGTTAAAAATTTTAATCGAGTGGCGGCGATGTGGGGGGAGCTCGGTTTAGGGGTACATAGGTAGTTTATGGGTGTTAGTGTACTTTAGGGTACAGTAGTTAAGAGCTTTATAAACCGGCGTTAGCCAGAAAGCTCTTAACTCCTGCTATTTTCAGGCGGCTGGAATTTTGTCGTTAGAGCTCTAACGCTCACTTCAGAAACTACTCTAAATACCGGCGTTAGAAAGATCCCATTGAAAAGATAGGATACGCAAATGGCATAGGGGGATCTGCGGTATGGAAAAGTCGCGGCTGGAAAGTGAGCGTTAGACCCTTTAATCACTGACTCCAAATACCAGCGGGCGGCCAAAACCAGCGTTAGGAGCCTCTAACGCTGGTTTTGACGGCTACCGCCGAACTCCAAATCTAGGCCTTAGTGAACAGTTCTTGGGTTGTATGGGAGGCACATAAATGTAAATAAGGGGTGAATTTATTAAATACAAAGCCCAAATTAATAAAGCATCCAGACAACAATATAATGAATTGACCTCAAATTTGTCACAACTTGAATTTACACATAAGAAAGACCCCAAAAACCCTGGTATTTTGGAAGAGCTTCACAAAATCAGAGAACAATTGGACACTTACCTTACAGTAGAATACCAAAATATATATCTCAAACAGAGGCAGAAATTTTACCATAAGGGTAACAAGGTGGGGAAAATGTTAGCTAGAACACTAAAAAGTGCAAAACTAAAATCATACATTCATGAATTAAAAACAAGCCAGAATTCCACAGTCCAAATGACCCCAGAGATCTTGGATCTATTTTACAACTATTACTCACAGCTCTATAATATCCACAAGGATTCCCCACATTATACCTTCGACAATGGGGATTCCGTCCAAGCATACCTTGACTCATGCAATCTCCCCACACTCTCAAAAGAGCAGTGTGACATATTAGAATCCCCAATTTCAGCATCTGAAATCAATTTGGCAATAAAGGATCTGGCACCTGGGACGAGTCCAGGTCCAGATGGTTTCTCTGCTAAATATTATCAGGTATTTGCGTCAACTCTTACACCTGTCTTACATACTTTATTCTATAATACCTCATGCACTGACCCTTTCCCGCCCTCAATGCTTGAAGCGCATATAGTGGTTCTGCCCAAACCTGGTAAATTACCGGATACCCCACCAAATTTTCGTCCCATCTCTTTATTGAATCTAGACACAAAAATGTTTGCAAAAATTATGGTGGGCCGACTAAATAGTTTACTTCCTCAACTGATACACTATAATCAAGTAGGCTTTATGCCTTTTAGAGAGGCCAGGGACAACACTATAAAAATTATAAATATGATAGAATATGTTGTAAGATCTGACATTCCTACAATCTTCGCGTCCATGGACGCGGAGAAAGCTTTTGATGGATTAAACTGGGATTTGCTTAAGCAGACATTAGTTAAATTTGGATTACCAGATTCATTTGTATCAAAAATATTGTCTTTATATAATGCCCCAAAACAAAAATAATATTGAATGGCTCGCTCTCTCCCTCTTTCGTTATCTATAATGGGACAAGACAGGGATGTCCTCTTTCCCCACTCCTGTTCGCTCTGGCCATGGAAGCATTAACGGCTAGAATAAGGAACAATCAGAAAATAAATGGTATCAATATAGGTGAGAGAGAATATAAGATCTCTATATATGCGGATGACATTTTTATTACTATTACTTACCCACTGTTGTCTCTAAAGGAATTGCATGAGGAATTCCAAGTATATAGTAAATTTTCCAACTTTAAAATTAATGCCTCAAAATCAGAATTTATGGGCATTGGAATCCCTGAAACCACTAATACTCACATCACATCGGCATATTCATATAAATTCCAAAAAACTTAATTGAAATACTTAGGAATCCACATTACTAGTGATCCTCAACAATTATTTAGGGCAAATTATATAACTTTGATGAAAAATATACAACAGGAACTACAATCCTGGCGTAATAAAACATTATTATGGTTGGGCCGACTACATGCAGTAAAAATGACTATTTTACCAAAAATTTTATATATCTTTCAAATAATTACAATTGAAATACCCAAAACTTTCCTTATTAAATTTCAAACTTTATTAAATAACTATGTCTGGAATAATAAACATCCTAGAATAGCTAAACCAATTATCTACAGAACTAAACTTAAGGGCGGGTTGGGAGTACCAAACCTACAATATTATCATATAGCTGGAACTTTAGTCCGTATCATAGATTGGTGAAAACATAATGATCACAAAGAGTGGGTACGCATAGACCACAATCTAGCGCAAAACACTCAGTTAGGGGCATGTTGCTGTATCCCTCAAATACATAGAACATTACATCCCTCAACAAGCACAATAACTAGACTGACACTTAAAATATGGGACACATGTATCCATAAGTTTACTACACTATCCTCTATACCCTCACCATTGACGCCTTTAAAATATAATCCAGAGTTTCAGGTTTCCCTCCCTAATCCCTATATAAAAATGTTGACACTGCAAGATGTAATACCATGTTGCTCTATTATGGAACGCAATGCCCTTAAACCAAAAAAAGACTTACAAGAAGCACACAGAGAATTCTTTGCCCCCTGGTTTAAATACTTTCAAGTACACCACTATATCACTTCACATGATAAACGTCTTCTATTTCATAGACCTCTATCTCCATTTGAATTAATATGCAACTCTAATACTTATGCAAAAGGCTCACTCTCTCTTGTATATAAATTGTTAGTCGATCACCATTCCAGGACTCTACCGACCTATGCCACAACATGGTCAGATGAACTCCAAAGACCAGTGACCCCACAAGAATGGTCGAGAATCTTTGAGAATATGAATAGGCATACCTCCTCCATTGCGCAACTGGAGACTAATTTAAAATTGCTTTGCAGATGGTATTATACCCCTGTTAGGTTAACTACTATGTTTAAACATAGTGATCCCTCTTGTTGGAGGGCTTGTGGAAATAGGGGGGATTACCGGCATATTTGGTGGACTTGCCCAAGTATCACTTCTTATTGGCAAGATATCCAACTGGCAATTGAACAGGCTCTAAATATTAAATTACCACTGGATCCCACAGTCTTCCTTCTGAGCAATCTTCCAAAGATTAAGTGTAAATTGAGATTTAGACTATTGATCATAATGCTTAACTGTGCTAGGAGACTTATTCCAAGAAATTGGAAATCGATAAAAGTAACCTCTTTGTCAGATTGGAAATCTTTGGTCACTCATATACTAACAATGGAGAAATACCACTATATATACAAAAAAAGACTAGATGATTTCCTAAATGTTATGGGAAGAGTATTGTTACTCGAGGGAATAATATTTCTTTGTTACTTTATTAGCATTTATGTAATAGGCAGTAGGATCATACTCATCGAGGGGCACGCTCTTTTCAATACATGCAAAACCCAGTTTATTGCTAGAGATGTGTTAGTTAAAGCATAGCGTATTTACTTATCGCATATCATATTTGTCCTGACCTGGATGTCATACTATTAATATTGATGTAGATACTGTATACCCTCTTGTACGGTGATATTTTTATATATGTCATTCCCTGTATGGTATTCTTTGTTTTGTTTTGTTTTGTTTTATGTTTGTTATTTTGTTCTAAATAAAGAAAACTTAAAAAAAAAAATGGTCATGTAACTTGGAGATTATGCTATGTTTTACAATATATCTGTATCTGTATGTGTGTATATATATATATATGTGTGTGTGTGTATATATATATATATATATATATATATATAGTGAAGATTGGAGTAGCCGTGTTAGTCCAGTAGATAGATGCTCAAAAAACAAAGTATTGCAGTATGCAGTGATACCTTTTTTATTTGACTAACATAATATTTAAAAGACAAGCTTTCGAGAGTTTTCCTCTCTTCCTCATGTCTGAAGCAATACTGATCATTCTGATATAGATACACATCACATACAACAAATGGAAGGGAGGAAGGGGGGTGAGAGGGGGGTGAGAGGGGGGTCATAAAAGCAGAGAATGTGTCTGAAGGAGAAAATAGCTGAGAATAGCCAGAAAGAATAAATAAACAGAGGAGAGTAAATAGGTCAGATGAGAGGAAAAACAAAAAGGAAAAAGAAACCAATATAGGACAATAAGATGAGAGATTATAGAAAGTTATGGTAGTGTGTGAGAAAGCCAGAGTCTACATTAAGTACTTCATTTCTGGTATTGAAATGTGTGATCATTTTCATCTCAAACGTCTTTCGTTCATGAGAGTCTTTGAAATTCCCTTTAAGAATTTTAATCCTGAGGTTAAGGATGGAGTGACCAGTCTGGGTGAAGTGATGACCAACAGGGGTACAATATTCATTTTCCTTGTGGTTTTTGATCGAGTGTCTGTGTAGATTCATTCTGAGATGCAGCTTTAGGCCAGTTTCTCCAATGTAGCAACCTCTGTCACACGCTGTACACTGTATTATGTACACCACATTAGCAGATGAGCACGAATAGGATCCCTTAATATTGTATGACGCGTTGTTGTGTCTGGCTGTGTTGTTGTCACATATATGTTGACACAGTTTGCAGAGTGATTTGTTGCATCGTGCAGTGCCATTCTGTGTGCGCTTCTGTTCTGTGGTTAATTTGCTGCGGACCAATCTCTGTCTCAGGTTAGGCGGTTGTTTGAATGCTAGTATGGGGGGTTCAGGAAATATTTTTTTGAGTGTGGGGTCCTCTGAAATTAGTGGTTGTAGATCTTTAATAATTTTGCGCACTCCTTCCAGAGTAGGGTTGTAAGTGACTACTAGAGGGGTTCTTGTTTTGTTTTCCTTTTCTTTGTATTGTAGGAGTCTTTCCCGTGGTGTTTTTAGGGCAGATTTGATTTTTTTAGATATTGTCCTTTCCTTGTAGCCCTTTTGCCTAAATGACTCTGACAGTGTACTGAGGTGGTGATCTCTGTCTTTTGTGTCAGAGCAAATGCGGTGATATCTGATAGCTTGGCTGTAGATGATACCTTGTTTGGTGTGATTGGGATGGAAGCTGGAATTGTGGAGGTAGCTGTACCTGTCTGTGGGATTTCTGTATATAGATGAATGAAGGATGCCATTGGTGACAGTTATTGTGCAGTCCAAGAAGTTCACACTATGATTTGAAAAGTCCATTTTAAGGTTTATTGACGGGTGAAATGAATTAAATGATTTGTGGAAATCTAAGAGGCTTTCTTCTCCTTCTGTCCATATTATGAAAATATCATCGCTGTAACGATAATATGTATACGGTTTGTGGGGCTGAGTACATAAGAATCTGTATTCTAGGTACGCCATGAAAAGATTGGCGTATTGTGGTGACATTTTTGTACCCATCGCTGTCCCTGTCATTTGTAGGTAGTAATTGTTGTTAAAACTGAAATAGTTGTGTGTGAGTATGAATTCTATAAGCTGGGCAATAGTTGCACTATCATATTTGTGTGTTGTTTGGTGGGATGAGAGAAATTTACTGCAGGCCTCAATACCATCCTTATGCGGGATGTTGCTGTATAAGGATTCCACATCCATAGTAACTAGTATAGTGTTTCTAGGTAGTTCATTTATCTGGTTGAGTTTATTAAGGAAGTCCGTAGTGTAGTGTATATATTGTAGAATAAAGCACTCGCTGGTCTTCAGAAATCAGTGACAACTCTTATTTATTTTGTGACGTTTTGGGACCTTCCTTTGTTTGGTCCCGAAACGTCCCGCACTAAATAAGAGTTGTCACTGATGAGCGATTTATTCTACAGCCTATGTTTACTATCTTTATAGCACCCTGGCAGATATTGCTTGATGGTAGGAGTGCATACACAAGGTGTGACGTTTCGGAGTATTACCTCCTTCCTCAGACATAGCAAGAAAGTGAATAATGGCAACCTCTATATATATATATATATATATATATTCAAGAAAAAGACAGAGGGGAAGCAACTACTGTTAGAGCTATATGTATTTAGTATTCTAGTTTCAGACTAGTAAATGACTATATATGAAACTTTGCTGCAGACCCTTTTTATAAATGACATGGGGCAGGAGAGAAAGAGAAGACAAGAACAAAATCTTGTCTATTGAAAGACAGGGAATTCAGCACTCTTTTTTTAAAAGATTGAAAAAAAGCTCAAAAAATATATACTTCAAAATTGATTATTTAATTGTGGATTGGTGACATTTCACCCCATGGGGACACCATCAGTCATACAAAATGTTCAACTCCAGAATTCATATACAATATATAGACACTCAAAACCATAAATATTAAAAAACATACATAGCATAATAATTATATGCAGATTACAAAATGAACCTGACCGGTCAGGGATGCCCACAGGCACAGATAGATCAAAATTGCAAATATACAGTTGATAGTGGCAGGATCTTAATTAAACTACTACACCCTACTGCATACAGATCCCCCAATCTGAAGATACATGGAGGTGTAATCTGGGCAGGAGTTTAAGTGGGATCGAAGAGGTTAATTATAGAACTCTTGTGTCAGTACGATAATGTCAACATTTAAACAGAGCAATGTTGCAAGGTACATTAGCTATCACAGCAATATATTAGAGGCGGAATGTTACCTAGACAAACTACACCCTGCTGCACACAGCACCCCAGTACCAGAGGTAAACGCTGGGCAGGAAAGAAATGGGATATAAGTAGTCTAGTGATCAATCCACCTGAATATGTACATAAAGAAAAAGAAGAATGCAGAGTGAAAGCATATCACGGTTAGTAAGCACATAAGCAGCAATGGTGTGAGCATATCATGTTATGTCATTGCAAAGGCGTTTATGCAGCAACAAAGCTCAGTTCAAAGCAATGTATGAGGCAGCGTTTAGACAGTATGCAGCTTTTTTGAGTGACAGTTCCAACTTATAGGCCGATACCCTTGACAGGGAAAATCATGCACAGGATTACTCTCTACTCATAGTACACTTTTGTATAGCTAGTCTTCCTCTGTTTATCAATTGCAGAGTTCTTACAACAGGTCTCCCTGCTGATAGTTGTTGCAAAGTTCATACGACCTTATTGCCAATGCCATAAGACAGATGCTGGATAACGTGTATGCCCTTCTTAAGAGTACTTCTCTCCATGTGATCCGTGCTCGTTGAGCAACCTGCTCTGAAAGACGTCACAGTTCTCAAGTCAGGGTTCTGTGATCCTAAGCGTACATCACCTGCTCCGATCGGCTAAACAATGCCGACGCGCATTTCACCTGCTCGTCTGTTTGTAAGACCGGGCTTTGTCAAGGCATTTCATTCTTTTTCTCTCATTATCGCTCTCTCTCGCTAATTCTCTCTCTCTCATTCTCTATCTCTCTTTAATTATCTCTCTCTCATTCTCTCTCTCTCATTCTTTCTCTCTCTCTCATTCATTCTCTCTTTCTTTCTCTTTCTCTCTTTCTTTCTCTTTCTCTCTCTTTCTCTCTCTCTTTCTTTCTCTCTCTCTCTTTCTTTCTCTCTCTCTCTCTCTCTTTTTCTTTCTCTCTCTCTCTTTCTCTCTCTTTCTCTTTTTCTTTCTCTCTCTCTTTCTCTCTCTTTCTCTCTCTCTCTCTCTTTCTCTCTCTTTCTCTCTCTCTTTCTCTCTCTCTTTCTCTCTCTTTCTTTCTCTCTCTTTCTCTCTCTCTCTTTCTCTCCATATGTGAACATAAAACCACCTACTGATCATAATCAAGTGATTTGAATCAGCTGGAAGCATCAGGTGCATAGCATGAGTCACTAGCCTTAATAACCAGCCAAACAAATTTAAACAAAACAACGTGGCTAATTAGATCAAAACAATGTTGCTCTTATGCTAACACTATACATCCATAATCAACAACTACAACTTATTATGGGCGGACTGCTGAGGTACTCATAAATACAATAGCAACTTCTATGGCCATAAGCAAAAGTATCTATGTGGGCAAATTACATAAGTCTGAAAGGGGATATAACTGCTATCAACATAATATGAAGAAAAAGAAAAAAGAGAAGAAAAAAAGAAAAACACATAGTAGAAGCACAGAATAAAGAGCAATAAAAAATATTTTCCCCCCTCTACATTCTGCTCTTCTGTCTAAGAGTCATACTATGTCATTCTCTTTTGTCTAAGTGTCATACTATGTCATGCTCATTTCTTTTATTGCTCATATATTTATTGCTCTTTACGATATGCATTTACGATTTGAATGTAAAATATGATTATTATTTTTTTGCTTACATTTTAATTGATTGTGGATTTCAAAGAAACTGAGGCTTATCAGATATGCATGGCCTGCTAATTTGTCAGTATTATATTTAGTATGTTATATTTTAAAGCCTAGTGGAATCCATGTTTCTGATCTTTGCTGTAGCCATTTAGGGACAGGTGTAAATGAACTTGTGATCTCAGCTCTATAGAATGCAGACTCAGGTAGGAAGTGAAACAAGTACACTTTTTAGAGGTATTTAAAAAAAACAAAAAACAATAATTGCATTTTTGGGGAATAATAAATGCAGCATTGAATGTCCCTTTAAATGGAGGAATGTAAAAACTAAAGTAATATATTTTCTGTGATTTAAACTTGCTAAGCTTATGTTACTATTGTGTATTGGTTGAAGTGTTTATAATATTAGCCAAGGAAAGTGTTCATCAGTGTTTTTTTTTTTTTTTTTTTTTTTATTTCCAATGCTTTTATCAAGAACAGGGGCAATATTATAAAAATGCCTGGTTCAAACTTCATATGAAATAATCAATTACAGCAGTAAAATAAAAAAGAAAAGGATAAGCTGCAAGTTTTGCATCATTTGAAAAACTTTGATCTTCACTATTGATTTCCTCAGAATGATAAAGAAATAAAAGCCTGATTTTAAGCACAATATTGACTAATGCAAATGTTTGTGTAGCTACTGTATTGATTATAAAAAAAAAACTGGATGAGCAATTGAGAAGAGTTCTCTCTCAATGTTTATGCATCCACTTTAATATGCGCTCATAAAATGCAAGTAATCATAAATTCTTCTTGCGCTCTCTCCCTTCTGACAAGTTTTGTTAATTGCCTGATGTAAAAAAAAAACATATTTCTACTACCAAGAGGAAAAAATGCTTGTGACCTTTCATTAAGTTATTTTTTCACCTCTGCAAACCAATCGCAGCTTTCTGTTTATACTCCTAATTTATATATAGTGCCATCACAGGCTATATAGTGGAAAAGAATATGTTTTATTGAAATAGAAAGAGAAAAAAAACATTATAACTTTTAACATGATGTATTATATAGCGTTATAACACATTCTTTATACCTTTTATCACACAGTATGGTAAATATTTATGACTAGGCTTATGCATTTGTTTCATTACGAATGCAAATTTGTAACAGAAACACAGATATTCGTTTTGGTTTCACAAAACAAATATATCAAATGCACTATTTTAAAGAAAACAAACAAATACTAACAAAACTTGTTAGTATCCATTAGTTTCTTTTAAATTAGCTTTAAAATATTAAATACTTACCTGTATCACACTGGAGAGCTGAGCTAATCCTGACACTTTTTCACAGAGCCCCGGACGTCGCTAATATGAGACTTAGTGTTGCGAATCCCAGAGCCTAACCCAAAGGAGAAGGTCTCTTAACCTCTTTATGACCGCACATATAAACACATAAATATATATGTATATATTCATATACATATACAGGTGGCCCTCATTTTACAACGGTTCAATTTACACCGTTTCAGAATAACAACCTTTTTTTCCAGTCATGTGACTGCTATTGAAAAGCATTGAGAAGCAGTGCATTTGTTAAAATAGCCAGCAGGTGGAGCTGTCCGCTTGTGTTGCAGCAAAGCCAAGCAAGTTGAAATTAATCAGTTTAACCAGACCTGAGCTATCGAGCAGATATCAAAGGAACAAGATCCTCCTGTCTATAAATCCGTCCAGATTGGAATGCATAGAAAGAACTGTTTGCAGAAAAATACAAGTGAAGTCTGTGTTATGTGATTATTTTATTAGGTTTATAATGCTGTTTAGCAAATGCTTTTGTTAATTTAAATAGTTTAATTATATATTCTGTGTTGTGTGATTATTTTATTAGGTTCACAATGGTGTTTAGCATTTAAAGTCTTTGTTTAAAAGCTTTAAAAATACTGTATTAGGTGTTACTTATGACAATTTTGAGAGGGGCCTGGAATCTATCTCCCTCACTTCCCATTGACTTACATTATAAACTGGGTTTCAATTTACAACGGTTTCGATTTACAACCATTCCTTCTGGAACCTAACCACGGCGTAAACTAAGGGCTACCTGTATATATTTATTTAATGCTGCCCAACGCTGCGCAAGTTGACCTCTGCGCTTAGCAAGGTGTTTGTGTGCGGCATGAAAATTAGGTTATGGAAGCAAGCTCCGGTGAGCACTTGGCTTCCAGCAATACGAATGTCATCTCCCGTTTGCATTGGGCCTTACTTGTAATAACAGCATACATGTACATGCGCTGGTATTGCCAAGTTAAATGCACACATCATGCTCACATAAGCGCAAATGTGCGCTTAACTTGTAATTTAGCCCTATATATTTTATTTCATTATTAAACAAAACAAAAAGGTGTTTCAGGGCACAGACATTTAAGTGCTCATTTTCATTTGTGGTAAAGTAAATTTGCTGTTGATTGCATCATTTTGATGTTATTGTTGGTGCATAATCTACCAAAAATGCTTTTAATTGCGCACACATTTAACAGACAGATTGGTGACCGCATATCATTCTCATTTTCACAACAATGGTTTATTTTCTATGGAAATTATATTTAGTTAAATACGATAGTTTATCTGGCTAGCAACATATAAGCAAAATGTATGATTCTTTTATGAAAATTTGGGGCAGTAAATAAATGTGCCCACTTAAACAAATTATTTAAATTAAACAGTTATTTTGTTTTTTTGGTTTAACAGTAATAATTATTAACATTCATTCTTTGACTATAGAGATGTAGGGAATAATGTTTCTAATCTCTCTATAGCTAACTGTGGGTAAAAACGAACACAAATAAAAAATAAAATAACAAAATACAAATGCTAAGAACACTAAAAAAATGACTCAAAAAAGAGCTAATTCAGTGGCAACCAAAGGTCATTGGAATAGCCAATAAGTAATAACATGGGGAGATGTATACAATAGTTTATTCTGGTATATAAACTGAATGCACTGACAACCAATCAAGTTTTTGAGTTAATCTAGCATCCACTTTGATCAGTGGCGTCACTAGGGGGGGGCGGGGGGGGGCGGGCCGCACCCGGGTGACACCCTACAATGTTGAGATGCATAGATTATTTTATTAGAGGCTGGCATTTGTGAACATTAGTGGGACTGGGGAAGTTGTAGACTCACAATTTTTTTGCCCCTTGAGCCAGTGCTGCAATTTCAACAAATAGTTTTCCCGGCTGCTTTTGCTTGTTTGTACTTTGCTCCTCCCCTGCCCAATTTCACTATGAATGTTGTGGGTGTGCCGTGGGGCTTGCAAAGTTGCGCTGCTAGCCTAAACCTGCCTGCCTATCTGTGCTCACTGCTCAGTGACATGCGGCCCAGGGCTGTGCACTGACAGACTTGGAACAGAGTCAGAGAGCAGAATTTTCATAGTTTGTGCGCCTAAACCTTTTCTTCAGTGATTTATTTTAGAGTGCTCTGTTTATCTTTCATTTGATGTTCTGCTGAGCCAGGGAGCAGCTCTAGGCATGAGCTTCATAATTAATGCAGTGCAGTTTACATATTTTGTATGTGTGTGTCTGAGTTTTTGTGTGTGTGTTTTTGTGTGTGTGTCTGAGTGTGTTTCCGAGTGTTTGTGTGTGCATCTAAGTATGTTTTTAAGTGTGTCTGAGTGTTTGTATGTGTGTGTCTGCTTTCTGGGGGGGGGGTGACACCATGACTTACCGCACCGGGTGACACCAACCCTAGTGACGCCACTGACTTTGATCATACTTACAATTTAGATATTTACCAATGAGCTCAAAAAGCAATATGCACCAAGTTAGCTTTTCAAAATTATATTCCTCATTTATAAAACGGTGTTGAAAAAAACATTCATCTTTTGTATTTTAGTGCTTATAGTTAAAAAGCATTCTGTTATATTTCAGTTATTTTAATAGCTATACTTCATTTCCTGATAAAAAATTTAAATCTACATTTTAAGCCTAGATTACAAGTGGTGCACAATTGATAGCACAGGGTGCTCTATCAATATCAAGGGCCCACAATCAGAAAAGAGCAAATTGTGTATTACAAGTCCATGAAAAAAATAGAAGCAAAGCATGTTTAGCTTGGTTGACATCTCCTTAGCTTGCCTTGTACTTTCAATGGATATCGCAGCAGAGCACATAACAGTGCACAGGGTGCTCTATCAATATCAAGGGCCCATGCTCAGAAAAGAGCAAATTTGGTATTACAAGTGAGTCATAAGGAGGAAACTAATTTTCCAGTTTTTCAACAACTCACAAATACCTTAGAGAAACTGGGTATTGAATTGTCTGACAATAAATATAAAAAATATGAAAGAGATTGCAAAGACTATGCATTATCTGTAGTTTACAATTAGAATACAGTCAAGAAAGTGAATAGAAACAACTTGGGAAAAAGCAATAAAAAGAGTAAAAACAACAGCTCTAAAAGGGTTACTTTCTCTATTTTTGAGAGCACAGCCTCCAAGGGTGACTCTAAGTTATCTACCCCCAATAACCCTACATCTACTTCTACTCCAATAAAAACATGGGCAAAAACTGTGGAACAGATGGGAGCAAGGCCAAAAAATGGGGGAGCCACGGAGGAGGAAGACTCAACAAATTTGGAAAGTCGAGCTCCAAAGTACCCAAGCCGCCTGAATCAAACGAAAAAGAAGAACACTAAACAATGAAGATCATTAATCTGTCCTCTATACAATTAATTGATTTTGAACAGACTGTCTTATCCAAAGGTCTGGGGTTTTCACCCTCACATGACTTTAACTTGTTCAATACCATCTTGGACATTAACGTTTGTTTAGTAAAATTACTCTTAAAAAACATTTCAGGGATTCAGACAGTCCCCTTTCCCCTGTAGTGACTGATAATTTTTCTGATAATGTTATACATGGAACAGGTTTAGACGTGAAACTGAATTTTGAGGAATTATGTGACATAGTGTCACTATGTGATTTACAAGGGGTCTCAAATGGGAGTATTGTAAAAGATTGTCAGCAACCCATTAAAGAATCTAAATCCAGGTCCTCCTTTTACCCAGTGCATGCTCACAATGACTTTATTGAAGTTTTCCATTCTGTGGTTGAACAAGATCTTGTGCATTTATTAAAAGTTGTTAGCAAGAGTAGTAATAGTCATGGTAATATGAATGGCAAGGAAATAAGGGCCCTCAATAGGTTGTAAAATAACTCTGACTTACAGTAAATTGACATTTAATCCCACAAGGACATTTCAGAATAAATTGAAACATTTACTGCATAGTGGAGGAGGGGAGCTCTCAGCTCTCAATATTAACTAACAAATTAAGGCCTAGATTTGGAGTTCGGCGGTAAAAGGGCTGTTAACGCTCCGCGGGTTTTTTTCTGGCCGCACCATAAATTTAACTCTGGTATCGAGAGTTCAAACAAATGCTGCGTTAGGCTCCAAAAAAGGAGCGTAGAGCATTTTTACCGCAAATGCAACTCTCGATACCAGAGTTGCTTACGGACGCGGCCGGCCTCCAAAACGTGCTCGTGCACGATATCCCCATAGGAAACAATGGGACTGTTTGAGCTGAAAAAAAAACCTAACACCTGCAAAAAAGCAGCGTTCAGCTCCTAACGCAGCCCCAATGTTTCCTATGGGGAAACACTTCCTACGTCTGCACCTAACACTCTAACATGTACCCCGAGTCTAAACACCCCTACCCTTACACTTATTAACCCCTAATCTGCCGCCCCCGCTATCGCTGACCCCTGCATTACACTTTTAACCCCTAATCTGCCGCTCCGTAAAACGCCGCCACCTACGTTATCCCTATGTACCCCTAATCTGCTACCCCTAACACCGCCGACCCCTATATTATATTTATTAACCCCTAATCTGCCCCCCACAACGTCGCCGACACCTGCCTACACTTATTAACCCCTAATCTGCCGAGCGGACCTGAGCGCTACTATAATAAAGTTATTAACCCCTAATCCGCCTCACTAACCCTATCATAAATAGTATTAACCCCTAATCTGCCCTCCCTAACATCGCCGACACCTACCTTCAATTATTAACCCCTAATCTGCCGACCGGAGCTCACCGCTATTCTAATAAATGTATTAACCCCTAAAGCTAAGTCTAACCCTAACACTAACACCCCCCTAACTTAAATATAATTTTTATCTAACGAAATAAATTAACTCTTATTAAATAACTTATTCCTATTTAAAGCTAAATACTTACCTGTAAAATAAATCCTAATATAGCTACAATATAAATTATAATTATATTATAGCTATTTTAGGATTAATATTTATTTTACAGGCAACTTTGTATTTATTTTAACCAGGTACAATAGCTATTAAATAGTTAAGAACTATTTAATAGTTACCTAGTTAAAATAATAACAAATTTACCTGTAAAATAAATCCTAACCTAAGTTATAATTAAACCTAACACTACCCTATCAATAAATTAATTAAATAAACTACCTACAATTACCTACAATTAACCTAACACTACACTATCAATAAATTAATTAAACACAATTCCTACAAATAAATACAATTAAATAAACTAGCTAAAGTACAAAAAATAAAAAAGAACTAAGTTACAAAAAATAAAAAAATATTTAAAAACATAAGAAAAATATTACAACAATTTTAAACTAATTACACCTACTGATCGGAACAGCCAATAGAATGCGATCTCAATCTGATTGGCTGATTGGATCAGCCAATCGGATTGAACTAGATTCTGATTGGCTGATTCCATCAGCCAATCAGAAAATTCCTACCTTAATTCCGATTGGCTGATAGAATCCTATCAGCCAATCGGAATTCGAGGGACGCCATCTTGGATGACGTCCCTTAAAGGAACCGTCATTAGTCGGGAGACATCGGAAGAAGAGGATGGATCCGCGTCGCCTGCTTCAAGATGGACCCGCTCCGCACCGGATGGAAGAAGATCGAAGATGCCGCTTGGAGAAGATGTTTGCCGGTCCGGATGTCCTCTTCTTGCCGGATAGGAGGAAGACTTTGGAGCCTCTTCTGGACCTCTTCAGCACCGGATTATGGATCGCCAACCCCCCCTTGGGTTGGATGAAGATCTTGGAGCCAGGACGGATCGGTGATACCTGGATGGTGAAGACAAGGTAGGAAGATCTTCAGGGGCTTAGTGTTAGGTTTATTTAAGGGGGGTTTGGGTTAGATTAGGGGTATGTGGGTGGTGGGTTTTAATTTTGGGGGGGGGGTATTGTATGTTTTTTTTTACAGGCAAAAGAGCTGAAATTCTTGGGGCATGCCCCGCAAAGGGCCCTGTTCAGGGCTGGTAAGGTAAAAGAGCTTGTAACTTTTTTAATTTAGAATAGGGTAGGGAATTTTTTATTTTGGGGGGCTTTGTTATTTTATTAGGGGGCTTAGAGTAGGTGTAATTAGTTTAAAATTGTTGTAATATTTTTCTTATGTTTGTAAATATTTTTTTATTTTCTGTAACTTAGTTCTTTTTTATTTTTTGTACTTTAGATAGTTTATTTAATTGTATTTATTTGTAGCAATTGTGTTTAATTAATTTATTGATAGTGTAGTGTTAGGTTTTATTGTAGGTAATTGTAGGTAGTTTATTTAATTATTTTATTGATAGGGTAGTGTTAGGTTTAATTATAACTTAGGTTAGGATTTATTTTACAGGTAATTTTGTAATTATTTTAACTAGGTAACTATTAAATAGTTCTTAACTATTTAATAGCTATTGTACCTGGTTAAAATAAATACAAAGTTGCCTGTAAAATAAATATTAATCCTAAAATAGCTATAATATAATTATAATTTATATTGTAGCTATATTAGGATTTATTTTACAGGTAAGTATTTAGCTTTAAATAGGAATAAGTTATTTAATAAGAGTTAATTTATTTCGTTAGATAAAAATTATATTTAACTTAGGGGGGTGTTAGTGTTAGGGTTAGACTTAGCTTTAGGGGTTAATACATTTATTAGAATAGCGGTGAGCTCCGGTCGGCAGATTAGGGGTTAATAATTGAAGTTAGGTGTCGGCGATGTTAGGGAGGGCAGATTAGGGGTTAATACTATTTATGATAGGGTTAGTGAGGCGGATTAGGGGCTAATAACTTTATTATAGTAGCGCTCAGGTCCGCTCGGCAGATTAGGAGTTAATAAGTGTAGGCAGGTGTCGGCGACGTTGAGGGGGGCAGATTAGGGGTTAATAAATATAATATAGGGGTCGGCGGTGTTAGGGGTAGCAGATTAGGGGTACATAGGGATAACGTAGGTGGCGGCGATTTGCGGTCGGAAGATTAGGGGTTAATTATTTTAAGTAGCTTGCGGCGACGTTGTGGGGGGCAAGTTAGGGGTTAAGAAATATAATATAGGGGTCGGCGGGGTTAGGGGCAGCAGATTAGGGGTACATAAGTATAACGTAGGTGGCGGTCGGCAGATTAGGGGTTAAAAAATTTAATCGAGTGGCGGCGGTGTGGGGGGACCTCGGTTTAGGGGTACATAGGTAGTTTATGGGTGTTAGTGTACTTTAGGGTACAGTAGTTAAGAGCTTTATAAACCGGCGTTAGCCAGAAAGCTCTTAACTCCTGCTATTTTCAGGCGGCTGGAATCTTGTCGTTAGAGCTCTAACGCTCACTGCAGAAACGACTCTAAATACCAGCGTTAGAAAGATCCCATTGAAAAGATAGGCTACGCAAATGGCGTAGGGGGATCTGCGGTATGGAAAAGTCGCGGCTGAAAAGTGAGCGTTAGACCCTTTAATCACTGACTCCAAATACCAGCGGGCGCCCAAAACCAGCGTTAGGAGCCTCTAACGCTGGTTTTGACGGCTACCGCCGAACTCTAAATCTAGGCCTAAGTGAGTATTTGTATGTGGAATCACCAAGAGTTCCCCTCCTTAAGCATCTACCCAAAATACACAAATCCCTTTTGAATCTGCAATGTTTCTGCAATTCGGTCCCTGGGGGAAAAATTAGGAGAGTGGGTTGATGCTCAGTTACAACCTGTAGTACAATCCCTATTGAGATTTCTGAGGGACACCAAATATTTACTGAAACTCCTATAGGAACAAGAATGTAGGGACAGATTTAGATGTGTTCCAATTGATGCTGTATCCCTTTATTCATGTATTGCACGTGATTTGGGGATTACTGCAATCAGAAAAATGTTACTGAAGTATTCCAACTAGGATGAGGACCTCATTATTTTTATCCTTGATGCCATAACTTTCCTTCTGAACCACAACTATTTTATCTTTAATGGAGAATTTTTCATTCAAAAGAGGGGTACAGCAATGGGGGCAAAGTTTGCCCCTCATATGCTAATATTTGTGTAGCATATTTTGAGGATACCATGTTACTTAGTGTGGACAATGTGTGTAGGAAAAACATCAAATTCTACACTCGCTACATTGACAATATGCTTTTGATCTAGGAAGGCTCTGAGGATGATTTAAATGACTTTATTGGGCATTTAAATAATAAAAGAGGTAACCTAAGATTTGCTTTTAGTGCCTCTAGGGACAGTGTACCATATTTAGATGTTCAGTTAAAGGGACATTAAACCCAATTTTTTTCTTTCATGATTCAGATAGAGAATACCATTTTAAACAACTTTCTAATTTACTTCTGTTATCTAACTTGCTTCATTCTCTTGATATTCTTTCCTGAAAAGCATATCTAGATAGGCTCAGTAGCTTCTGATTGGTGGCTGCACATAGATGCCTTATGTGATTGGCTCACCTGTGTGCATTGCTATTTCTTTAACTAAAGATATCTAAAGAATGAAGCAAATTAGATAATAGAAGTAAATTGTAATGTTGTTTAAAATTGTATTCTCTGTCTGAATTATGAAATAAATTGTTTGGGTGTAATATCCCTTTAAGTCATTGTGGCAATTCTGTGGTCTCTGAAGCATATAGGAAGGAGATCACTGGGAATACTATCCTCAGGGCGGAATTTTCAAATCCTTACCATGTAAAGAAAGGTATTCCCAAGGGAACCATGCTAATGCTCTTACTACAAAACACAAAATGGAAGTGCTCAGTCTTTGAAACCCACAATCTCTACTCATTGTAGATGAGAGATCAATGCAGGGGTTGGAGTTCCAATCAATATGCGTAAATTTTGGAAACAGTCAGTCTAATGAGTATCAATGTCTCTGGGGCTCTCTCTCTCCCCCTTTGTTTTTCCCCACAGTCTCCGCTTCAGCCTAAATCTCCAGTCTAATGGCAATGCAAATAATCTCCAAGTAAGACCAGCGATCTCAGCAGCTCTTACCCTCCTCAGCTGTTGGTGGGGGGCCTGGACTCACTCCGGACTTCCTCTCAGGCGGGCTATGAGACCCTTCTGAATGGGTGCAGTATGTATGTCCTCCTTCACGTGCTTCAGAGCTGCTGGCGTGTGCGGGATGAGACGCAACCTCAGTGGAGATTCCTGTTACGTCACCAATGACGAGGCTCACCATTGAGTGCAGAAGAGAGAGCGGGGGGGAGGAGGCTCCAAGTGTAAGACAAGTTGGCCTACGAAGAAGCGCATGTCTGCATGCGCCAGGCCACACTGACTGTGACCTATACTTGTATGCAATTTGGATTCATCCAATAAACCCTGTTATTCAGTTACCTCCAGCTTCAGCGAGTCCTACTTTTTTTTTTTGTTTCATTAATGCTCTTACTGACCGACTATGTGAAAGAGGTTATGATTGAATGATCTTTAGTGAGGTATCCAAACAGGTTTCTGACATGAATATGGAGTCACTTTTGAGAGATGGTAGAAGAAAATGTGCCAGGAAAGAGGGCATTCATTTAATTACAATGTACAGTAAACAGTATAGTGAGATATGTAACATAGAAAAAGATTACCCATTTTGTATGGGGATAGTGATCTTCAGGGCATTTCTGGACATTGTAATGTTATCCCACGTAGAGCAAAAACAATAGGGGATATGTTAAGGAGGAATTTTGGAGGCAAAGACAACAGAGAACACACTGGGAGAAATTGGTTATCTCTAAAACCTGGTATCTATAATTTGTGGAGGAGTACCGTGCAAATGTTGTTGCTATGCTAAAGTGGGTGATACATTTGTATCTACTCAGACTGGTGCACAATTTAAGATACACAAAAATATCAACTGCAATTCTGCCTTTTTTATTGACTTAAATACATGTAACATCTGTAATCTTCAGTATATAGGTTTTACCTCAAGAATGGTAAAGGACAGAATTAGGGAACATTTGCTTTCCCTTGAGGCGGAAATTCCCAAAACACCAGTGGCTAAACATTTTGCCAAACACGATGCATTTAGTTTTCAAGGCATATAATTGGTCACAGTAGGTCCCCGGGGTGATGATAGGTTTGCAGCCTTAAATAAGAGGGACATTTACTGGATTTTTACCCTAAAAACTGATTTACCACTAGGGGTTAAAAAAATCAGTGATGTAAAGTTGTTCATAGATAACACCCAACTAGTGGGAATAATATCCTCTCATTTCATTTTTTTCAGTATTTTAGTTTATTGTTTAATAAGTTTGGGATGTACTGTCTCTTTGAATTCTACTGTAGGATCTGTATTTGCATTTATATAGTATTTTACTTACTTTTATACATGTTGAATGTCCTATTAGTAGTCTATGAGGCATACACATGAATCCATTCTGTGTATTTTTGTATTACTTGATGCTGTAATAGTGTAAAATGGATTCCCTCTGGTTTCTTGGAATATAAGGGAAACAATGTTTATATACATACAGTATAGTTAAATATGTTTCAACTTTGACATGCATTTTTTAATATAACCACTTTATTCTTTTTGTTACTTTTTGCTTCAATTGTTTTTTTATTTATTTTTCTGTATACGTAGATGTATGGTGGTAAGGACTTTTTTGTGATTACTGCTACTGCAATATGATTGGTTTAAATAAACACTTCCTAATGTGGTTATAAAGGGATTTGTAACACCTGTAAGGTAGCTCTGATGAAGTACCATGTAGGCAGGAAACGCGTCAGTTGCTAATCCTCTGTGTGCTGTGTCCTGATGATTTTACTATTTGTAAACTAACAAATGGACATTTTAACTCTTTTGATTCTCTCCTGAATCTATTTTTCCAGAAGCTACGTTTGCTGATCATTTCTAATATAAACTGAATGCACTGACAACCAATCAAGTTTTTGAGCTAATATAGCATCCACTTTGATCATACTTACAATTTAGATATTTACCAATGAGCTCAAAAAGCAATATGCACCAATTTAGCTCTTTAAAATTATATTCCTCATTTAGCAAACAGTGTTAAAATAAACATTCATCTTTTGTATTATGGATGTTATAGTTAAAAGGCTGCTATATTTTAATAGCTATACTTCATTTCCTGATAACATTTTAAATCTACATTTTACAAGTGGTGCACTATTGATAGCACAGGGTGCTTTATCCATTTAAAGGACCCACGCTCAGAAAAGAGCAAATTTTGTATTACAAGTCCATGAAAAAAATAGAACCAAAGCATGTTAAGATCGGTCGACATCTCCTTAGCTTGCCTTGTACTTTCAATGGATAGCGCAGCCGAGCACATAACAGTGCCAAAAAATGTATTGTGACTGGAGACCTGAAGTATAGGAATGTTTATAAAAATATAAATGTTAATAGTTTGTTTTTTTGTTAATTCACAGAATGCAAAATGAGTGAACAGAAAAAAAATCTAAATCAAATCAATATGTGGTGTGACCACCTTTTGCCTTCAAAACAGCATCAAATCTTCTAAGTACAATTGCACACAGTTTTTTTAAGGAACTCTGCATCTTGGAAAACTAACCATAGTTCTGCAGCCTCGGTTTCTTTAGTCTCTTCATGCAATCCCAGACAGACTTAATGATGCTGAAATCAGAACTCTGTGGGAACCATACCATCACTCCCAGGACACTGTGTTCTTCTTTACACTGACAATATTTCTTAATGACTTTGTCTGTAGGTTTGGGGTCTTTTCAGATTAAATTTAGGGCCAAATAGATGCCTCCCTGATGGTATTGTAGGATGGTACTTCTTAGCATTGAGGAAACCATATATTCTGGCCAAAACCCTAACTCCATTTGCGGAAATAAAGCCCCAAACTTGCAAGGACCTCCACCATGCTTCACTGTTGCCTGCAGACACTCTTTTTTTCTACCATTCTCCTGCCCTTCATCTTACAAACTGCCTTCTGCTACAGTAAATATATACATGTTTGACCAGAACACCTCCTACCATTTTTTCTGTCCCCCAGTCATTGTGTGCTCATGCCTAGTTAAGTTGTTTGGCCTTATATATACAACTTTGAGCCCTTTTCAGTCAAACACCTTGTTATAACAATGTTAACACCAATTTTTAATTTTACAAATAGAAATAGCTGAAACATTTTTGTTCTTCACAAGGTTATTTTTTTATATTTTTTTTATCTATATCTTCTAATTATTTTATTTATCTATAACTATATATATTTCTCTCTCTCTCTCTCTCTCTCTCTCTCTCTCTCTCTTAATGCACCTTAAGCTTTAGCGCAGTTTGGCTTAGAACACCTTTGGGTTAGAGCTTCAGCGAAAGCCAGAACATAGCTTTTTAGCATGCCCCATGAGGAGAGGGATTCAGCTCTGCTTTGCTGTCAAACCTCCATATGTTAGCACGCCAGAGGCTTTTGTGCAAGCAAAACCTTTTCACTTTGAACTTGTAATATGAGCTCAAGAATAAGATCCCAATTGACATAACTTGAGTGGTGTTAGAGATCAATAGCGCTAATAATTTTGAGCTTCACTTATAATCTAGGCCTTATTATTTAATTTAAAAAGGGCTCTTTATTTTACAAAATGCATCTATATATTTCGAATTTATCTAACAATAAGTGATGTGATGTGATGTAAAATCATTTGAGGTCAATACTAATCTTTCTGATTTTATTTATCAATATTGGGAAAATGGGAATGGTGGGGTTTTTTTTTTTTTTGTTTGTTTGCACAATAATCAGAGTCTTAACAAGTCCATAACATCCAGCTTTAATAACTCACACAATTTTTAATCTCCATATTTCGAGAACAGTCCGCTGAAAGAATGTTAATGGCTGGTGATTTAATAGTAAAAGGACTGATACACAAAAAATATTTTAACTGTGCAACAAATGCTCAGTTCCAACATTGCAGATTTATGCTTTTTACATTACATCACATCCTTGATGACTTCACAGCCAATCACAAACCTCAACCAAACTACCAAAATGCAACATTTGCTTGGCCTTATATATACAACTTTGAGCCCTTTCAAGTCAAACAACCTTTAATAAGAATGTTAACCAATTTTTAATTATAGAAATAGCTGAAACAGTTTTGTTCTTGACTCATTAAAAAGTTATTTTTATTTATTTTATTTATCTATATTTTCTAATTATTTAATTTATCTCTAGCTATATCTATATATTTATCTCTCTATATATTTACACTCACCAGCCACTTTATTCGGTACACCTGTTCAATTGCTTGGTAACACAAATAGCTAATCACATGGCAACTAAATACATTTAGGCATCTAGATGTGGTGAAGACAACTTGCTGAAGTTCAAACCGAGCATTAGAATGGGGAAGAAAGGGGATTTAAGTGACTTTGAATGTGTCATGATTGTTGGTGCCAGATGGGCTGGTCTGAGTATTTAAAAAACTGCTTGATCTACTGGGATTTTCACGCACAACTATCTCTAGGGTTTACAGAGAATGGTCCGAAAAAGAGAAAATATCCAGTGAGCGGCAGTTGTGTGGACAAAAATGCCTAGTTGATGTAAGAGGTTAGAAGAGAATGGGCAGACTGGTTTGAGATGATAGAAAGGTAACAGTAACACAAATAGCCACTTGTTACAACCAAGGTATGCAGAATACCATCTCTGAATGTACAACACGTCGAACCTTGAAGCAGATGGGCTACAGCAATAGAAGACCACAGCGGGTGCCACTCCTGTCAGCTAAGAACAGTAAACTGAGGCTACAATTTGCACAGACTCACCAAAATTGGACAATTGAAGACTGGAAAAATGTTGCCTGGGCTGATGAGTCTCAATTTCAGCTGCAATATTCAGATGGTAGGGTCAGAATTTGGCATAAATAACATGAAAGCATGGATGGATCCTGTCTTGTATCAACGGTTCAGGCTGGTGCTGGTGGTGTAATGGTGTAATCCTTTGTATAAATTGAGCGTTGTTTAAATTCCACGGCCTACGTGAGTATTGTTGCTGACCATGTCCATCCCTTTATAACTACAGTGTACCCATCTTCAGATGGCTACTCTCAGCAGGATAATGCACCATGTCACAAAGCTCAAAATCATCTCAAACTGGTTTCTTGAACATGACAATGAGTTCAATATACTCCAATGGCCTCCACAGTCACCAGATCTCAATCCAATAGAGCACCTTTGGGATGTGTTGGAATGGGAGATTCACATCATGGATGTGCAGCCGACAAATCTGCAGCAACTGTGTGATGCTATCATGTCAATATGGACCAAAATGTCTGGGGAATATTTCCAACACCTTGTTGAATCTATGCCACAAAAATTAAGGCAGTTCTAAAGGTAAAAGGGGGTCCAACCCGATACTAGCAAGGTGTACCTAATAAAGTGACCGGTGAGTGTGTGTGTGTATATATATATATATATATATATATATATATATATATATATATATATATATATATACATATATATATTCTGAGTGCTACTCAAACTATTAGTTAACGTACCTTCAGCTTTAGTGCATTTTGGCTTAGAGCACCTTTGGGTTAGAGCTTCAGTGAAAGCCAGAACATGGCTTTCTAGCATTCCCCATAGAAGTATATGAGGAGAGGGATTCAGCTCTGCTTTGCTGTCAAACCTCATATGTTAGCACACCTGAGGCTTTTACTCAAGCAAAACCTTTTTACTTTGAACTTGTAATATGAGCTCAAGAATAAGATCGCAATTGAAATAACTTGAGTGGTGTTAGAGATCAATAACGCTAATAATTTTGAGCTTCACTTATAAGCTAGACCTTATTATTTAATTTAAAAAGGGCTCTTTATTTTACAAAATGCATCTATATGTCTTGCATTTATCTACTAATAAGTGATGTGATGTAAAATCCTTTGAAATCAATACTAATCTTTCTGATTTTATTTATAAATATTGGGAAAATGGGAATGGTGTTTTTTTTTTTTTTGCACAGTGATCAGAGTCTTAACAAGTCCATAACATCCAGCTTTAATAACTCACAAAATGTTTCATCTCCATATTTCAGGAACAGCCCACTGAAAGAATGTTGATGGCTGGTGATTCAATAGTAAAAGGACTGATACACAAAAAATCATTTTAACTGTGCAACAAATGCTCAGTTCCAACATTGCAGATTTATGCTTTTCACATTGCATCACATCCTTGATGACTTCACAGCCAATCACAAACCTCAACCAAATTACCAAAATTCAACGTTGCATAATGCAAAGCCTCCATTTTACATGTGTCTCAATGCAGGCAGGAATGTGGTGGGCAGAACAGGTGACTTTCAACAGAAAAGCAATAGACAGAGAAAGGAGGCAGGGGAGCCAATGGGGTGATAGTAAAAGTAGTGGGGGCTAAAAAGGGAGGACAAGGAAGACAGCGAAGGTTGGTGGCAGATTATCAAAACACAGGTACACTACAACAAAAGATAAATCCTTGTCAGATGCTGATGGTAGAGAGGGCAGGGACACATGTCAAAAGAGAATATATTCTATGTAGTGAGTCATCAGTGCAGGAATGGGAGGAGGAAATTTACACACAAATTTTTAAAAAAATTCATTAATTGAGGCTATTATACAGCACCATCAGTGGAGGCTCCTCCATATGATCACAACCGCATGTGAGCCTCCTGGGAAAAAAAAGAAAAAAGAAAGAAAATACTTTTTTTGGCTGAATAAATATAATGTCTCCAATAGCCCCCCAATTGGAAAAATTATATTTATTCTGCCAAAAAAGGTTCCAGTCTACTGTCCAGTTTAATAAAAAAAAATCCTTTTATTCCTCTCTACCGCACGTGCGGTAGAGAGGTATAGCCTGCTATATCCCTTTGCACATTTTTTCTATGTGCCTGCTGCTCCGCCCATAACAGAGCCTATACCATTGCTAATAGCACAATTTTGAGTGTGCGGTTGGGCCAATGCCAATGGCCGGGCAGCAGGGGGAGCTCCCAAGGCTAGGAACTAACTACAAGTCCCATAATGCATAGCCATTACTTAGCCAATGAGAGAGCGGTGTGGTGGTCAGGGGAAGAGAGACTGCAGACTTGCGTGTGTATGAAACAAACACTGACACTGCTAATCAAGGTATGTCTCTATCCTACTTTATCATCATATCTACTTAGGCAAAAACTCAGTCCAGATCTCATTACAGCATAAAGATAGAGTGTAGACTGCAACAGCAGCAGCCAGCAAATAGAGCAGTTCAGTGTAGCCGATCAGGGAGAATTACAGCAGTGAAGATTTCTAATATGTAAAACGTTTTTACTACATTTGTGTTATGTATATTCTTTACTGATAAAAAAGTTTTTTTTTCATTTTACATCTGTGATGCATAAAAATTGTTATGCATCAGTAAAGAACATACATAACACATGTAGTAAAAACGTTTTCCGTTTTAGAAATCTTCACTGCTGTAATTCTTAAATGTTATGCATCACTGCCACCTGCTGGCTGCAAGTAATATAGCAAGCACTATAATATGATTGTGTGTGAGGGTAATATATATATATATATATATGTAATATATATATATATATATATATATATATATATATATATATATATATAAACAGAAACCAAAAGTTCAGCCAGCACAATATGTGTATGTGTGAATTGTGAAAAAAAGGCTGATATTTTACCACATAGGTATTTAATACATTTTTGGTGTGATGCATTTTGTAATATTTATATATATATATATATGTATAGTTATATATTGTGTGTGTATACATATATTTATATTTATATATTGTGTGTATACATATATATATATTATTTTTTTTATCTATTTTAAATAACTGCTCCGTGAACCCCCATTTGAATGAGCCGCTGAGCACCATTATATGTTATTTGCCACAACAGTGATTTAAAAACAAATATAATAAGGGCCAAAGTCATAGACAGTGTGTGTAGTGTTTAACAGGTACAAGAGAAAATTAGCTGTCCCAAACATAAGTATTATAATTGTGTAGTAAAGATAAAAAGGCATGATCCAAAAACCCTCTTTTTAACATCAAGTTCATTGAATGAGAGGAGATTATGTTAAAAGCAATGACACCAAAGGCAGTCACAGGAATAAGACACGGCGTAGGCATGGATGATCCATCCACCCTCAGGAGACCTGGTGAGTTTAAAAAATGTAACGTTAATTATAAACACAACCCACATATTAGACAGATAAGAAAAACAAACAAGATGCTCATGCACATTAAACAATACAGGAACAAGAAAGGAGCATGACACAAAAATTTACACTTAAAAACATTGACACTAACATCAGTATACACAAAAAAATAAGGGCTCAAAGTGAATGTAAATTTTGATGCTAAATTGCCCGGTTTAAAAAAAATTTGATTAAAAACAGGGGAACTTTAATTCATCAAAATGTACATTTCCCTCCTGTTGTGAAAAAAAACTTACCTTTTAATCTTGACAGCAGCTCCAGCTTCCTCCACTCATTGCAAAGCCCCTTCCTTGGTCTAAAATGAGGAATCCGGCTTCCTCCAATTACGGCGTTGAATCAGAAATGGCTTGCGACGACTGGAGGAAGTGGAGCTGCTGTCAAGTTTAAAAGGTAAGTTTTTTTTTCACAACAGGAGTGAATTGTAAATTTTGATGAATTAAAGTGCCCCTGTTTTTAATCAATTTTTTTAAAACCAGGCACTTTAGCACCGGGCACCCAAAAGAGGGTGCCACATTGAGTATACCATGCTATCTATCTTGAAAATGTAGTTTACTCACAAATGTAGGCACCAAAATCTAGGTGCAAGTCAAGCAGGCAGAGATCTCCCAGCTTCTCTGCAAGCTGTCCAGTGGCCCCCTCTCCTCTTATTCTTCTGTTCTGTAAGTAGATAGTGCAATAGGAAATAGATATAGCCCTTTCCGCAGTTAGTCCAGCAAAACCCTACACCCAATATTTCAGAGTGATGTGCAAGCTAGAACAATACTGGTACTTTTAAGGACTATATAAATGTAACCCTTTTCAACAGAACTCACCAACCAGACTTTCTACTTAGGTGTAATAAGCAATTATCCTAATTTTACTTTATGGGAACATGCAAAATTATTTGGTAAGATTTATATTCCAAGTGATGTTTTATGATTATTCAAAAAACTAATATCTGAATAAATGCACCAAAGAAATTTTAAAGAAAAAAAATAAATAAAAATACTGATGAAATTGTCATTGTTAATTTGCGCTCTTTAAATTACCTTTAAGGAGATAGTTACCCCTAGCATGCCATAGAGCCCCACTAACCTGCTCCTCTTCTTCACAGAGCCCAATCCACACTAATAGGAGGCTTAGTGTAGCAGGTCCCAGTCCTTTATTGCAGGCCCTGGCAGCCACCATTATCTCAAACGCACTAAAGTTAAGTGCAAAGATACCAGTGAACTTTTTCACCTGTAGCTTTGGAACATTTATATTTGTTTAATGAAAATGAATGTCAATGTTCTATGAATATTTAGTATTCGTTTAGCTTTAAATAAAACCAATACTGAATAGTGCAGCAGATAATTATTCAGGGAAACCAATATCCCAGAAATTAATTAATACCAATTGTCTGTACAGATGCTCAGTGTATATAAATGTGGACTGCACAATCCCTCCTAGTGAACACTGTGGGGGGTAGTTATCAAGCCGTCTACTTTTCTGCCTTCGCCGGCCCAATACGCCCGCCTAAGCTCGCCTACCTTCGCCGCCGCGGACCTGAAAAAATACGCCTAAGTTATCAAATAAAGCTGTCAAAAAGCCGCGGGGCGATGAGCAGCGGACTGTGACAGTTATCACTCATCCGATCTCGCTGCCCTTTGGCTTTTTCCCAGCTTTATTGCTAGCCTGTCACTAAGCACTCACACTAAACTGCACTGTTCTACCCCCTATACCGGCGCCCCCGGAGCCTCCCGCAACTCAATAAAGTTACTAACCCCTAAACCGCCGCTCCTAGACCCCGCCGCAACTCTTATAAATGTATTAACCCCTAAACCAACGCTCCTAGACCCCGCCGCAACTCTTATAAATGTATTAACCCCTAAACCGCCGCTCCTAGACCCTGCCGCAACTCTTATAAATGTATTAACCCCTAAACCGCCGCTCCCGGACACCGCTGCCACCTACAGTATACCTAGTAACCCCTATCCTGCCCCCCCTACACCGCCGCCCTCTATTATAAAATTATTAACCCCTATCCTGCTGATCCCGCACCTCTCCGCAACTAAATAAATAGTTTAACCCCTAAACCGCCGCTCCATGAACCCGCCGCAACCTATATTAAACCTATTAACCCCTATCCTGCCCCCCCTACACCGTCGCCACCTATAATAAATATATTAACCCCTATCCTGCCCCCCACTACGCCGCCGCCACTGTAATAAAATTATTAACCCCTAACCCTAAGTCTAACACTAACCCTAACGCCCCCCTAACTTAAATATGAATTAAATAAATCTAAATAAATTAACTCTTATTAACTAAATGAATCCTATTTCAAACTAAATACTTACCTGTAAAATAAACCCTAAGATAGCTTCAATATAATTAATAATTATATTATAGCTATCTTAGGATTTATATTTATTTTACAGGTAACTTTGTATTTATTTTAGCTAGTTAGAATAGTTATTAAATAGTTATTAACTATTTAATAACTACCTAGCTAAAAGAAATACAAAATTACCTGTAAAATAAATCCTAACTTAAGTTACAATTAAACCTAATACTACACTATCATTAAATTAATTAAATAAACTACCTACAAATAACTACAATTAAATACAATTACATAAACTAACTAAAGTACAAAAAATAAAAAAAGCTAAGTTACAAAAAATAAAAAAATAAGTTACAAACATGTTAAAAATATTACAACAATTTTAAGCTACTTACACCTAATCTAAGCCCCCTAATAAAATAACAAACCCCCCCAAAATAAAAAAATGCCCTACCCTATTCTAAATTAAATAAATTTCAAAGCTCTTTTACCTTACCAGCCCTTAAAAGGGCCATTTGTGGGGGCATGCCCCAAAGAAAACAGCTCTTTTGCCTGTAAAAGAAAAATACAACCCCCCCAACATTAAAACCCACCACCCACATACCCCTAATCTAACCCAAACCCCCCTTACAAAAACCTAACACTAATCCCCTGAAGATCATCCTACCTTGAGTCGTCTTCACTCAACTGAGCCACCGATGGAACTGAAGAGGACATCCGGAGCGGAAGAAGTTAATCCTCCAAGCGGCGCTGAAGAAATCTTCCATCCGATGAAGTCATCATCCAGGCGGCGCTGAAGAAAAGTCTTCGATCCGGCCGATGTCATCTTCAAAGAGGCGCTGAAGAGGTCTTCTATCCGGGTGAAGTCATCTTCCAAGCTGGGTCTTGAATCTTCCTTCCGCCGACGCGGAACCACCTTCTTCACCGACGGACTACGACGAATGACGGCTCCTTTAAGGGACGTCATCCAAGATGGCGTCCCCTCAATTCCGATTGGCTGATAGGATTCTATCAGCCAATCGGAATTAAGGTAGGAAAATCTGATTGGCTGATGGAATCAGCCAATCAGATTAAAGTTCAATCCGATTGGCTGATCCAATCAGCCAATCAGATTGAGCTTGCATTCTATTGGCTGATCGGAACAGCCAATAGAATGCGAGCTCAATCTGATTGGCTGATTCCATCAGCCAATCAGATTTTTCCTACCTTAATTCCGATTGGCTGATAGAATCCTATCAGCCAATCGGAATTGAGGGGACGCCATCTTGGATGACGTCCCTTAAAGGAGCCGTCATTCGTCGTAGTCCGTCGGTGAAGAAGGTGGTTCCGCGTCGGCGGAAGGAAGATTCAAGACCCGGCTTGGAAGATGACTTCGCCCGGATAGAAGACCTCTTCAGCGCCTCTTTGAAGATGACATCGGCCGGATCGAAGACTTCTTCAGCGCCGCCTGGATGATGACTTCATCGGATGGAAGATTTCTTCAGCGCCGCTTGGAGGATTAACTTCTTCCTACTCCGGATGTCCTCTTCAGTTCCATCGGTGGCTCGGCTGAGTGAAGACGACTCAAGGTAGGATGATCTTCAGGGGATTAGTGTTAGGTTTTTGTAAGGGGGGTTTGGGTTAGATTAGGGGTATGTGGGTGGTGGGTTTTAATGTTGGGGGGGGTTGTATTTTTCTTTTACAGGCAAAAGAGCTGTTTTCTTTGGGGCATGCCCCCACAAATGGCCCTTTTAAGGGCTGGTAAGGTAAAAGAGCTTTGAAATTTATTTAATTTAGAATAGGGTAGGGAATTTTTTTATTTTGGGGGGGTTTGTTATTTTATTAGGGGGCTTAGATTAGGTGTAAGTAGCTTAAAATTGTTGTAATATTTTTAACATGTTTGTAACTTATTTTTTTATTTTTTGTAACTTAGCTTTTTTTATTTTTTGTACTTTAGTTAGTTTATGTAATTGTATTTAATTGTAGTTATTTGTAGGTAGTTTATTTAGTTAATTTAATGATAGTGTAGTATTAGGTTTAATTGTAACTTAGGTTAGGATTTATTTTACAGGTAATTTTGTATTTCTTTTAGCTAGGTAGTTATTAAATAGTTAATAACTATTTAATAACTATTCTAACTAGCTAAAATAAATACAAAGTTACCTGTAAAATAAATATAAATCCTAAAATAGCTACAATGTAATCTTAGCTATCTTAGGGTTTATTTTACAGGTAAGTATTTATTTTTCAATAGGAATAATTTATTAAAGTATAGTGTAGTGTTAGGTGTAATTGTAACTTAGGTTAGGATTTATTTCACAGGTACATTTCTCTTTATTTTAGCTAGGTAAGCTATTAAATAGTTAATAACTATTTAATAGTTATTGTACATGGTTAAAATAAATTGAAAGTTACCTGTAAAATAACTATAAATCCTAAAATAGCTAGAATATAATTATTATTTATATTGTAGCTATATTAGGGTTTATTTTAAAGGTAAGTATTTAGTTTTAAATAGGATTCATTTAGTTAATAAGAGTTAATTTATTTAGATTTATTTAATTAATATTTAAGTTAGGGGGGCGTTAGGGTTAGGGTTAGACTTAGGTTTAGGGGTTAATAATTTTATTACAGTGGCGGCGGCGTAGTGGGGGGCAGGATAGCGGTTAATAGATTTATTATAGGTGGCGACGGTGTAGGGGGGGAAGATTAGGGGTTAATAAATTTATTATAGGTGGCGACGGTGTAGGGGGGGCAGGATAGGGGTTAATACATTTAATATAGGTTGCGGCGGGTTCAGGGAGCGGCGGTTTAGGGGTTAATACATTTATTATAGTTGCGGTGGGCTCCGGGAGCGGCGGTTTAGGGGTTAATATGTATAGAGTAGCTTGCGGTGGGCTCCGGGAGCGGCGGTTTAGGGGGTAATAACTTTATTTAGTTGCGGCGGTGTAGGGGGGGTCAGATTAGTGGTGTTTAGACTCGGGGTACATGTTAGGGTGTTAGGTGTAGACAGCTCCCATAGGAATCAATGGGATGTCTGTCAGCAGCGAACTTGTACTTTCGCTATGGTCAGACTCCCATTGATTCCTATGGGATCCGCCGCCTCCAGGGGTGGCGGATTGAAAACCAGGTACGCTGGGCCGTAAAAGTGCCGAGCGTACCTGCTAGTTTTTTGATAACTAGCAAAAGTAGTGAGAATGTGCCGCACTTGTGTGCGGAACATCTGGAGTGACGTAAGAATCGATCTGTGTCGGACTGAGTCCGGCGGATCGATGCTTACGTCACAAAATTCTACTTTTGCCGGTCTCGAGCCTTTGATAACTAAGGCGAATCAGCCTCGCCACAAATACGCTGCGGAATTCCAGCGTATTTGAGGTTGACGGCTTGATAACTAGGCCCCTGTTTATCAATAAGGCTTAAAAATCTAAAAAGCTTAAAGTTTTTATTTTTTACTTACTAGGTGTTGGTTTGCTTCTCCAGTTATATCACAAAAGGTAGTGTTTCAAATCAATACTGTTAGAATGAAAAACATTTTTGCAATTCATATGTAAAACAAAAACATCTCTTTTAATCAAAATAGTTCCTTTATCACTAATTTTAAAATATTAACTATTTCTACCAAAGGAGGAGAGAGATAAAATATATACAGAATATCAGGTATGCCAAAATCTCTGAAAACTTTCTGAAATCTGTTCAATGTATGATATTTCAGAAAATCTAGGCTCAGCAAACAGAAGGTATAAAACATATGTTGGCTTTACATAGAAATTATATCTTTTTTTAAATAAAAGCAATACAATGTTAAGCCTTTTTTACATTGTGTGAAGTTTAAAAGCTTAATTGCTTTATTTTTGCTGACATGTATGTATGTATGAAACATTGTGGGCTAGATTGCAAGGGGCGCCCTGTTGTTAGGTTAGTGTGGGTCTATGTCAAAATATGTGTATGGGTGTGGGTGTGTGTGTATATATATATATATGTATAAATATATGTGTATATTAATGTGTATATATGTGTATATAAGTGTGTATTTATGTATTTATATATGTATATATGTAAATACATACACAAATACACATATGAACACATATATACACATGTATATACACACACATATATATGTACTTTGGAGCCCTTTCCACTCGAATACCTTAAAACAAACTTTTTTATTTAATTTTAAATATTTAATATAATATTGCACTGTAGGTCTAATGCGGTGTCGGTTTAACAAGTGAGTGATACGTTTTGTTACCATATCACTTTAAAACATTTTTCACATTTATTTCAATATTATAAATATATCTTACATTTAGGGCTAGATTACAAGTAGAGCACTAAATTATTGTGCGCCCACAAAAGGGCAAAATTGCCTGTTTGCAGGCGCGTGATAAATAACCAGCCATTACAAGTGTCTTGTTATTGCTACCACAAGCTTGTGGTAGCAATTAGAGCTCAGAAAATTAACCTGACGGCATCAGTATGAGGCTTCCATTGGAGCCTATGGAAGCACGCTCGCGTATACCTTGTAATACCAGCAAACATTAGCATGTGCTGGTATTATTCAGTGGAGCGCTAATATCGCTTGCGCTTGTAATCTAGCCTTTAATATGATATTGAAATTGAGATACAATATATATATATATATATATATATATATTATATTTCTATATATCTTATCTATCTATCTATATGAAAGTGGAAAGCTTTGATCCTTAAAGTTACATATTATATATATTATATATATATATATATCAATAGAAATTATTGCACAGGCAATTACCACATCTAGGCAAGTATCTCCGCTTTTCTTTACCCAGTAAAACTCCATATACATTGTTACCAATGCACAAGAGGATTCTGGGTAAGATATGCAAATTAAAATATTGTGTTAACACACTACTGGATAGCTGTTTTGTTCTTATTAGAACTCATCAGCTGTATATACCTTTTCTTTTATTTCTGCTAGGTAAAGCTCACTCCAGGGCAAAATCAAAATTCATTAAAATTATGGTGGAGATAAAATCCTGAGATTAAAATCCTCCTTATCGCAAAAGTAAATCTATAGAAATTATTGTACAGGCAATTAGCACATCACCGATCCAGCACCAGGCGTTGAGAGGAGTTTACAGGATATGCAATACTTACCTCATATATACAGTATTGTTTGGTAAAAACAAGTAAAAATGGCAAGTGAAATAAGAAAAGAGAGAGATATAATTAAACTATTTAAAGTGTGGATAGCACTCTCCTAAACATTAGCAGTGCAATCCACCTCTTCTACATACAGTATATATGTATATACGATATATATATATATATATATATATGTGTGTGTGTGTTTTAATGCTCATAGATTAAGTGCCTGTCGGCATGAAACGCGTAGGATGTTTCTAGAGCTGTTTGGTCTCTGTATGGCTTTGTGTTTGACCACAAATAAAGGTGTCTTTTACTGCATATCACCATTTTGGATCGTTCATTTCTTGTTCGCTTATATATATATGTGTGTGTGTTTTAATGGTCATAGATTTTGGTACTGGTTTAAATGCCTATCATTAACAATCTTATTAAAATATTTAATTTTAGCTGTTTTAGTTACCCTCAATCATGTCTGAAGTAATATCCCTATATGGGCTTGTTTAAAGCCTGTAAATTTGTTGACTTGAGTAACAATTTCAGATGCACAAAAACTGTTGAGTTGTTCCAACATAAATTTTGTACCAATTGTAGAACTTTTGCTATCTATCTACTTACATGCACTATGTGTCAGGTTCAGTATGTTGGTCTTACAACCAGGGAGGTTCATGTTAGTTTTTTTTATAACATCTATATTAAATGTTTTAAAAAATATTGCACTTCAAAGATATAAATATTCTTCTTTTAGTTTTTTTTTATATGAAATTCAGTGGCATAAGGTTCTCATAAAAAAATAAAAATAAATTGCATTTGGGTAATATAGCAGCCATCATGAAAATACAGCAGCCAACATGTTTATTCAAAATTAAACATAATTCAAATTAAATTTGCAGTTGCCTAATGGTTTTTAGTTGTATCTGATTATTAATTATAATACTGATAGTATACATAAAAAATTGCATCAGATATGATGTGAAAGGGACAGTCAAGTCCAAAAAAAACTTTCATGATTCAAATAGGACATGTTATTTTAAACAACTTTGCAATTTTGTTTTGTTCTCTTGGTATTCTTAATTGAAAGCTAAACCTAGGAGGTTCATATGCTAATTTCTTAGACCTTGAAGGCTACCTCTACTCTAGAGGGCGTTAGTTCATGTGTTTCATATAGATAACATTGAGCTCATGCACGTGAATTTACCAAGGAGTGAGCACTGATTGGCTAAAATGCAAGTCTGTCAAAAGAAATGAAATAAAGGTGCAGTCTGCAGAGGGTTAGATACAAGTTAATCACAGAGGTAATATGTGTATTATTATAACTTTTTTGGTTATGCAAAACCGGGGAATGGGTAACTAAAGGGACATAATACTCATATGCTAAATCACTTGAAACTGATGCAGAATAACTGTAAAAAGCTGACAGGAAATTATCACATGAGCATCTCTATGTAAAAAAAGATATTTTACCTCACAATTTCCTCAGTTCACCAGAGTAAGTTCTGTGTAAAAAGTTATACTTCAGCTGCTGTCCAGCTGCAGGTAAAAAAAAAAAAAAAAAAAAATGAATGCAGTCAATCAGCATCAGCAGTGCTGAGGTCATGAACTCTTTTACTGTGATCTCATGAGATTTCACTTAACTCATGAGATTTCATAGTAAACTTCCTTAAACTGAATAGGGAAATAATATGAGTGTGCACGAAGCTCACTTTCTTGCCTGGTCCAGGACAGACAAACTGATTTGCTGCCTAACCCCTTAACGACACACGTCGTACAGGGTATGTCATACACAAACTGGTTGTTAAAGACCAACGACGTACCCTGTACGTCGTTAGAGGTTTAAAGCGACTGGAAGCGATCCTGATATGATGAAAATAATGGTATCTTTAAAAGTCCATTTAATGGCAAGAAAAATGATATGTATTATGTGTGAGTACAGTAAATGAGTAAGAGGAAAATTACAGCTAAACACAAGCACTGCAGAAATGTAAAAATAGCCCTGGTCCTTAAAGGGCCATTATACACTCATTTTTTCTTTGCATAAATGTTTTGTAGATGATCTATTTATAAAGCCCATAAATTTTTTTATTTTTTTTAAATGTATAGTTTTGCTTATTTTTAAATAACATTGCTCTGATTTTTAGACTCCTAACCAAGCCCCAAAGTTTTATTTGAATACCGTCAGCTACCTTCTCCAGCTTGCTCCTGTTTGTGTAAAGGGTATTTTCATATGCAAAAGAAGTGGGGGGGGGGGTGTCTTATTTCCCACTTGCAGTGGGCTTTCCAACTGCCTTTTCAACAGAGTTAAACTGAAAGCTTCTAAGTACGTTTTTAAACCATTTTATACTGGATTTTTATATCAGTATCTGTGAATCTTATTCTTTATAGTAGTGTCTATTACATGCAGTTATATGAAAATGAGTGTATACTGTCCCTTTAAGGGTAAGAAATTGAAAAATGACCTTGTCCTTAAAGACCTTTGCAATGGGTTTTGAATACTGAGGTAAAATATCTTTCTTTTTTACATAGAGATGTTCAGGTGATACTTTTTACAGCTATGCTGCATCACTTTCAAGTGTTTCAACATTTGGGTATCATGGACCTTTAAGGGGTTATCTATCTTTTAAAACAATAACAAATCTGGCGTTGTCTGTCCCTTTAAGTAACAACACTGAAAGGAAAATAATACCTGACATTTGATCAACCCCTCAGAGCACCAAAACACATTTAAAAAATGCTTTGTAAACAAATTATCTGAAAACCATACAACAGGAAAACAATTATGAAATATAGTTGTTATTAAGTACCAAAATTGCAATTGTACATTGCCTTTCAGACATTCAAACATAAGTGGACAACAGATACTCAAAGATCGGATCTTTAAAAGTAATAATATATTTGTCAAATAAATACAGTAATCATAACAAGAGGAACCATCTTGAACTGAAGTATGGGTCTGATATGAATGGATATTCTAGAAATGAGGACATTAAACATTTAAACTGATGCTATAAATCAGACATGGAACATATGGTATGAATTTAATGAACTCTATGAAGAAAGGTACACAAACTGATGAACTCATGAAGACCTGAAATGGGTTTAAAGAATTGTATGACTCTTCCTTAAAATATAATTAACCTTGTCATTTTCAATCACAGCCTACAGTTATTTATGGAGAGAACTGGTGAGGAGTGGATAATAGAGTGACTGATAGTGTAGGAGAGTTGCCAGAATAAGGGTAATTACATTTTCTAAGAATCTTTCCTCTATTACTTATAGATATTTTTTTTAAAAATCATGTTAGGCTATTCTTTTCTTTAAGTAAACAGTTGGACTAGACTAAAAATAGTGTTGTATATTTTGGAGGCTGGCTCAATCAGAACAAACTTTTGGATCTTCAGTGGCCATGATATTAATAAGTATGTTGTTATTGGATGCTAAAGAAGCAGTATATTACTTATATATAGTAAAGGTCAATGAAAATTAAAGAAGAAGGTTTTCAAGAGGCTATGAACTTATAATGAAAACATTGTATGAATATATTGATGTATTTTCCATGAGTATGTGGAAACAGGAGCATTTAAAATCAATAAAATGAGATGTATGTCAATATGTGTGGTGTGAGTTGAGATCTTTGTGATACCAACATCAGTTTGTGAGAGTTAAGAAGTAGGGTGAACTGAAAACTAAAAAATTGAATAGCAAATATTTACATTTTTACAGGCAAAATTTTACAGCGTACCTGTTTTCAATCCGCCACCCTAGAGGCCGCTGATGCCTCAGGAATCAATGGGAGTCTAAAAGCACCGAAAGCGTATGTTCGATGCTGCCAGGTATCCCATTGATTTCAATGGCAGAAAACCAGTAACGTTTACACCTAACACCCTAAAATAAGCCTGAGTCTAAACACCCCTAATCTGCCGCCCGACATCTCCGCAACCTAAATAAAAGGTATTAACCCCTATCCCGCCGGACCCCACCACCACTAAATAAAGTTATTAAAACCTATCCCGCCGCTCCCGGACCCTGCCGCCACTAAATAAATGTATTAACCCCTAAACCTCTGGCCTCCCACATCACTACCATTAACTGAACCTATTAACCCCTAAACCGCCAGCCCTCCACATTGCCATAAACTAAATTAAGCTATTAACCCCTAAAACTAACAACCTGCTAACTTTACACTAAAATTACAACATCCCTATCTTAAAATAAATTTAAACTTACCTGTAGAATTAAAAGAAAATAATTCTAAATTATTAATTAACCTACCCTAACTATTATACTACAATTAAATTAAACTAGCAATTAAATTTACCATTTTACATATTAAAAAACCCTAAGTTGTAAAAAAAAACACTAAATTACGGGGGGGGGGGGGGAAACACAGAAACATAAAAAAAATGATTTACACCTAATCTAATAGCCCTATCAAAATAAAAAGCCCCCCCCCCTCCCAAATAAAAACCCTAGTCTACAATAAACTACCAATGGCCCTTAAAAGAAATCAGCTCCTTCATCTGTAAAAAAAAATACAAACACCCCCCCAACAGTAAAACCCACCACCCAACCAACCAACCCCGCCAAATAAAAAGCCTATCTAAATAACCTAAGCTCCCCATTGACCTGAAAAGGGCATTTGTATAGGCATTGCCCTTAAAATGTCATTTAGCTCTTTTACCTGCCCAGACCCTACTCTAAAAATAAAACCCATACAAAAAAACCTTAAATAAACATAACACTAACCCCCGACGATCCACTTACAGTTTTTGAAGTTCCGCTTGAAGGATACATCCAGCCGGCAAGAAGTCTTCATCTGGGCGGCAAGAATTCTTCATCCGGACGGCCTCTTCCATCTTCATCCATCCGGCGAAGTCTTCATTTGTCAGGATTCCATTTCATGTTTTACTTCTCTCACTTCTCTTCACATGGTTCTCTCACTTTCATGTTACTTAAGGCTCCACCTGTCAGCAAACAGGTGCTTAGTTATTTTCATTAGCAGGAGTAACAGCTTACACACAGTCTCTGAGCTGCATTGTTTTTCTCAAACCAACTGCTTTCACAAAGGACTGTTTGCTTGGATTACTCTGGACTATTTTCTACAAGGATTACATCCCCTGAAATATCCTGTTTGCATCCTTGGACTTACAGCTAAGTTACCTCTTAATTTTATTCCTTGCATACTATTTGAGAACTTAACTGCTGAATTGTTATTGTACACTTACAGCATCACTCTTAATTTAACTGGAGCTGACAGGCACTGCAGTTTTCTAAATTACTCTGCACACTATTTCATACTGGGGAATCACTGTCTCCTTTCTCACTTCATTAATATATATGCTGCTTTAAGAACAAGACTTTGAGCTCTAAGTTTACAAGCTTGAACTGAAGAGGATTTAACTATTTCAAAATAAAAACTGTTACTTGGTTTTGCAACTGCAAGTCTGGACATCTTGCCAAATTCCTCTCTTACTCAGCAGCAGCTGCTCTCAATAAACACAGTTACAAAGCAGCAGCTACAAGAACTGAAGCATTCTCTGTGACTTGTTAAAAGTATATCTCTTGCAAACCAAGCTTACTTCTTACAAGGATTAACCAACTCTCTCCTGCATTACATGTTTATTTAATGTAAGCTTAAAAAAGAATTTTTGTTCTCTCAAGTTCTTTAAATTAGAAGCATATTTTTCTTCTATCATTTTTTCATTATTTTTTTCCATACTGTGCCAGTCTAACAGTATTGGAAATATTGTGCTTAGAAGGATTCATGTTGTGATAGTACTAACAGCATTGAACCTCTAACTTAATATTAATTCACCACAGGTTTACTGGTCTATGCTCACCTAAATAGCCCAAAAACCCTGGTGATACAAAACAATAATTGATCTGCAGTTGCGTTCCACTTACATAGTTGAAATAGACTTTACATAATAACTAAGCCCTACAATGGAACCAGCAGATCTCCCAACAATTGTTTATAACCTTTCTAAACGAGTGGATGAACTTAACCAGGGTCTCAGGGATTTAAAAGTAGAGAATGAGACCCTTAGGAAGGTTATTCAGATTCAGTTTCTAGCAAACCTGTTCCTGCACAGCCTGTTACTGAGCCAATCATTGCTCCACCAGATTTTTTCCATGGTGACAGACGTCAGTATCGTCAATTCAGAAATGCTTGTATACTAACATTTAGTCTGAAACCTGTCACATATCCTAATGACAGGACCAAGGTGTTGAGCATGATTACTTATCTACGTGGGGAACCCCGCATTTGGGCAGATACTTTGTTTGAGTCAAACAGCCCTCTTCTGTCCTCTTTACAGTCCTTCCTTGCTGTTATGGATGAGTTATATTCAGATTCCAACCTCCAACATACAGCGGATGATAAACTGAGGAAGTTAAAACAAGGCAACCGACCAGTCGAGACCTATATTACTGAATTTAAACAACAAGCTATTGATTCCCAATGGAATGCAGTTGCTCTTAAAAGTCAATTTAGATTAGGTCTGTCTGATCAGGTGAAAGATGAACTTGCTCGTATAGATATCCCAGACTCTTTGGAAGCATTTATGAGATTGGTTATGCAGATTGATAGGAGATTAAGAGAAAGAAAGACGGAACGCCAGCACACAGAGCCCTCCTATAAAAGGCCTACTCACCCCATTCAAACAACTTCCACTGCTCATTATTCTAGCAGTGCTCCAGAGGCTATGGAGATTGGCTTCATTCGAGGCCCCCTCACTTCTGAAGAAAGATTCAGACGTAAATCCAAGGGACTTTGCATGTATTGCGGTTCCGCTGCTCACTCTGTTCAGGATTGTCCATCTCTACGCAAGAACAAGAACCGTAAGTCATTTTCTAGTTTGACTTCTCTATTGGTTTATGATAAACCCATTCACTGTATTCTACCCCTCTCTTTACAGTGGGACTGCAAACAGCTGAAGAAAGAGGCCATAATTGATACAGGCGCACAAGGAAACTACATGGATGCTTCTATTGCATTAACAAATAAAATACCACTCATAAAAAAATTGTCTCCTGTTTTTATTCGAGTAGTGGATGGGTCTGAAATTTCTTCAGGACCTATAATACAACATACCATCCCCATTCTGGTTACCACCTTTGACTCACATCAAGAATATATCACGTTTGATATTATCAGTTCTCCACTCTTCCCTATTGTCTTAGGTTTACAATGGCTTCGATTACATGAACCAACAATAACTTGGAGTTCTCTTGACATCAAATTTAATTCTAAATACTGTCAACAAAGTTGCTTACATCCTACAACTCTTTTACATATTACTGAAGTGCCCAGTATCCCCAAAGCTTACGACAAATTTAAAGAAGTCTTCAGCAAAAAGGAGGCAGACAGCTTACCTCCTCATTGGACCTACGACTGTCCTATTGACCTCAAACCAGGAACCACACCTCCATACGGCCATCTATACCCTCTCTGTCAACCAGAGTTGGACCATCTTAAAACCTATTTAGATGAAAACCTGAAAAAAGGCTTTATTCGCCCCTCTGCTTCACCTGCCGCAGCTGGTTTCTTCTTTGTCAGAAACAAAGACAACTCACTTCGACCTATAATTGATTTTAGGGAGTTGAACAAAATAACCATCAAAAACCGGTATCCCTTACCACTCATCCCCAAACTTATCGAACGCCTTCAAGATGCAAAATTTTTTACCAAGCTTGATCTTAGAGGGGCTTATAATCTTGTTCGAATAAGAGAGGGTGATGAGTGGTTGACCGCATTCCGTACGAGATATGGTCTCTTTGAATATCTTGTAATGCCCTTCGGGCTTACTAATGCTCCGGCCACATTTCAGTTTTTCGTGAATGATGTTTTCCATGACCTTCTTGACATCTGCGTTGTGGTATACCTGGACGACATCCTTATTTATTCCAAAACTTTAGAAGATCACGTGAAGCATGTTAGCTGGGTCTTGTCAAGACTGCAAGTGCATAGACTTTACGCTAAACTTGAGAAGTGTCTTTTCCACGTTACTGAAATTGATTTCCTGGGTTACAGTTTAGGACCCAATGGCATTCAAATGCAAGAAAATAAGGTAGAAGCCATGAGAAACTGGCCACAACCCACTAACAGAAAAGAATTACAACGCTTTCTAGGTTTCAGTAATTATTACCGCAAATTTATTAGGAACTTCTCCCAAAAGATAAAACCTCTTTCTAGACTCACCAGCACCTGTGTGCCATTCCGTTGGGATAAAGATGCCGATGAGGCCGTTCGCAACCTGAAGACCTCATTCACTACTGCACCTATACTACAATTTCCAGATCCTTCCCTCCAATTCGTCCTCGAGGTTGACTCTTCAGATTTTGCTCTTGGTGCTATTCTCTCCCAAAGGAAAAGTCTTACACAACCACTTCATCCAGTAGCTTTCTATTCTAAGCTACTCTCTCCAGCAGAGATTAACTACTCCATCGGAGAAAAAGAACTTCTCGCAATTAAACGTGCTTTCGATACATGGAGACATCTTCTAGAGGGCACAGTACAACCTATCATAATCTATACAGATCATCGCAACCTGGAATTCCTGCAGAAAAATAAAACTCTGTCCAGTAGACAAGTAAGATGGAGCCTGTACTTTAGCAGGTTTAACTATCTTATAGTATACAGACCTGGATCTAAAAATGGGAAGGCTGACTCTCTCTCCAGGAGAGATCCCAGACCACCAAATTCTCAAGAAGTTACTTCCATCATACCTGCAGACAAATTATTGGGCCTGATGCCTACATTTAAAACTCAACTCCTTAATGCTCTACAGTCAGATAATCAGAGATCCCATCTACATCTGACTCAAAATGCTGATTTCTATTATCACGACTCCAAGCTATATATCCCAGAATCTCTCAGGAATGACTTGATTAAACAACATCATGATCCTCCTTTGCTTGGACACCCTGGTATCAAAAGGACATTAGATCTCTTATCAAGACTTTATTGGTGGCCAAACATGTCTGATTCCGTCCATAATTATATACAACACTGTGATATCTGTATCACCTCTAAAAAGGATAGAAATAAACCTTATGGTCACCTAATACCTATGGATATCCCTGAAAGACCTTGGGCTCATATAGGTATGGACTTTATTGTTGAACTTCCTTTAAGTTCTGGATTTAATACTATTCTTGTTGTTACAGATATTCTGACAAAGATGGCTTTATTCATTCCTTATCACAAGGTACCCACATCCACGGAGACTGCTCAACTTTTCCTGAATTTGGTTGTACGCTTCCATGGGATCCCGAACATCATAACAACCGACAGAGGAGCTCAATTTACTTCAAAATTCTGGAAATCCCTCGCCCAACATCTACAGATTGATCATCGACTTAGTACAGCCTTCCATCCGCAGACCAATGGTCAAACTGAAAGGTTAAACCAATGGCTTGAACAGTACATCCGCTGTTACTGCTCATACCAACAAACAGAGTGGGCCCAGTACCTATACATGGCAGAATTTGCATATAATAATAGTAAAAACAGTTCAACCAATTTGTCTCCATTCTTTGCGAATTACGCTTTCCACCCTAACTTCTTCATCCATCACTCAATTGCCCCAACTTCTCAACCGGTTGATGACCTTCTACAAAAGATAGCGGAGAATTTTCATTCCTTGCGTCTAACCATCCAGAACGCACAAGCTATACAAAAGAAGTACTATGATCTCCGTAGAAGACCTTCTCCTGTCTATGCAGTAGGAGATAAAGTCTGGCTTTCAACCAAAAATATCAAAATACCTGTTCCCAGTAAAAAATTAGCTGGCTTATTTATCGGACCCTTTACAGTAAGCAATATTGTTAATGCCAATGCAGTTACTCTTGATCTTCCCCCTGATCCGGTGACCTTGGATGTTGACATATTTGAGGTCCAAGACCTATTGGACTCTAGATACTACAATGGTCAGTTGCAATACCTTGTGAGGTGGAAGGGTTTCTCGCCAGATGACGACAGTTGGGAACCGCACACCCACATCAATGCCCCTTGGTTGCTCTCCCGCTTCCATAGACGCTATTCACATAGACCCAGGCATCAAGCCGAGGATCGGCTTCCTTGAAGGGGGGCTTATGTCAGGATTCCATTTCATGTTTTACTTCTCTCACTTCTCATCACATGGTTCTCTCACTTTCATGTTACTTAAGGCTCCACCTGTCAGCAAACAGGTGCTTAGTTATTTTCATTAGCAGGAGTAACAGCTTACACACAGTCTCTGAGCTGCATTGTTTTTCTCAAACCAACTGCTTTCACAAAGGACTGTTTGCTTGGATTACTCTGGACTATTTTCTACAAGGATTACATCCCCTGAAATATCCTGTTTGCATCCTTGGACTTACAGCTAAGTTACCTCTTAATTTTATTCCTTGCATACTATTTGAGAACTTAACTGCTGAATTGTTATTGTACACTTACAGCATCACTCTTAATTTAACTGGAGCTGACAGGCACTGCAGTTTTCTAAATTACTCTGCACACTATTTCATACTGGGGAATCACTGTCTCCTTTCTCACTTCATTAATATATATGCTGCTTTAAGAACAAGACTTTGAGCTCTAAGTTTACAAGCTTGAACTGAAGAGGATTTAACTATTTCAAAATAAAAACTGTTACTTGGTTTTGCAACTGCAAGTCTGGACATCTTGCCAAATTCCTCTCTTACTCAGCAGCAGCTGCTCTCAATAAACACAGTTACAAAGCAGCAGCTACAAGAACTGAAGCATTCTCTGTGACTTGTTAAAAGTATATCTCTTGCAAACCAAGCTTACTTCTTACAAGGATTAACCAACTCTCTCCTGCATTACATGTTTATTTAATGTACGCTTAAAAAAGAATTTTTGTTCTCTCAAGTTCTTTAAATTAGAAGCATATTTTTCTTCTATCATTTTTTCATTATTTTTTTCCATACTGTGCCAGTCTAACAGTATTGGAAATATTGTGCTTAGAAGGATTCATGTTGTGATAGTACTAACAGCATTGAACCTCTAACTTAATATCAATTCACCACAGGTTTACTGGTCTATGCTCACCTAAATAGCCCAAAAACCCTGGTGATACAAAACAATAATTTATCTGCAGTTGCGTTCCACTTACATAGTTGAAATAGACTTTACATCATCCATGCGGCCTCTTCTATCTTCATCCATCCAGCACGGAGCAGGTCCATCCTGAAGACATCCGGCGCAGAGCTCCTCTCCAATACGGTCGCTGCCGTAAACTGGAACTTGAATGCAAGTGACGTCATCCAAGATTGTGTCCCTTGCATTCTTATTGTCTGAAAGGTTCCAATCAGCCAATATAATGAGAGCTCAATCCTACTGGCTGTTCCAATCAACCTGTACTTGGTGCGCAACTTTTTGCCAGCTTTTTTTATAAATATGGAGATCGTATTCAGGTCCGCGTCCGCAATGTTAGGCGAGCGAATTGGTGCCTGCGAATGCAGCATAGTTGAGGCTTTGATAAATATCCCCCCATAGAAATTCCTACTTCTAAGTAAAAAATACAAAGCAATTGTTGTTTTATCGTGAATTGGTCTGAATATGGGCAATTCATGGGCATATATGAAATTCTCTTTCAACTCCAAACGTAATTATCTAAACATGTTCGCCCTACAGATCTGTCTGTTTTTTGTTCTCACAAACTAATAGTTCATGAGGTTGTAATAAAATAAGCAAAATAACTTAATAGAGAAACAAATCCATACAGAAATAGAGGCGATTGTAAGATGCTGGATTTGGTTTTGATACAGGATTTAATTTTTGTGCCGCTGGTCACTGCTAACTTTGCTCTATCTAGCAATGTTTCCCTTTCTTGTGAGCGCCATTGCTTTCTATAGGAGACATCTCGCACTCGGAGGTACTGCCCCTTTTTAAGATAATTCCATCAGGGAAGCCCCTGCGAGGGTTGGCATGATAAACCATGTTGGTTTCTGCGGTTTAGATAATCAGGCCTTAAATTAGTTCTAGTGGTAAGTCTTCTAAACTAACTCATTATATATTTTCAGTGGGTATGTGCTTAATGTCAGCATTATTGTTTCATTATATTTGTGTTGCATTTTCACTAATGATTAACACATGCTGATATTTAGTACATACCTTATTTTAGTGGCCATCTCTTGATGCTTGTCTTAAATAGCTACATAGCTTTTTTCAGACAAAAACTAATATATCAGTTTTATAAATTAAGGGAAATGACTGCCTTCAATGAAGATATGAAAGGTGATGCTGTTGCATTTATACCTTTTTATGTAGTTAATTTGTTTGACAAATGTGAGCTATAGCTAAGGTTTGATGATTCTGTGCATACTGTGCAAATATTCTTTCCACAACTGAATATTTTTTAATCTAAAGGTGCAAAAACCTGAATGCAATGAACTGTATCCTATCAGCAGAGATTCTGTGAATAATTTGCACAAAACCAACTCATTCATCACATTGTACAGTCAGTGGTAGTGTTTGCCTCTTTAGTGTCCAAGGGTCTCCCAGAGGAGGCAGCAGGACATTAACAGAAAGAAACTGCTCTTGCATAGGTCAGCAAGTCAGAATTCTTTGCAGAGGCTTCAGTCCTTAATGTCTAGAAAATAGCTCTGAGGTCGAGTGGTTTTGAAAGATGTATTATATGTGGTGTATACATTTAGAACAACTATTTATCAATGACTCCTGCAACTAGGCATTTTAATCTAACTGTTGTATGCTGCAATAAAACACCAATAAAGTTTTGAGAACTTGTTCACAGCTGCATAATTATGTTCCTGGTTGTTATAAATACCTGGAATTCTATGTATTATTACAGTAGCCTATCATGCTGGCTGTGTTTTCAACATCTAACATTAGACCTTGGTGTGATCAACCATGCACAATATTCTGTCAAACTATAGTCTGGCAGTAATATCTCTGAGATTTAATAAAACGACCTTGTTGTAATATCCGCGCCAGCTCCTTCTTAAATTTGACCAGACATACTGTGCCGTGTTCATTGAGCTTAACAAAAAAATGAGTTTTTTTTATTGCTAAAGGTATAGGTCTGTTTAATATTAATGTAAGCTTTCGATAAAAACGACATGAAGTAGATGAATTAGTTTAAACTACTACAGTGATTTCAATATAAGGACATTTTTTAATGTCAAATATTTTATATTGACACAAGACAAGTCTAAGTATTTTGTAACATTCTAATTTTATATATAGAAACACAAGAAAATCCATTTAAGTTAAATTATATGATATTAATAAACCTATAGAATATTAAACACATTTTCCATTTACACAAGTTAGCAACGTGTTAATAGCATTTTTATTTATTTTAGAAACAGGAAGTGTTGGAATCAATTTCTATGAGAAGAAAGCATGAATGAAAACTCCACCATTTATAAGAAGAAAATTGTAATCAACAAGCAATGTGTTGGAATCCATTTTGATTATAAGAGAGTATGCCTGAAAGTGGCACCATTTATTAAAAGAAAAAGACTTAAATCTCATAGAGCTTATCTGTGGTGATTCCTTGCAAACACATATAAGAAATATGGGTGGGTAATTGTGCTGAAAGTGTAACTCGTTTGGTAGAACCAACAGTCCTGTGGACATTCGTTTTGGACAATCAAATGTTGAAAAGAATGAAAATCCATTAAAATTCGGTAATCGAATGTAACTTTCGTTTTTTGAATGTCCATAATAAATTCGAATATCCTCATTCGAAATTTCAAAATGTAACATTCGATCCAACAAATACTATTCAGACGTCCAATAGTTCATGTGGTAGGGAATTCAGTAAATTGATACATAATAGATATAAATATATCAATTCAAATTTATATTGCATAATTCGCATATTACATTTAAAGAGAGCATTAGAAATTCTATTACAAATATATAGATTTTAATTTTTCAAATTCTAATATTGCATAATTTGAACTGAATTATATGAAAATCTGAATCGAATATTACATTTCAAGAAAGCATTCAAAATACTATTACATAAAACTATAGTTAGAATCTTGTACAAACATTTGAAATTTGAAACGAACAAATGAATGTGTTAAAATTCATTTCAATTTTCGAATGTTGCAAAACATTCGCCCATTCCTAATAAGAACCATGAACTGAAGAATTTTACACTTTTTTTTTTTTTAATTTTTTTTTTCCAGGTTGGTGCATGCTGTTTTTTTATGATGCAAACAGACATTATCCAAGAATGCAAACCAGGATGCTGTATCAGAATAGATTGACAGTTTCTCTCAGCCTGTCAGTGGAAGCCTATGACATTTTCTAGCCAACCCAGCATTCTCAGAAAGTAAAAAGGCATTTTTTTTTTACTTATTGCAGGGCTGCTCTCAGATCTGCGGAGGAACTGGAGGAGACTATGGACATTTGGACATGAATTGGACAAACACAATGTCATCCGGTGGTTTTGTCACAGAAGCACCGTGTTGTCACTCAAAAGACAAATTTATTTAGCAGATTTAGAAAAACTATTACGAGTTTTGCGTTAGAGGCTATGCGGTGCTAACAAGCAGTTTTCCCTCACCGCTCACTTACCTACAGCGCTGGTATTATGGTTTTTTACAAACCCGTCGTTAAAAGACAAGAAGTGAGCATTGAGCAAAATTTTGCTCCTTACCGCACTCCAATACCAGCGCTGCTTTTTAAGCCTAACGCAAAACTCGTAATCTAGCTGTATGATATCATAAAAGATCAATGTAGAGACTGAGCAGTGGAGATTGAAGAGAAGATTGAGAATAAATTTAAAATAGTAAAATAATATAATAGCCGGTGACCGCTTAGGTAATGCTATGCAAACGGTTAATTTTTGGCATGTGTGTGCACTCTGTGGTTGTTGGTTGATAGTTACAATAGGTGTTACTGGCACTACAAGAGTGAAACCACATTGCGCTAATTCAACTGATGACAAGTATTTGTGGCAATATGGGATTGTGTGGACACAGTGAAATGGTTGACGCAGTAGCATGGTCTTACTGACACCACATTGCGCTAATTCAACCGACAAGTATGTGCGGTTAGGAAAATGAGCGTGTAATTAATTATTTATGCATGTGACTGGGTGCTTTGTGTTGTTGTAGTTTTTCTTTGTTTTAATCATTTGTCACCTACATAGAAGTTCAGATTCAGATAGAACATACATTTTTAAACAACTTTCCAATTTACTTCTATTATGAATATTGTTTCATTCTTTTGTTCACTACTAGGAGCTAGCAGCCACCAATCAGCAGCTAGCATCCAGCTCCTGAGCCTAAGTATCTAGATATGCTTTTCAACAAAGGATACCAAGAGAACTAAGCAAATTAAATAATAGAAGTAAATTGTGAAGTTGTTTAAAATGACATGCTGCTCTATCTGAATCATTTAAGAAACATTTTGGGTTTCATGTCCCCTTAACAAAAACTACAACCAGAGCATACATTTGTAAGCAACTTTTCATTTTATTTCTATTATTAATTTTGCTTCATTATCTTGGTATCCTTTGTTGAAGGTGCAGCAATGCACTACGTAGAGGGAGCTAGCTGAACACATTGTCAAGCCAATGACAAGAGGCATTTATGTGCAACCACCAATCATCCGCTAGCTCCCTTCCTGCTTCTGAGCCTCAGCCTACCGGTAGGTATGCTTTTCAACAAAGGATACCAAGAAATAGAAGCAAATTAGATCAAATAAGTACATTGGAAAGTTGTTTAAAAGTGTATGTTCTATCTGAAGCATGAACACCTTCACTTCAGTATAGTAAGTATACTAGTATGTACCTTTAAGTAAACAAAAATTAGATGTATAAATGACAAAAGTATAAATTTAAAGGGATAGGAAAGTCAAAATTAAACTTGCAAGAATCAGATAGAGCATGCAATTTTAAGATACTTTTAAGATCATTTCTATTTTCAATTGTGCTTTGTACTCTTGGTATCCATTGTTGAAAATGAATACGCACATATCCTACACTAGTGGGAGCTAGCTGGTGATTGGTGCCTGCAAACATTTGTCTCTTTTGATTGGCTAACTAGATGTGCCAGTAGTGCAATGCTGTTCCTTCAGCAAATGATACCAAAGAGAATGAGGCCTGATATTAAAAGTTAATGTAAAAGTTGTTTAAGATGGTATATAATTAGATTTATAAATAAAAGAATATATTTAACAATTACAAAAATAAAGCTAATATAGCTGATTACAGCTTCAAAAATGGCAAAAAATTAAAAAAGCAGCAATGTAAGCTTAGGCCTTTTTTTTCTTTTGTTCAGCACCTGGGTAGTACTTGCTGATTCATGGTTAAATGTAGCCACCAATCGGCAAGCACTACCCAGGCTTCTGAATTAAAAATGGGCCAGCTCCTAAGCTTACATTCATGCTTTTTCAAATAAAGATACCAAGAGAACGAAGAAACATTTATAATTGGAGTAAAATAGAAAGTTGCTTAAAGGGACAGTAAACCTTAAAAATAATGTTATATAATTCTGCACATAGTGCAGAATTATATAACATTATATTAGCCAAAGATTATAAAACATAATTGTACCCTATTAATTTTTTTTTTTTTAAATCGCTGTTTTACAGACCCGCTCTCTGTACTCTGCTGAGCGGGTCTGTTATATTTACTCAGCGCATCGGGCCAGCTGTATAGTCACACCCCGGCCCGACCGCGCCATAGCACTAAGTGCAGCTCGCTCCTGCTGTCAGACAGAGCAGGAGCAAGCTGAACTTAGTCTTATGGCGTTAAATTCAGAGATTCGGATCGATTCGAATTTGCGAATTGAAATAGTGCCGAATCTACAGAATAAATCCGAATTAGTTTGGATTTATTCGGTAGATTCGGATGGCCATGTATTACACTAGTATTGTACAGTATATTAGGTTATATCACTCTGCTATGGGTTACACCTAATATACAGTATATAATACTAGTCTAATACACAGCACATCCCACCTAACACATACCGAAATTCCGAATTTCTGAACCGAATCGAACCGAATCCAGCCGAATTTATTCGAATCCTAATGAATCCGAAACGAATCCGAACCGAATTGAATCAAATTTTTCCGAATTTGAATCGATCTGAACCGAAATTCGAAAAAATCCGAATTGATCCGAACTTTTTCGCCATGCACATGTTTAGTAATAAATGCAGTAAACTCTGGTGACAGGATCATGATAACTTTCACACTTGTGTAATATAAAGAAAAGAAAGACCCTGTGATCCTGGAAATGTTTGAATACACAACTCTGTCTGGAAAAGGAAATACTAACATATACAAAGTATATAAAATTGTGATTTTACATGAAATCATGTGTCTATATAATATTCAGGTAATTAATATACATCATTACATTATGAATATACCAATATATATGTCTAGGATATCCCTTTAATTGAGTTAGATTTCATAACTCAGAAAACATATTCTAGGTTAAGCCTTTTTATGTATCCAGTTTTTCTAAAATATATTGTGCCAATTTATTGGTGTATGTACGGAAGAAGACTTTAAACAAATGTATTATTTTTGTTGTCTTGCCTGTTCATATAGTTTAACAGCAGGAGGTTGTGTCATAAACTCTATTCCCTGTTAGTGTGTATCTGGCCTTTGATAAGTGGGTTCAAGACCATACATTAGTCAATTTTATATCATTATATATATATATATATATATATATATATATATATATATATATATATATATATAAATGAATTATTTTATATATTGACGTATAGTTTGCCTCACAATTTATCTAACACAAATTTACCAAGAACATCCAGTTCCATTGGGATGAAGCGGCTCAGACTGCTTTTCAGAAGTTAAAACATATGTTTACCTCTGCAACTCACTTTATGCAACCCAAGGTGGACCAACCTTTTATTCAAGGGGTATATGCTTCTAAAATTGCTGTGGGGGCTGTTTTATCACAGAGGAGTGAGGAAAAGAATCTGCTACATCCAGTAGCTTTCTATACATAACAGTATCCAAGGTCAATTATGATGTAGGAGATAGAGAGCTTCTCACAATCAAATGTGCATCTACTGTAACATCAAAGCTCTGTTTGTTTTAATTACATTTATTACAGTTTAATTGTAGTAAAATTATTTTATTTTCAAAATAAGGTATGGGAATAAATTAAAAGGAAAAGTGAGTTATCTTAGTCCATATATACTGTATATCTTGCTACCTATAAAGGGGTAGATTACAAGTGGTATGCTAAATTATGTTTTTTGGTGAGTATCAGAATTAGCGCTTGTATTTCTTGCTGAAAGTAAATGTGCTTGCTCGAGCGCAATGAAGAACTTGCAAAAGGGGTAGTGACTGAGTTAAAAAAGTATAAATACATTTAAAAGTAAAGTTACTCTCATATTAACACTATCTTATAAAAAACATATCATGCCTTAATATGTGTATATATGTGTTATATCATATGTGTGTACAGATGTATTTATGTATTTATATGTGTGTGTATATATATATATATATATATATATATATATATATATATATATATATATATGTGTGTATATATATATATATATATATATATATATGTGTGTGTATATATATATATATGTGTGTATATATATATATATATATGTATATATATATATATATATATGTGTATATATATGTGTGTATATATATATATGTGTATATGTATATATATATATATATATATATATATATATGTGTGTGTATATGTATATATATATATATATATATATATATATATAATATATATATATATATATATATATATATATATATATATATATATATATGTATATAATTCCAAAAGCAAAAAAGGCACTCACTGTTCATAATAAAATATAACTTTTAATAAGCCAAGTTTAAAACGACATAACGTTTCGGTGTTCACATAACACCTTTGTCAAATGTCAAAAATAGACAACTTAATGCCCAACCACTCACCTATCATACCTAAACACCCATTACCTTAAATACAGTTTCACTTGGCGCTCCTGTGCGCTGTTCTGCCCTGTGCGCAATGACGTCATGACGTTGCTGCGTTACGTAACGTGACCACATGATGTTAAGTCGCCCATTCAGGTTGCCATAGCAACCGGTAAACAATACCACCGTGACTATATCGGGCAATTTAAATCCCGTTTCCAAAAATGAATGGGCATAACAGCCCATTAACAGTATACTAGGCAATATACATTGGTCTGTAGTTACCAACCACAGCAACCCATATTGCTCACAGTGAAGATCATGCGACAGGGGCGCAAATCATTAAAAAATATTACTATAATCCCGTGTAATTACAATTTAAAATTTAAAAAATGATCAAACATGTATAGCAGGGACATATGAGCGATGCATTGGTCTAATAACGGCAGATCTGCATGGATTGAATCAGAGCCAATCAAATTTATCTGCCTAAGATACGTATCTAACCCACTACTCTTTCTACAATCAAACCCTATTATTTCTTGCCTCCTGGAGCAGGATCAGAAACCCGTAAGGACCCACTAGGATGAAAATCCATGTGAATAGTTCCGGGTGACTTAGTATGCATCCATTATTGGTAGGTACTGTTGAAGATTTATTTGTTGTAGAACGGTCCAAAGTCAAGGACAGTATTCAGGCCCCTAGGGACCAGAGTGTCCAGCGTATGGATCCATTTCGTTTCCACTTGTAGCAACCGGTTATCCCTATCACCACCCCTTCTTAATGGTGGTACATGGTCGATTAACATTGACCTCAGGCTTGATAGGCTATGATTACATTCAGCAAAATGCCTGGCGACCGGTTGTTCCGACTCCCCCTTTTTTAGTGCCTCACGTATTGCACAGCGGTGGTTAGCCATCCTGTCCCTGAAACTTGTTATGGTTTTACCAATATAAACCAGAGAACATGGACAGACTAACATATAGATGACATATGTACTAGTGCATGTTAGTCTGTGACGGATGGTGAATCGCCTATTCGTGTGCGGATGCTGGAATGTCTGGCCCCTCATCATGGTATTGCAAGTAGTACAATTACCACATGTGTAGCATCCATTCTTGGACGTCTTCAGCCAGTTATCCTTCTGGTAGCATCTGACCGGATCAGTCTTCACTAGGACATCACGCAAATTTTCAGCCCTGCGGTACACCATCCTCGGTGGTTGCATCCTGTTAAAGGGGAGAGTTGGATCCGTTTCCAGGATCGGCCAATTTTTCTGAGCCGATTTCTTAAGTATGTCGCTAGTTGGAGTATAAGTGGTCACGAAATTAAGCCTTTCAGTGTCCTTTTTAGGCTTATCATGTCCTTTACACTTGGGGTCTTTTAACAATTCCTCCTTGACTTTTCTGACTGTTCCTTTGTCATAGCCTCTTGCTACTAGTTTTTCTTCCATAGTGGTCAGTTGATCAATCATAGTGGGTACCTCACTATTATTACGAATGACCCGCATCAGTTGAGAGGTGATAATCCCCATTTTCTGATGTCTGGGATGGAAACTTCTTGCTTCTAACAAAGAATTGCGATCGGTTGGCTTCGTATATAGCGAAGTGCCAAATGAGCAACCATCCTCAGACATGATTTTATGTATGTTAAGATCCAGGAAATGTATGGTCTCATTACTAAATTCTAACTTGAACCTTATGGGACTGTCTATGGTGTTCAAACATGTCACCCACTCCTGTAGTTCCTCATTGCTGCCCCCCCATACCAGAAGGACATCATCGATGTACCGTGTATAGTATCTGATATGGGGATGAGCAAATGGTCTCATTAGAGTCTGTTCGTACCAGGCCATATATAGATTGGCATATGTGGGTGCCATGTTTGAACCCATGGCCGTCCCTGACACCTGCAAAATATATCCATTCTCGAACTTGAAAAAGTTTTTCTCTAGGCACAAGGTAAGTAGTTCGCACAGGAATTCAATGGGAGGACCCTCATAGAGGGGGTTCCCAGTCACCATGGACCTGACAGCCGCCACACCCCCCCCCATGGGGAATAGAGGTGTAGAGGCTGTCCACATCCATGGTAACCAGGATATCACCCTCCTGTAATGTGGTATAGTCCCTTAGGACATTCAACAAACTCGGTGAATCCTGTAAATATGCAGGTGTTCCTTTAACCACCGGTTGAAGGAAGAAGTCTATATAGATGGCCAAATTGGATAGCAAGGAGTCCCTGGCAGACACAATTGGTCTGCCAGGGGGATGGTCCAAGGTCTTATGTATTTTTGGCAGAAGATACAGGACTGGTGTTCTAGGGTGATCAGTAATTAGAAACTCAAGTTCCTGTTCTGTCAGTAGCCCTGCTTCATGACCTCTATAGAGACATTCATCAATGTGTTTCTTAAATGTTCTGCCTGGGTTCCCCGAAAGTTTAACATATACACTATGGTCAGACAACTGTCTGTAAGCTTCTGCCCTATAGTCAACATAATCCTGTAGGACTATTGACCCACCTTTATCCGCTGGGCGGATAATGATGCTATTATCATTGCTAAGTGATTTAATAGCATACCTCTCATCGCTATTTAAATTTGGGTAAGTGGGAAAAGGAAGTTTGTCGGGAATCTCATTACATACCACTCTGGTGAAGTTCCTAATGGATGGATGTGTGTTTACAGGTTCAAATGTTGATGGTTTTTTGAATTTGGTTATCACACCTTGAGTGTCATTTTTAAAGTAGTCTTTTAGCTTGAGCTGTCTTTGTAGCTTGTGGATATCTACAATGGTGTCAAACCTATCACATCTAGGCGTGGGAATAAAAGATAACCCACGATTCAAAACTGAGATTTCCACATCATTCAAAGACCGACTGCTTAAATTATAGACTATATTCACTTCTTTTTGGGCTGTTTTTTGCGATTTGTGTTTGCCTCGCCTGACGTGCGTGCGTCTGTGTTTTTTAAATTTCCGGTCGGCGGTGGTTTCGCCGCTGACCTGGTAGCAACCCCAGAAAAAGACTGTGACTGACTAGATGTAGGTCCCTCACTATTACCAACATCACCCGTGCTCCTTTCATTATCTGATGAGTCACCACTAGTGTCGACAAGGCTAAGGTTATTACGTGCCCGTGGGTTTCTGCGCCTTGATCTCATGGGGGGATCCTCCTTGCCATATAACCACCTATATAGACGTCTATCCCTGTAGTCATTCTCAACTGTGTTCAATTTTTTGTTTTTAAATGCGACCAACTCACCTCTGTACTTAGCAATCATAGTATCAAGTTTAGTTACCCAGTCCTGGGTTTTATCTTCCGACAAAACATGGTAGCTCTGTGATTTAGTGGCCTCAATCTCTATTTTAATCTTATGTTCAAGTCTACAGACCTCTTCTATGACCAATAACATAAGGTCATAGGAGCACTTATTTAGTATTGAGCACCACTTCTTACAGAAATCCATGTTTTGTCTACCTAGTGTGGGAACATTTTTTACCCTAAAACCTCTCGGTATGTATTTTTTGCGATGATAACCTGAGAGATAGACTGCATGTAAATGATAATCGATCTCTTTTTTATGTAAATTCAATAGTTTATAGTATACATTAATGGGGGTATCACCCCTCAACTCACTGAGGTCATCCGCAACCCGTATCCGGTCTGCATCTTCATCCGTGAATACAAAGGGATCTGCATTAAAATCTTCATCCATGTATCTATTCTCCATGTCCACTGCTATGGAAGCCATGTTGATGGTACTCTGTGTAGTTAAAACAATCAAAATATGAATGGCATATAGTTGGTTAATTCAGTTGTAATTTAGTTGTAATTTCCAAAATGTGATTAAAGTTCATCAATCAATATTCATAAAGCTGGAGTGCATAATCCAAAAAATAGTAAGAAAGTCCCAAGAACAGATCAGCACATCAAACGGTTATACAGCAGCCAGGGTGCACTTAAATCAAAGTCCATAATTCCAAAAGCAAAAAAGGCACTCACTGTTCATAATAAAATATAACTTTTAATAAGCCAAGTTTAAAACGACATAACGTTTCGGTGTTCACATAACACCTTTGTCAAATGTCAAAAATAGACAACTTAATGCCCAACCACTCACCTATCATACCTAAACACCCATTACCTTAAATACAGTTTCACTTGGTGCTCCTGTGCGCTGTTCTGCCCTGTGCGCAATGACGTCATGACGTTGCTGCGTTACGTAACGTGACCACATGATGTTAAGTCGCCCATTCAGGTTGCCATAGCAACCGGTAAACAATACCACCGTGACCATATCGGGCAATTTAAATCCCGTTTCCAAAAATGAATGGGCATAACAGCCCATTAACAGTATACTAGGCACTATACATTGGTCTGTAGTTACCAACCACAGCAACCCATATTGCTCACAGTGAAGATCATGCGACAGGGGCGCAAATCATTAAAAAATATTACTATAATCCCGTGTAATTACAATTTAAAAAATGATCAAACATGTATAGCAGGGACATATGAGCGATGCATTGGTCTAATAACGGCAGATCTGCATGGATTGAATCAGAGCCAATCAAATTTATCTGCCTAAGATACGTATCTAACCCACTACTCTTTCTACAATCAAACCCTATTATTTCTTGCCTCCTGGAGCATGATCAGAAACCCGTAAGGACCCACTAGGATGAAAATCCATGTGAATAGTTCCGGGTGACTTAGTATGCATCCATTATTGGTAGGTACTGTTGAAGATTTATTTGTTGTAGAACGGTCCAAAGTCAAGGACAGTATTCAGGCCCCTAGGGACCAGAGTGTCCAGCGTATGGATCCATTTCGTTTCCACTTGTAGCAACCGGTTATCCCTATCACCACCCCTTCTTAATGGTGGTACATGGTCGATTAACATTGACCTCAGGCTTGATAGGCTATGATTACATTCAGCAAAATGCCTGGCGACCGGTTGTTCCGACTCCCCCTTTTTTAGTGCCTCACGTATTGCACAGCGGTGGTTAGCCATCCTGTCCCTGAAACTTGTTATGGTTTTACCAATATAAACCAGAGAACATGGACAGACTAACATATAGATGACATATGTACTAGTGCATGTTAGTCTGTGACGGATGGTGAATCGCCTATTCGTGTGCGGATGCTGGAATGTCTGGCCCCTCATCATGGTATTGCAAGTAGTACAATTACCACATGTGTAGCATCCATTCTTGGACGTCTTCAGCCAGTTATCCTTCTGGTAGCATCTGACCGGATCAGTCTTCACCAGGACATCACGCAAATTTTCAGCCCTGCGGTACACCATCCTCGGTGGTTGCATCCTGTTAAAGGGGAGAGTTGGATCCGTTTCCAGGATCGGCCAATTTTTCTGAGCCGATTTCTTAAGTATGTCGCTAGTTGGAGTATAAGTGGTCACGAAATTAAGCCTTTCAGTGTCCTTTTTAGGCTTATCATGTCCTTTACACTTGGGGTCTTTTAACAATTCCTCCTTGACTTTTCTGACTGTTCCTTTGTCATAGCCTCTTGCTACTAGTTTTTCTTCCATAGTGGTCAGTTGATCAATCATAGTGGGTACCTCACTATTATTACGAATGACCCGCATCAGTTGAGAGGTGATAATCCCCATTTTCTGATGTCTGGGATGGAAACTCCTTGCTTCTAACAAAGAATTGCGATCGGTTGGCTTCGTATATAGCGAAGTGCCAAATGAGCAACCATCCTCAGACATGATTTTATGTATGTTAAGATCCAGGAAATGTATGGTCTCATTACTAAATTCTAACTTGAACCTTATGGGACTGTCCATGGTGTTCAAACATGTCACCCACTCCTGTAGTTCCTCATTGCTGCCCCCCCATACCAGAAGGACATCATCGATGTACCGTGTATAGTATCTGATATGGGGATGAGCAAATGGTCTCATTAGAGTCTGTTCGTACCAGGCCATATATAGATTGGCATATGTGGGTGCCATGTTTGAAATACCATGATGAGGGGCCAGACATTCCAGCATCCGCACACGAATAGGCGATTCACCATCCGTCACAGACTAACATGCACTAGTACATATGTCATCTATATGTTAGTCTGTCCATGTTCTCTGGTTTATATTGGTAAAACCATAACAAGTTTCAGGGACAGGATGGCTAACCACCGCTGTGCAATACGTGAGGCACTAAAAAAGGGGGAGTCGGAACAACCGGTCGCCAGGCATTTTGCTGAATGTAATCATAGCCTATCAAGCCTGAGGTCAATGTTAATCGACCATGTACCACCATTAAGAAGGGGTGGTGATAGGGATAACCGGTTGCTACAAGTGGAAACGAAATGGATCCATACGCTGGACACTCTGGTCCCTAGGGGCCTGAATACTGTCCTTGACTTTGGACCGTTCTACAACAAATAAATCTTCAACAGTACCTACCAATAATGGATGCATACTAAGTCACCCGGAACTATTCACATGGATTTTCATCCAAGTGGGTCCTTACGGGTTTCTGATCATGCTCCAGGAGGCAAGAAATAATAGGGTTTGATTGTAGAAAGAGTAGTGGGTTAGATACGTATCTTAGGCAGATAAATTTGATTGGCTCTGATTCAATCCATGCAGATCTGCCGTTATTAGACCAATGCATCGCTCATATGTCCCTGCTATACATGTTTGATCATTTTTTAAATTTTAAATTGTAATTACACGGGATTATAGTAATATTTTTTAATGATTTGCGCCCCTGTCGCATGATCTTCACTGTGAGCAATATGGGTTGCTGTGGTTGGTAACTACAGACCAATGTATAGTGCCTAGTATACTGTTAATGGGCTGTTATGCCCATTCATTTTTGGAAACGGGATTTAAATTGCCCGATATGGTCACGGTGGTATTGTTTACCGGTTGCTATGGCAACCTGAATGGGCGACTTAACATCATGTGGTCACGTTACGTAACGCAGCAACGTCATGACGTCATTGCGCACAGGGCAGAACAGCGCACAGGAGCGCCAAGTGAAACTGTATTTAAGGTAATGGGTGTTTAGGTATGATAGGTGAGTGGTTGGGCATTAAGTTGTCTATTTTTGACATTTGACAAAGGTGTTATGTGAACACCGAAACGTTATGTCGTTTTAAACTTGGCTTATTAAAAGTTATATTTTATTATGAACAGTGAGTGCCTTTTTTGCTTTTGGAATTATGGACTTTGATTTAAGTGCACCCTGGCTGCTGTATAACCGTTTGATGTGCTGATCTGTTCTTGGGACTTTCTTACTATTTTTTGGATTATGCACTCCAGCTTTATGAATATTGATTGATGAACTTTAATCACATTTTGGAAATTACAACTAAATTACAACTGAATTAACCAACTATATGCCATTCATATTTTGATTGTTTTAACTACACAGAGTACCATCAACATGGCTTCCATAGCAGTGGACATGGAGAATAGATACATGGATGAAGATTTTAATGCAGATCCCTTTGTATTCACGGATGAAGATGCAGACCGGATACGGGTTGCGGATGACCTCAGTGAGTTGAGGGGTGATACCCCCATTAATGTATACTATAAACTATTGAATTTACATAAAAAAGAGATCGATTATCATTTACATGCAGTCTATCTCTCAGGTTATCATCGCAAAAAATACATACCGAGAGGTTTTAGGGTAAAAAATGTTCCCACACTAGGTAGACAAAACATGGATTTCTGTAAGAAGTGGTGCTCAATACTAAATAAGTGCTCCTATGACCTTATGTTATTGGTCATAGAAGAGGTCTGTAGACTTGAACATAAGATTAAAATAGAGATTGAGGCCACTAAATCACAGAGCTACCATGTTTTGTCGGAAGATAAAACCCAGAACTGGGTAACTAAACTTGATACTATGATTGCTAAGTACAGAGGTGAGTTGGTCGCATTTAAAAACAAAAAATTGAACACAGTTGAGAATGACTACAGGGATAGACGTCTATATAGGTGGTTATATGGCAAGGAGGATCCCCCCATGAGATCAAGGCGCAGAAACCCACGGGCACGTAATAACCTTAGCCTTGTCGACACTAGTGGTGACTCATCAGATAATGAAAGGAGCACGGGTGATGTTGGTAATAGTGAGGGACCTACATCTAGTCAGTCACAGTCTTTTTCTGGGGTTGCTACCAGGTCAGCGGCGAAACCACCGCCGACCGGAAATTTAAAAAACACAGACGCACGCACGTCAGGCGAGGCAAACACAAATCGCAAAAAACAGCCCAAAAAGAAGTGAATATAGTCCCACGCCTAGATGTGATAGGTTTGACACCATTGTAGATATCCACAAGCTACAAAGACAGCTCAAGCTAAAAGACTACTTTAAAAATGACACTCAAGGTGTGATAACCAAATTCAAAAAACCATCAACATTTGAACCTGTAAACACACATCCATCCATTAGGAACTTCACCAGAGTGGTATGTAATGAGATTCCCGACAAACTTCCTTTTCCCACTTACCCAAATTTAAATAGCGATGAGAGGTATGCTATTAAATCACTTAGCAATGATAATAGCATCATTATCCGCCCAGCGGATAAAGGTGGGTCAATAGTCCTACAGGATTATGTTGACTATAGGGCAGAAGCTTACAGACAGTTGTCTGACCATAGTGTATATGTTAAACTTTCGGGGAACCCAGGCAGAACATTTAAGAAACACATTGATGAATGCCTCTATAGAGGTCATGAAGCAGGGCTACTGACAGAACAGGAACTTGAGTTTCTAATTACTGATCACCCTAGAACACCAGTCCTGTATCTTCTGCCAAAAATACATAAGACCTTGGACCATCCCCCTGGCAGACCAATTGTGTCTGCCAGGGACTCCTTGCTATCCAATTTGGCCATCTATATAGACTTCTTCCTTCAACCGGTGGTTAAAGGAACACCTGCATATTTACAGGATTCACCGAGTTTGTTGAATGTCCTAAGGGACTATACCACATTACAGGAGGGTGATATCCTGGTTACCATGGATGTGGACAGCCTCTACACCTCTATTCCCCATGGGGGGGGTGTGGCGGCTGTCAGGTCCATGGTGACTGGGAACCCCCTCTATGAGGGTCCTCCCATTGAATTCCTGTGCGAACTACTTACCTTGTGCCTAGAGAAAAACTTTTTCAAGTTCGAGAATGGATATATTTTGCAGGTGTCAGGGACGGCCATGGGTTCAAACATGGCACCCACATATGCCAATCTATATATGGCCTGGTACGAACAGCATCTAATGAGACCATTTGCTCATCCCCATATCAGATACTATACACGGTACATCGATGATGTCCTTCTGGTATGGGGGGGCAGCAATGAGGAACTACAGGAGTGGGTGACATGTTTGAACACCATGGACAGTCCCATAAGGTTCAAGTTAGAATTTAGTAATGAGACCATACATTTCCTGGATCTTAACATACATAAAATCATGTCTGAGGATGGTTGCTCATTTGGCACTTCGCTATATACGAAGCCAACCGATCGCAATTCTTTGTTAGAAGCAAGGAGTTTCCATCCCAGACATCAGAAAATGGGGATTATCACCTCTCAACTGATGCGGGTCATTCGTAATAATAGTGAGGTACCCACTATGATTGATCAACTGACCACTATGGAAGAAAAACTAGTAGCAAGAGGCTATGACAAAGGAACAGTCAGAAAAGTCAAGGAGGAATTGTTAAAAGACCCCAAGTGTAAAGGACATGATAAGCCTAAAAAGGACACTGAAAGGCTTAATTTCGTGACCACTTATACTCCAACTAGCGACATACTTAAGAAAACGGCTCAGAAAAATTGGCCGATCCTG